>NC_053421.1:24337376-24648487 GCF_016859285.1 Xiphias gladius | reverse complement strand
GACAGTAAAGGGGAAGAAGAACTGTAAAGCTTCTCAAGAAGAAAGAGAAAAAAAAAATCGGCACACAGGAATGACTTGGACGACATGATAAGAAGTCTGCAAGGTGTGAAATAGACTTGTTTTGCTCAAAAATGGTTTCACAGACTTAATATGCTTTGACAGACTGTAGCAATGTAGAGGTTGTGCAAGTGAGTATAAAAACATAGGACTTGACAAAAAAAAAATTAAGGTGACAACTGTTTTGGAAAACTAAATGACAAACAAACTCATCAAGCTATTTTTCAGGGTTACATGATGCCTGCCTGATTTTCTGTCTCCCCCCCCCCCCGATGTGTCCGTGTTAGGTTTTATCAGTTCCAGTGCTCTGTATGTACCAAGGGACCGGAGACCATCCAAAGACTGCCCATGACCTGGTGATGTTAACAGTAACACCTTTTGCTGACATATTTTCCACCAAAAAAAAAAAACAACAAGTTTTACGCTAGTTATTTGACGCCACTGGAAACTTCTTCAAATTCTAAAAGGATAAGTACATTTTCAGTTTGAAAGGAAAACTCGATTGTGTTACTAGTGCTACTTCACAAAATGACACAACACAACACAGCACAGACTGATATTGCTGTATGTAATAAAAATGTGGTATATCTATCTAGGCTCACAAATATTTGAAAATATGACATAATTAAAAATATTCTGAAAATTCATTTTTTTTTTTAAATATTTAGTTTTTGTAATTGACTTTTTTTTTTTTTCCACTTTTTGAAATGCAGGGTGGATTTGGCTCATCTAGTGCTCTACCATCTCTCGCTGTGCTGCAAGAGGAAATACTTTGATTTTGACCATGAAATCCTGTCCTTCACCAATGAGAATTGGGACTCGTTGCTCCTAGGCGCGGTATTGATATTTTCCCCGTTTAAGCACCATGATGAAATGATGTGAAATGCTGCCAGCCTTTTTGCATTTGAGACATAAAGCCTATTAACCACTATTAAAGTAAATTTTAAAGTTAAAAAAAATACGACCTCTACGTAAGCTTAAAGGGGAACGCCAAGTTAAAGAATTGGATGTTTTAACGATCAAGGACAGTGTTTCCCAACCTTTTTTTTTTTTGGCTGACGTACCCCCACAGCCCCATCGGATGAGCTCAAGTACCCTCACCATCTGCTATGTTCCAAATGTGTTCACTTCAATTGATTTTAAAGTGGATGTTATTTACCACTGTTATCTGCATTGAAGTGGATATCGCTACAGTGTTTATTTTTTATACAGTGGATTAGATCAGTCTGCAGTCGTGCTACTACGACACCACTTGCAGTGAAGAAGCTGGAAAATTCAACCATTTATGATTATTAGCTATTTTATCCATTACTGTAGCTTCCATTTCTTTATCACAGTATTTCACGTGTTTACTTGTTACCTTTTTAGTTAAATACTACAACCATTTATCAGTTACTCTTAGCTGACTATTTCAACTGTTTATCTAACACCTTTAGCTAACAATTTCACCTGTGTATCCATTACTTTTAAGATAACTGTTTCACCTGTTAATCATTACTATTAGCTATTTCAGCTGTTACTCTTAGCTAGGTAACATTCACACCATTTCAGCTATTTACTCATTACTTTCAGCAAACCATTTCAACTTCTCTGCTCGCTTGCCAAACCGTTTCCATGCACCTCCAGCGCCAGCGCGTGGTTTTAAATGTGGTGCGACCGACTGAGGGCTGGTGGGAGGTTTGCACTGTGCAGTCAGCTTATCGTTGCTGGTAGCTCGCTGGTTATGGTGACAGCAAATTTACGAAAGACGAGAGTCTCACCGATTTATATGACTGTTTACTTTCCACGTGCCCCCTGGGGTACAAGTACGTACTCCTGGTTGGGAATCACTGATCTGGGACACTGGCCAGTAAAATGCATTTTTGACAAATCTTAAAAACTAGAGTGATAAGGCTCAACGTTGTGATACCATCTGATTTGAAGTCTGAAGTTGTTCCACAGAGAATAAACAGGAAGATAAAAGTAGAGGTGACTGAAAGAGACATCAGAGCGAATATTCTGAGCGTTTCCTGTACGTGTATCTGAAATTTTGGGTTCTCCTTTAAGCTGATTTTAAAAAAGCATTTTGAAATCTATTGTTTGCCCTGTTCTTCACATGACAGCAGAGTTTTTCAGCCATGTAGCTACAACAAGTAGTTTTCCATATCAACATTATTGCTGTCAGTGACTGTAAAAGGAAGTGATTGAATGCATTAAAGGCTTTTTATGTCTGATGGCTGCTCACTGTGTAAACACAGCTTTGATTTTTCATTCCCGTCTGTCCTCCAGCTCTCTGACACGCCAAAGCAGGACCGCTGTCACAATCTCCTCAACGCTCTGAACTCCCACAAGGACAGGTAAGTCATCGCGTGTGATGGGAAGAATAAACACCGAGCACACATGACCGGATTGATGAGTAGCACTCCATGAATAGAAGGGTCTTCTTAGTTTGTAGCGTGGGGACATTCCGGCTTGAAATGAGCGAGGTGGGATGTGTGACTTTGAATAAAGGGCGAGTAAAATGTAACCGCCAATTACACCAGATGAAATTTAACACCTACTGGTGTAATTTTGTCTTGTTAGAAGAGGACACAAGTCGTAGGTATTTAAACACAGTAACCAGTTTAGTGGCCTATTTGCTTCTAGTTGGTCTTCATTGAAAATTCGCCCAAAAAAACAAAAACCTTGCAGTTAGAAAACTGCAAACTTCTACAGGCAAAGTCTGCTGTAATTAAAAATGCTGAATTACGCAGTCACTGCCTGAAATGTTCGCAAGTCTCCTTTTTCATTAGGGGAATAAATACAATGTGTTGCGCAACTTTAAATTCCCTATTAGCATCAAAGAGAAGTAATGAAAGAAACACACCGATAAGATGATGTTAATTTTTAGGAAATAACACCAGACCAGGCTCACTGCTTCTACTGTACACGCTGTGTCTCTGACGTTGCCCAGGTTTGTCTCTGGAAAGGAGATCAAGAAGAAGAAGTGTCTTTTTGGGCTTCAAGTCCGAGCCCCACCTCCGCTCACGTCCGATTCGTCTCCGCTCATCACCGACCCACCTATTAACATCACACACCGGAGAAGGTCAGAGTAAGGACAGCGTCTCTCTCTTCAGCTCTTATCTCAAGAAGAGCTCTGGGACTCCCACAGGGCATATAGTCCATTACGCATGAACAATTAACTTAGCAATCAAAGGACTACGATTTTCATATGCCAGCAAAAGTATCAGTGTCTTAATATTCTCTTAAAAGATTATAACCCCCCCCCCAAATGTGCTCATATGTATACATCCGTAAGCGTGTGTGCACATGTGTATGCACGTGTCCTGCAGTTTGCAGGTTTCATAGAGACACTTTTAAATGCGCTAAAATGAAACAAGTTACAGTGGAGCAGTCTTAAAAGGGAGGAGGTGAGTGGGTGGGCGTATGGGGGGGTGGGTGCTTTTATGAAAGCATTTTATACGTCTTTCCGGTCATTTATCCTGTAGTGCCCTTTGCTGCTAAACACGAGCTGCAAGTTTCCAGTAGCCAATGAGAGACTGATTGGTTGACTGGAGTGAATTCAGTTTTTCACTTAAACAAATGGACAGCGTCAGGGTTATATTAGTTCAAACCAAGTACAGCCGCAGTGTATTCGTTTTTAAAGATATCTCCTTTACTATATTTTAACTTTATTAAAATGATCAGAATTTATTTAAAAAAAAACTACAAATGGCTCATTTCATTCATTGTGTGCCTCTTATTCAATAGTAAGTATTTGAAATAAATAAGCATCAAGCACGTTTTTAAAGCGAGAATTAAATAAAGTGCTTTATAGCGCGCAAACGAGCACAATACAATAAAAACCGGTTAGAAAAACATAAGTAGCTGTCGTACATGAAAAATCAACATTAATATATAGAACTGGGACCTCTTCAGGTCATAGGCAACCCTGAATTAAAGGCGCGTAAGAGTCACACTCGTTTGACAAAAGCTGTATTCCTGAGCCAATAGTGTTCATGAGGTGATGAGTTGGAGTAATTAGGGAAAGTTATTTGCTCCGGCTGACATCAAGGGCTGAAGATACTGGCTGTCAGTTCGATGCTTTGGTGCACAATACGATATTTGTTCAGCTATATATTCATCATTGTCAGAGGATGATTCCTTATGATTATGGAGACCCTGTGACCATTAATCCAGCAGCAGCATGATTTGAACATTTCCCTTTGACCGACACGGTGGTCCACGACAAAGACCAAACTAACTTCTGAAACAAGTGGCTAGATTTGCTTAAAATTAGCTGTGAAGGTCCGTGGACCACAGAAGAACCTCGTCCATTTTACGGCATTCTTTTACCACCAGAATAGAGTGAAATTGCCATCTTTGTACACAAAATACTTAAATGATATCAGGTTTTCTTTCAGCGTGCTACGGGATTTTAAGAATCCTAATGTCTTTGATACTGTAGCACCACCACCAGACCACAATTAACCCACAGAAAATTGCAAGAGAAATATCAAAATCTGTTGGGAAAATTGTAATAAAATTCGACACAGAAGACAAACCGTTTTATACCAGACACTACATAAGCTTTTCTTTCGTGTCACCCTCTGGCCAAAATGTCAACTTTGTACACAAGATATCACATAATGAAGTGGCCAGAGTGCCATGCAATTTACCGAACACATTCATGCCAATAGGAGGATAAATCCTTTTGATCTTAATGACTCCTTTTCTATAGCATCGCCCTGAGGACAAAATACACATTTAAATTCCTACTACTTGTTCGGCTCTAATTATGGCGTAATAATGAATATGTTGTCTGCTCCACGCAGCGTTTTCTAATAGTTGGTTGTAACAGACATTTCAGCCTCTTGGGGGGTTTTAGACCTCAAGTGTCGTTTACATAAACAAGTCAGGGGACGAGATGCGGGACACGAGTTTAGTTTCGAGTAGAACGACGACGGCAGGGAATGGGGGGGACTTTTGGGGAGAAGAACGTATAGAGAAGAGGTGTTTTTTTGTTTGTGTTATCTTTTTAATGCGTTTCATATTTTTCAGCCTCCCTGCCGGTGATGTTTGAACTCATATACTGGAAAATTTGTTACTAATATAATACATCACAATTATTCGGTATATCGTCTCGCTGCTCCCATCCCCCCGTTTTTTACACCTCTCAGTAGACCTGTACAGAGGCACACTAATAAACTAAACATTGCACTTTGGGATGATATGTTTGTGTTTCTGTATCAATTTATGTGTGTTGTTTTTCACTCCAGCCCGCTGTCACTACCCTGCCAGAGGAGAGCGGGGGGGCCTGAGTCACGTAAATCAAAGCGACGCATCATAGAGACACAGGTCAGTGCCTCTGTCTTCAGCTCAGGGGAGGGGGTAGGTCTGGGCCACAAAACCCCTCTGATTATTTTTTTTTTCCCCTTTTTTCTTTTCTTATGCAGTCAGGTAAACAGCTCTCTGTGATCCAAATAACCTGTCAGTCACACACTGTGATGAAGGTTCATTTCGCAGTCTAAATCAGTCTGCGTGTCTTTTAACTCCCAGTGCAGCTCAGTGCTTCGGTATTTCTCTCCTCTCCTTTGCTGTATGTTTAATGCCTGCTGATGCTTTAGCGAGTCTACGGTTAGGGTAAAGGCAGCGTGCGAGAGATGAGGTGTTGTGTGTTTAGCTCAGTTAAAATGTATAATTCAAATACCAACTCAGCTGCACAAAAACCCCGTGTATTTCATCAACATCTGCGGTTCAGCTGCGCATTTATCATGATCATCAAACCCAATTCCCAGCGGATCACATTGAAACAGGAAACATCACATGTGGTGGTTGCTATTTTTACACACACACAGCGTTCTTAACCGTGCGTCCTCATTGTACTGTATCCTCCTACACAGCACTGTGATCCGTGTATGTGCACATACAGTAATCCCGGAACAATACGCTCCACAGAGCACTCGTTTTCACTCTGGCACATCCAGGCCCCATTGTGCCCCTCTGATTGATGCTAATCTTCGTCCTTCTTGGAGGAGCAGCTTCGTTGTAGTGGGGAAAGTGAGATGGGGAGGAATGCTGATATGCGTAGCCTGGGATCACTTCCAACTGCACTTTGCAGTCGATTACAGTTTGGCCAGGTGGCGCTGGCACCTTGACAGTGCAGCATTGACAGAGCACATCCATTTAAAGGCACAGACACCGACTGAGGCCTCTGAATAATAATCTCCCACACTAATAGTATTGCTGTAGAAGAGAATGATAATGGGCCAAGTGTGATGCCATGTCATAGTCCAGCGATAAGAAATGCAAAAACCTTTAGGTGGCGTCTCGGCTACAAGGCGTTTCCAGGGACTGATGGCCTCTGATGATGCTCGGGTGTTTTTACCTTGCGTGGGTCCTGCCTCACTAGCCAGTTAGCTCCATGAAATGTGCTACGGGGGGGTGATACGTTTCAGTAGGATATCCCACGACTGCGTCTGATGAGTCTCAGGACGATGTGACTCACATCCGTTGGTGCTGTTAGTGTGGATTTGTAGACAGAGAAGAAGACAAAACTAAACAAACCAAATGTATTTCAGCTCAATTTTAAAAATTTTCCTGCTGATTTTTAATGTGCAAACCTGTATGTAAATTTATTTATTGGAAGACTGGACATTCCATATGCTGAATTAACTTTATGCCTGAGTGAGCACAGAGGTATCAGAGCTTGATTGACTCCTGTGATGATGTTGGCATCTAGACACAAGCCGATCTGTGTGTGTTTCCTGTGCCCAGGCTTGTCCACCTCCAGCTCCTGCCAACCCCATTGAGCTACTGCCATGTTGCCATGGTTACATGGGAGGGACCAGCGTTTACAACTCCAGGAAGTCAGAGGAGGAGCTTAACTTGAGGTGAGGGTTGTTGTGCCATTTTGGTTTCTGCGGTGATACATTAGTGATGGAGATGAGAGGATGTAATGAGTCGGTCCACCTGTATTACAAGTAATGCATCGCTGCAGAAACATGTTGTGAGTGGGGGGCACTGCACTCTTGAACAAACAACCGACCGACAAACTGCTTTTGAACTTCAGTATTTTGTTCATGCTGGGAAGGTCGTCTACATTTCGTCTAAACCTTTCTGCCACGACAGAGCCACACAAGCAAAATACTGTAGGACACTGTACGAATTCTACAGGAAACCATCAGGAAAGCTTGTAATGCTCGTGATAGAATTTTGCCTTTGCCACCAGGAGGTGAGAAGCACCGCTGTTTCCTGCTCTAGGAAGTAACATTATGCAGATAGATTTGTTCTAAGTGCAGATGCTTTGAGTTTTCCGCTTCTGCTGCCTCCCCAGGACGACGGAGGTCGTATTATTTCCTTCGTGGAAATGATTTCCAATGAAAACTTTTTCAATTTCATTTTTAATGATGTGACCAAAACAAACAAAACTTTTTCCGCCCCCATTGTATTGGTGTGTCAGCAGAAGTCTCCGCAGCAGATATCTTAAAACGTCCACAAATAAACTCAAACTAAACAATCTCCGTGGCTCGACACCTCAAGGGGTAAGTTGGAAAGCTGAACCTTGAAATTATACTCTTTTTCTACTGTATTTTCACCCACAGCGGGACAAAGTAAAGTAGTGATTTTGATTGAAGCTGTAAAGCGATCATTGACTTCAACCTCTGCGTGTCCCGTTCGCAGCTCCCCTCCCAAGCGGATGTATGCCCTGTACCACACCACTTACAATGGAAATACTGCACTCTCCAGGAGTCTCCATCACTACAACAGGTTTTGCTCATCCATCATCCTCATTTTCCCACAACTCAGCTAGACATCTATATAGACATGTATAGAGTAACATGCAGTATGATGCTTTTCCACTATGACATCAATCCGGAGTCACATGTGAAGGCTGCTCAAATCAACCGCAGTAGTTTACTGTTGGCAGCTGAGTAGAGTCAATGAATTTCCCTGCTCGTTCACAATTCTCCAATTACAGGCCCAAGTTCACGGGCTTCGCGCAGAATTAGCGCGCCATCGCTTCCGCTGTAGCACCAACTGACCCCTCTAGTTGGTGCCTTTGAGGCCTAGTCCTTGAGGACCCTTCTCACCATATAAAGAATGAGAACTGTAGGGATGTCTCAGCAACGTTGGGGCTGCAGTAGCTCATCTACATGTTACCTCAGTTTTTTTTCGCTAAAGTGTCCTTGGTTGTAAAAATGGCTCTTTTTTTGAGTAGAGTCAAACACATTTGAGTATTAAGGAGAAGATTTGCCAGTGCTAAATCCCTTCTCAAAATTACAGTACATTTAGCAGCATTTGTCAAGCCACTATATATTCTACTGTATATTGCATGTCCCTGTTGATGAGTTACAACTAGAGATCACTGTCTCTAATCAGAATATGTTGTCAGAATTTTCATGACTTTTTGTTTTGACAAATTAATTTAGGAATTTTTTCCCCACCGACTTTGGCCTCTTTGAGTCGTCTGTTGATGTGGTCACATTCTGAAATGCTGATCAACAGATCTCATTCATGGCTGTCAAATCCTGCAAATTTTTCATTCAGGACTGTATCTCACCTTTGGAGTAGTTTTTATAATCGTGATTGAGTTGCTTCAGTTTAAGCCAGCATCAGTTGATTTATTGGGGGGGTGGCGCAATAAGAATAACAATAATAAATAAGTCACTAGCTTTGTCCCTCTGCGGTTTGGTGCTTGGCGGGTAGCGTAGCGCAGCGTGTTTTTTTGTTTTTGTTTGTTTGTTGTTTTTTTTTAAGAGCTTTTCTCTGAGAACCGAAGGAAACGAGGTGGATAAGACAAGGGAGAATTAGCCAAAATGCTAAAATTGCAGCTGTAAAACCAAAACAATGACCCAACAAAATGCTAAAATGCTCTGGAGTGCTGAGGGACACTGTACAGTTGGCTGAGAATTCTCCGCGGGGTTTGTCACTACGAGTTTATTTGGTCCATTGCTTGTTAAAAAATATTAATTGTAACAGCTTTAAGCCCCTTTCTCGTTTGGTTCATTTTTAATCTACTACTATGTTGATAGTGATGCAAAATAGTTAAGGCTATAGCATTTGAAGAATAGTTTCTGATTAACAATTGTATTTTGTAGTGAAGATATGGTTAATTTATGCATCTTGATTAATTAAATCTATTTGAATTAGATGGTGAACTACACCTAGATGAATCAGTGCCTGTTCCTGACTCCTGTGTCTCTGTTCTTTTTTTTATCTTAGTGTGGAGGACACCTGCAGGTTACCGCCTCCATGCTTCTCATACCCCCTCAATTCCAATGGCAGCCATCACCACCACCACCACCTCCACCAGCACCATCACGGCCACCAACACAACCACCAACACCAACACCAGACGGGGCAGAAGCAGCCGGAGCCCCTCATCCTACGGGATCTGCCCCCTTACCAGGCCAGCATGGGCGGAGGGGGCGGCGTAGGTGGGGGAGGGGGAGGAGGAGGCGGAGGGGGAGGAGGTGGCGGCGGCGGTGGTGGAGGAGGGGGGATGGGAGTCGGAGGGGGCAGCGGGACAGTGGCCAGGAGCTGGGGTGGAGGGGAGGCAGTGAGGATCTTGGCGAGACGCGTCACACCAGACGGGAAGGTTCAGTACCTTGTGGAGTGGGACAACGTGAGTTTGTACTGAGACAAAGAGAGTAAACACGAGACGCAATGACTGTTTTGCAGCTGCCACAGGAATACTGTGTATGTAATCTGTGGCAGTGTTTAAAGTACAAACAAAACAAAAAGGATAAAAAAATCCCTATGCGTTGCAAAATCCAGGTTGCTCTCATAGTATCACCTCTATTCTACATCATTATAACCTCACTACTCGTTATTAAATGTCCCTCTTTGCTAGTGTTTCTCTGATATTTGTACTGTTAACTTTGGAATATGCCTTTGCATTTATCATGTTTTACAGTGATGAGAGAAAGTATTGAAACCTCCTGATGATTTGTCAGTGCGTGGACCACATCGAGAACAAGTCTTTAGCTGTACTCATGTACTGATATACAGTACTGAAGACGAGCAACAGTATTGTACAAGAAACTAATTTAAAAAGAAAAGATTACTGCTTTTTCATTGCTCAGTTTATAATTCTTTAGTTTTAGTCACCACAAATAAAACAGTAAACTTCTACTACACTGTTAAGCATATGATACCATTATGTCTGTACAAGAAATATAAAGATAGAGCCAAAGGACAGTTAGCTAAGCATAAAGACTGGATGCAGGCGAAACAACTAGCCCGCCTCTGTCCAAAGGTAATCCGCCTGCACCTTACGCTGTAAGCTGTTTGTTTAATTCCTACAAAAAACAAAGTGTATAAATAAGAGGTTGTGGTTTTACAAGGGGTTCTGGGCTGGAAAAGTAAGTAAGTCACTGCGGCTGGCCATAAAATAGTCCTGGCTGTTTTCCCCTGATTCCACTCTTTATGCTAAGCTAAGCTAACCATCTCCTGGTTGTAGCTTCATATTCAATGCACAAACAGGGGGAAACCAAATAAGCACATTTACCAAAATGTGGAACTGTTTCTTTAAAAAAAAAAAAAAAAAGAGAGAGAGGAAAAAAAAGAAACAGTTTTTAAAAAAAAGGGCAAAATCAATTAAAAATTTAAATAATTTAAAATTCGGTACGCATTAAATTGATGATTTGCAGGTCAAAAGATGTAAAGAGGTCAAGGTTAGATACTAGTAAGAGAAAATTTGTTTAAGACGCTTTTTATGTATAGTTAGGATTATAATCCTTTAAATCCTACAGTGGTTACAATGATATTGTGTAACATAGTTGTCTAAAAAAGTTCCCTTCAGTAGACATTGAGACATCTAAATGACCTCACTCAAATCACCAAATTAGTGCTTTGTGGCGGGGTACTTTAAATAAATTCAACTTGCTCGTGCTTTCTAAAGTCAACAAAATAATACATATTCAAAAACAAAACCTTTTCACAGCGCTCCATATCGATATCCGAGGGACGAGCGAGCTGAACAACCAGTAGCCGACGCCGTACGCCCGTCAGCCTTCACTTTTATAACGGCTCCTTCATCGACTGAGGGTTGGCGTCGCCGTGGAATCCAGGGAGAAAATTAGCCCAGAAAATCTGCAGTGATGAATGGTCTGTCGTCAGCGAGAGTCCCGATGACAGCTGGGGGGCGGCTACTGGCTGCTCATGAGAAAGTAGTAACCTTTTATTGGCAAGGAAGACACAGAGCAGGGCTGCCAATCTTATATTTTTGGCCACACAGAAGGTGGTTTATGCCTTGCTTAAGGACACTGTAACAGTTAATGCGTTTCACCTAGATTCTCCCAGCCCTTTCATCTGCTTTAGCGCCAGTTTATCTTAATTTGGCTCCATAAACAGCAAATTCTCCTGAGGTTTTCATATTTTTTCCCATCGCAGTATGTTAATAAAAGATTGTATACATGTTATTACGAGGTTACTTATTTGTTATGTTAGATTTTGTCATACATAATTTACATTTAGACTATTATACACTATGTATTAGAAATAGGAGCCACAAGAGGGCTTTTGTTTTATAGATAGAATTATATATTCACAATATATTGCTATGATCGAATACTTTTCTTTTATTTTTTGATGTGGTTGCATAGTGCCTATATGGGTTGTGTACCTGCCGATCGGTCAGTGAGACGACAGATGAACGAGGCCAGACTCCTGCTAAACAAAAGGATGGCTCTTTGTCAGTTTAACAGATACAGCCACATTGGTAAATGACGACCGGTTATAACGCTGAATAGAGTTTTTAATCAGAACAGGACTTTGATCTAACTGTACATTCCAAACTAACAACAAAAAAGAAATATAAATGTTACTGAAACGTCTGTTTGAAGTCATCAGGATGGAAATTACTTTGAAAGAATTTTTTTTTGTTTTTTTTGTTTTTTTTGTTTTTGTTTTGGATGAGTGTGAAATCCGCAGAAAGCTCAGCTAAAGGTGCAGCCGCTCTGCTGCTGCAGTTCAGTTTCGTGTCGCAGGGGAGTTCAACCCTTGTGTTCAAAGTTACAGTACAAGTAATGAAGACACTGATAGGCCCGACTCCTAACTCAGACCCATAGTATCTTCTGGAGACTAGTCTAGAATTTGAGAGGTACAACATGGCAACACGGTCAAGGCCTGATTGATCGTGTCCCTTCTTCTCAGACGTGTTTTTAGAGGCAAGTGGGGGCGCTGACGTTGGATTTTATCTTAGTGCAAACAGGTTACATAAATCTAAAATACTGTGGTGCAAGTTTCAGAGTTTATATTTTATACAGAGGTTTATTTCAGCAATCTGTTCGGTAAAACGTACACGACATACACATTTGTCAGTTTTATCTTTGAAGAAAGGCTGTACCACAGGTTCAGTTGAAAAAAAGAAATGACAAATACAGCATTTATACTGTAAATCAAACCAATGCAAAACTCTCCGATTTTATTTAAATACAGGCCTCTCTGTTGAATTATCTCCTGCACCTATGCGTACATATCAGGCCGGTGAAATGATGTTGCATTACAATTTTCGTCAACCTCCTCAGTGACTATTTGACTGTAGTTTATTAGGAAGGGGTGTGTCGAACCTTTCTAGGTGATGGTGATGAATGTATGTGTGTGTTTTCTATGGTATGTCTATACCCGTCAAGTGCTTGTCATAGGTTGTACTCTAGGTGGAACTCAACCAGATTCGTTTAAAACAAAATAGGAGGGAAATAAAGACATCAACATTGAGAACAACTTTTATTTTGGGAGCGGTACTCTTCTTTTTCTGATTAGTAGTTAAGTCCAAGTTCAGTTTGATGTACAGTATTTTTGGAGAAATTACGTTTGTACATGTATACTCTGCATTGACAACACCTAATATGTAACATGAATAATAATTAAAAAAAAAGTTTCACCTCATACACTGTGATTTTTTTTTTCTCTCTTAGTACACACAGCTACTCTGTGTCTATTTTTCAATTTAAAATATGTCAGAAAAGGATAAAAACACACCATTTCTTGCAGATAATTGAATGAAGCAAGACCGAATCAGCCCCTTCAGTTGGTATTTTAAGAAGCCAACCAGAGCGACTTCAGACAAGAGCGTGGATGTACATTCTTGAACTTGGGATCAGTGTGTGTGTGTGACAAAATGATATAAATATCCACTTACTACCTTTTGTGGAGCTTTTAACCACATCTCATAGTCTTCACCAGTGAGTGGAACAGGCTCGGGTGCCACTTGTTATCACCTGACACGATCCACACACTCTGTAGGGCAGGTGACACCTGAGCCAAGTTTTTTTGCTGATGAAGACCGTGAGATTCAGTCAAAAAGTTCCAAAAAAAGCCAGTAAGTTTAGCTTGAGTTTATCTTGTCGCACAGCTTGTCAGGCATATTTTTTACAACATCCATCACTTTACATACAGTATATTTGAAGTCGTACTAAATCAAAGACTCAAGGACAAGTTGCACTCGTACTTGAGTCTTTCAAGTGTATGTACAGTGTGTGTATGTATACAAAGTGGGGGGAAAAAAAACAAAAGATCATAAATAAAAAATATGTACTTTTATTTTTCCTGTATCAATGACCTAGGATTGGCCATCGTGGAACACCTGAAAGAAAAGCTTTGATTGAAGCGAACACAGCGCAGGAGGTTTTATTCAGAGCTTCATTCAAATTTTGATCAATTCAAACTGTGACAGTAAGCCCCTGCTAAATTCTCCTCTTAGTCACCTAGTATGTCGTGGTCAGTGCCCCAAAACTTCACTAATATTGACTTAGAATTTGCCTCTGTGAAATTAGCAATGTCATATATTGATTGTATGTAGTTATGCAGTATAAATGTAAAAATAGGTAATTGGCTGAAATGGAAACAAAAAGAAAACCAAACTGGAGCAGAGGGGAAGGTGTGCTGCTGGTACACAATGTACATTAGACATCATTTAATAAGGAGAATTTAGTACCACATTAACAAGTGCAAACAAGGAAGATGCATGGAAAGTAGCTGCAAACCCTATTTTGAGTTATACGTATTGATTTAGATAACGCATTATTCATCACCAATGATATTTTGTACAATTCCCCCAAAATTAAGAGTATTTTTTAGCTGTAAAAAAGTCAATAAATAGCCTAAACTCCTGCGTTTGTGAGTCGAAGAAAAAAACTGAAGGAAGTCAAAAAATTTCACTTTTAGCAGTTTGGTAAATATGGGCCCAGGTCATTAGTATTTTCATAGGCTAATAATGTTCATTCATACCACACAATTATATCAAATCCATTACCTCTGAAAAGTGGGTGAGCTTTTTATCTTTAAGTAAAAAGTAGAGTGAGCTTAGCTTCTTTTTTTTTTTTTCTTCTCATTGATCACTACCACTGTAGGTGGTAATCCAACAGTGTTGCTGAGAATCCCTCTATATCAGTCTGATGCGGATGATAAATTGCCTCTCAGCCAAACGTGTCCTGTAGGAGGGATTAACAACTTTTTTTTGTTTTTTGTTTTTTTTGTTGTTGTTTTGGCAGAAAATTTACTACTGCTGCCAGCGTGAAAGACAGATGTTTATTTTGTGTTTGTGCCAGTTACAGTGAGTTTTCAAGATGAATGGAGATGCCAAATGATGCCTCCGAAGACTAATACCACAAATCTGCCTACGTCCTGTGACATATTTTATTTCAGAGAAGCAGAAGCAATAACAACTGAAATGTTTTTGTCTTCTGTTTTTTTCGTTTGAATGTTGAAAAGTCTTACTATACTTTGCGGCTGGTCAGTTATTGTGCTTAAAATACGGCTGATTGAAGCTTTTTGCATTTTGGTGAGTGACCTGAGAAAAAGGTGCGTTGCTGTGTCAACAGCTCTTGGTCACCTGGTGTGGTGTGAGTCTGAGAAGAGCCACTTTCGGGGTCCTGCGGTCACTGTCTGAAGGTGCATCAGTAGAACCTTTTTTCGCGGAAAGACATGAAACGAATGAAGGCTGAGGCCCCGTTGAGCTGCTTTGGTTCCAGGGGTCCTTGCATTCTGCACGCTGCGCTCACTGTCGCACACGGACACTTCAACAATACTGTTAATGTGATGAGTAACACCTTTGCTTTTCCTACAATGACAAGTGTCTACTTTCAAAAAAAGGTGTGTTACATTAAGAATTTAAGTGAATCTAAGAAGGTGGCGGACTGGTAGAAAATGTACTGTAGAAAATGTAGGTTTTGTCCTTCGTGAAAACCTCTTTCCCTCATCCTCAAACCCGTGTTTTCTATTCATAAAATCTGAGGAAAGATTCTCATTGACACGCAACGTCTGGGTATTTTCAGGATTGAATTCCACAGCCGGTCCCAGCTGCGCCTGCAGCTGCTGGTTTCGGCCACGGGGTGGCGGCCACACCTCAACATTAAAAAAAAAAAAAAAAACCGCTCGGTGTGTGTGCTGCCTTCACTTGTCCGTCAGAAGCTGGGCAGCGGCGGAGATGACAGTCCCGCGGCGCAGGGGGGGGGGGAGACCACACGCGTGACAGACACGTAAGCGCCTGTAAATTAGCCAGAAAGTTCGCCAAAAAAAAACCAAACAAAATGAGCCCAGAGTGGCCGTGTTAGTTGGCCTGAGTGCCCTTGTCTCCTGTTCAATAAACCGTAGCATGCTACCCGCAGGTCGTGAAAAGTCTTAAAAAAAGCACCGAATTCAGCTTCAGTTGAATGAATCACGTTTCTGATGCTTATGGTTGTTTTTGTTTTGTTGCTAAAGCAGGAAGTACTAGCAGAAATGTGTTATAATAACAAATAATGCCAGTCCATAACGTGCCTTCTGTTGGTCATAACATTTAAAACGGTGAACCTTGCAGAAACCCCGTGTATGCAAAATATTTGCAGCTACAGCCAATTCGGCTCCATTACTAATATGTTTTTTTGTTTTGTTTGTTTTGGTCCCTAAACATCACGACTCTACAACTGAAACGTCTTGTAAACGCTTGTATTTAAGCCTCTAGTTTTACCAGACTGGTTAATAAAGTTAGGCTCTTTTTTTTTTTTTTAATTTAAGCGTAACTTAAATAAGTAATAACTTTTTTTTTGGGTTTGTTTTGTTTTGTTTTTTCCAATGTCACACAAAGGCAGCATACGCTAGCTCACGGCGCCATTTTGGCTCCACAGCTTCTCTTCACGATGCAGGTCCTGTGTTTGGTCCTGTGTGTGATTTCATGTGCTGAAATCCAGCTTCGCGTGTTGTTGTTTTTTTTGTTTTTGTTTTTAAAAAAATCTTTTTTCTTTCAGGTGCTGAGGAAGTGAAGGGTAGTTGTTGTCGAGTAGAATCCATCTTTAATGTTGGTATTTATTTTCAGGCGCCTAGTAGCCGCTGTGAGAGAAATTTCTGCTTGATTTCAACAGGTCTGTAAGAGTTTAAAGAGCCGGAACAGTACAGATCCACGGAAACGAACCTGTAGGCCCGCTCACCTGTAGTAATTAATACACGGTAGCAACATGTTCCTGCAGACACATAAGTCTCACGTTAACGTGACTGTGAATGGGCTCATTAACCTGACAATTCATGTAAAAAAAAAAAAAATAAAAAAAATCATTTAGGTTATTTTAATTTTGTCCCAAAAGTTTTCATTCAATTAAGAAGTAACTTGAAAAAAAAAACAAAGTAAAATGTGGTGGCCAATGTAAAAATCACAAGCTACTTTTTGGGCAGTATACAAGGCTGGGTTACCTACAGGGCAAAGCAGGCAGCTGCCCAGGGGCCCCCACGGCCTCAGGTCTACTCCATATCATTTTGGTCTACGTAATTCCATTGATGGCAGATTTGTTAGAAATTTGCACCACTGAGGTACAATGACAGTAACAGATCCTCCGTCTTCCAGCTTGTGGCCCCGGTCTTATGCAGGGCCCCTGTGTCAGAATCAAGACCTTCACTGTTTATACTGAGCTTATTTTTTTTTTTTCAAGGTTGTGTTTTATCAAATTTCTTCCATTTTTTTTTTTTTTTTCCTGTTTCAGGAATTTATCATACAGAAAACTTTGGGCAAGGTAGTATTGTTGCATCATAGGAACACTGTAGGCTGCGACCAGCAATTATCTTCAACATCAGTATGCCTGACGATTACTGTCTTTAATAATCAATTCCTTATTCAGTGTATAAAAGTGGTCTAAAAAAACGTGAAAAATGCCCATTATTATTACTCGAAGTCCAAATTAACATATTCAAATTGTTTGTTTTTTGTGTGTTTTTGTCTGATTACCCTTCAAAAATACAAAGATGTTGAATTTACTTTAATAGAAAATTGGGAAAACTATGAAAAAGTCACGTTTCAGAAGCTGGTACCTGTGTATTTTTATTTATTTTTTTTGTTTAAAAAAAAAGACTTTTACGGTTAATCATTTATCAAAATTGCTGCTAATTTATTTTCTGTCTATCGACTAATCGATTAATCAAGTAATCATTTCGGCTCTAGAGTATTTTGTGTGGTTTCCGGCTGCCTAGGGAAATAATGCCATGTAATGTGGGGCTCATAGGGGCCCAACAACAATTCTTCCTGCCCCGGGACCCCTGTGGAGGTTTATCCGGCCTTGGCATTGCACTCACACACACACACACACACACACACACACACACACACACACAAGCGCACACAGACAGTACTACTATACTGTACTATACCGTAGCCTGAAGCAGTACAGTGAATTTACACACACTCACTGCAACCTAATCAAAAGAGGGTTTTGTTTTTTTTTGCAAGAAGCGAGCACGAAATGTAAAATACACAGGCTGATGAGAAGTTAAAGATATTAGGAAACGTACGCGCCCACACACACACGCAGGAACACGCACGCGTGCGCGTGTCCAGTCCTCCACCCCCTTCTCTCTCTCTCTCTCTCTCTCTCTCTCTCTCTCTCTCTCTACCTCTCGCTCAGTCACTCACACACATTCACTCGTGTCTCACCCTCACACCTCAACAGCGGCGTGCAAATAAACACGCGCGCACACACACACACACACACACTCACACGCATACACACGCATACACACACGCACAAACACTCACACACATGCACGCATTTCTGCATCCTGTATTTTTTATGCACCGGGAACCGGGCGCTTTATAAGCGGTCGTGGATTATGATGCCAGTTTTTATAACAGCGGAATATTGGCCTCTCCTTCGGTTCCAACTGTGAAATAGCAGTGAAATCGCGTGTTTTTTTTTTTAAATTTTTTCTTATTTTCCAGATTTATTTCTAATTTGGTTCCCCGTTACTTCTGAGCGCCGAGAGACCGCCGAGACGCAAAGCCCACGTTCAATGCCGTTGGAACATGTCCTATGTTCCCTTTCAAGGTAAGACAGAGCAGATAATTTAGAGATATATTTTTTGTCATCCACTGCATCTTTCCTCTCTGTCCTCCTCCCCCGTTCCTCACCACCCTCTGGCTCTCTCTCTCTCTCTCCGTCTCTCTGTCCCTCTCCTCTCCCTCTGTCTCTCTGGCACTATCGTATGCGATATGCATATCTAAACGCACCATAGCCGACAGGTGCATAGAAATAGCCCGGAGTGCCTTCGAGATAGATGCCCGCACATGCACACACACACACACACACACACAAACAGCAACGCACGCACAAACACACCGGGATCCGGCGCGGCGTGTGTCCGCGTAGACCCGTGCCTGCCGCAATTATAGTATTGTAATAAGGTATGCATGTGTGCTGGTGCCACGGTCTACTCGATGCATGTGCATTCCTCCGTGTGAGAGCAGCCACACAGCGGGGGTGGGGGAAAAAAAAAAAAAAAAAAACTCTGATCTTCCTAAAATCTTCCTCTAATAATCCTATGGTGTTACAGAATACATGTGGTACTCGTAAGGAGTTTAACGACAAGATAATACTGTTAAATTACAATGGAGTTTACTGCCCTGATCACACTTTAAGGTTTATTATATTATTTGGTGTAATGTGTTTATATTATTGTTACAGGCGCTCTCGGTTTAGTAAAAGGAGTTTAGAGTGTCCTTTTATTACATAATTATGTTTTTAATCATCTGTGCTGTTCATGAAACATTGCTCTAGGAACTTGTAGTGTTCTGTATCTTATGGCAAATGTTTGGGATTTTGCGAATAGCCTCGACGGACTGTGTCCTGCTCCCTGTGTGCGAAAAACTTTGGCCCACTAAAACATGTAGATGACCAAAATGAGGGGCCACTTCATTTGTTGCTGGTCCTTTATTGCCCCGTTACTCGAGTGTGAGTGGGTGAAAGGCGCTTCGGTGTACGGTAAAGGCAGATTCCCCTTTGGTATCATTGCACTGCAACTGTGACTAATGCTATATGTGAGCAGGCGTGCTGCAGTGAGCTGCCTCACATCCATCCAGTCGCAAACCAGTAGCAAACTCCCTAAACGTGATGGCCAGAGTCAGACCGGAGTGAGATGGAACGCCCAGCGCAAAGTTTGGGGGCACGGTGAAGGATTGGGGGGCGTCGTGGTTTGCGTGAGTACCTGTTATGAAGGAGGGCAGAAGCCAGAAAATGTAGGGATTTGGGGAGGAACCGGGTGTGTGTGTGTGTGAGTAGATGTGGAGTGTGTGTGACAGCGAGAGGAGGGGAGCGGTGTGTAGTCACAGTGTGTGGGTTCAGGAGAGAGTGGAGGTGTGCTGCATGTGACCGGTGGTTGAGAGCGAGTGATGGTGTGTCTGTGAGCACACACTCACAGACCTGTGACCCCCCCCCCCGTAGAACAAAACGTGTGCCTCCAAAATGGAGACTAGTCTGGACCTGGAAAAACTCAACTTTCAGCTCCTGGACTCGACCGTGACCTTGGGGTCATCATCTGAGCTGCACATGAAAAGAGAGACCAAATTTAACCGCTGCAGCCCGTTTGGCTCCTTTTCGCTCTTGCTTTTTATTCCCTCAGAGCAGAGCAGATAATGACCAAAATGCCCTCTTGTGCAAGTGTAGCTATAGAAGTTGGTTGCATAATGTTGGTGAGATGCTCTGCCACTGTGTGCTTGTGTGTGTGTGTGTGTGTGTGTGTGTGTGTGTGTGTGTGTGTGTGTGTGCGCGTGTGCGCAAAACCACTCTGGTAGTCATTGCCAGGAAATTGTGAGCACAGTGCTCCACCTTCCAAACCTGCCAGCGATGGCACTGAGTACTCTTTCTCTGTGATCGCACGCTGGTGTTTCATTTTAAACATTGTTTTTGGAGCTAAGCAGTGTTTAGTCTTATCCAATTTGGTACAACTGCTGAGGGTTTAGCCGTAAGATGGATTAAAAAGCGTATCAATGTGGAAGTACACCAGTCGGCAGTGAGGTTTTACAGTTTTAACTTAATAATTGCAGCAGTAGTATTTAAAATTTGATGACACCTGTAGACCTGCTTATTTTTTAGCATTGCGTACTGCAATGTATATTATTTATATGGTAAAATCCAAAGCTTCTTATATATGTATGTACCCTTAAATGCATGTATAAGAGTTGCGAAAATAAGTTGATTGATTTGTTGATTGACTGCGAAATAATTGCCAACTGTTTTAATAATCGATTAATCATTTTGAGTAATTTTTAAAGAAACGATGTCAAAATAAATATCTTCTGGTTTCCGTAGTCTTCTATGACATGTTTTTGGTTTTGGACTGTTTATTGGACAAAACGAGACATTTGAGGATGTTGCCTTGGGCTTTGGGAAATTGGGATGGACATTTTTTTTTTTCTGACATATTATCTACCAAATGACTAATCAGTTAATCGAGAAAATAACCGACATATTTATCGATAATAAATTGTATATTTTAAAAATCAGAAGAGCACGTTGATATGTGTTGGTGGCAACACTATTAGTTGCTCAACAGGAATTAATCAACAGATATTCTAATCGGTAATTAATCATGGAGATATTTTAGCAATGCGAAACATTTGCAGTTTCCGGCATCAATGTTGTGAGAATTTGCTGTTCTCCGTTTCCTATCATTGGGCCGTGCTGGGAGAAATAAGCAATTTTGAATGAAGACGACATCTTGGATTTTGGGGAATTTTGTTGTGCCTTTCTCGCTGTTCTCTGATATTTTTTAGCTCAAACATTTAATCTGAAAAATAATCAATGGTGAAAATAATCTTCGGGCGCTGCGCCAATATGTATTCTGGCCAACCAGCTCAATACACACTCAGAGGCTCTTATCTATCTCTCCTTTCTACCTATACATTAGAAGCTCCATGGTTACTCAAAGCGATTATGTAACACTGTGTGATATTTATTGCTGCACAGTGACTCAACATCTAGAGATAAAATATGTGGTAAGACGGATGATATTAGTGTGACATTGATTTGTGATGAGATATAGATCCACATTACGGGTGGGGGAGTTGGGGGTTGGGGGGGATGGCGGGGAAGTGTGTGTGTGTGTGTGTGTGTGTGTGTGTGTGTGTGTGTGTGTGTGTGTGTGTGGTGGTGGGGGGGGGGTACCCTCAATGATCTTGCAGATGTATTTGAAACCAACGACGAGTGTGTTAAGCTAATGTACCAGGCAAGCCATTTGCAGTCATGCCAAGTACCGGCTCACATGAACAGGCAGTTAGTGGGAGGCAGCAGCAGCAGCAGCAGCAGAAGCAGCAGCAGCAGCAGCAGCAGCAGCAGCAGCAGCAGCAGCGATGGGCCTTCCTATCTTGGCTAAATCTTTTTCCTCCCTCGTTCGCTCTCTTAAACTCACTCCTCCTTTCATTTTATCTCTTTGTCCTTCTTTTTCTTTCTCTCTCTCTCTACTCCACTGTGGTCTACCCCCCTCATGCTGAACCACCCCCACACGCACACACCCACAGACACACACACACACGTGCTCCTCTAGCCCCTCACCGTCTATTCTCTCTGTCCCCCTTCTCCCTTCTTTACAATGGCTGTATCCATGAATGCAGATGGACACTATGGAAGCAAGCAGCCAGCCACTGAGCTATCCCTGGCCTTGTCGATTTTACAGTAGTTTGATACAGCAGCTCCCGTCAAGCATGGCCATAGTTAAAGAGACAGCACACCACCAATGCACTGCAGCATTCCTCTTTTCCCTCCTTCTCTTTCCCTCTCTTGCTCCCATGTGACATAAGGGACTGTCTTACACCCCTCCACTACCCAAGGCTGTGCCAAGAACCGTCATCTGTTCGGCTATTACTGTACTGCGTGCGCGAGATTCATCTAGCCCTGTGCACTAGATGATCTGTCAAAAGACAGAGCCCATTCATTCTCCAGCGGGGAGCTGAGCGCATCAGAGATGTGTTTTCGGCGGCTTTTTCAAGTGTCAAATTAGCAGCGTAGTCGACCGGTGATGAGCATTCGGGAGAAGCGATTTGGTTTTAATCGCACGTGTAGGGCTGAATTCCCCATCCGGGGAGCTTCTCGGCTGGTGTTGACAGATCTTTAGTGACCGCGGCTGGTGTTTCGTGAATCAAAAGAACCCCTGTCCGAGTTCAGGGATGTTTTAAATTTGCAGGCCGAATCCCCTCTAGGTGTGGGAGGTCAACACTTCTAAATGTCAAACCAGACTCTGCCCTCAGCTTTTTCAAGTAACCCCAAATCTCTCCGGTGAAAGACACGCAATGATGTCAAGATATTGAGGAAATATCACTCATGTCATTATCGTGGCCTGCAGATAGAAAGTTCAGCAGGCTTTCATTTGAATGTGCCTATTTAATATTTTGAATTTTCGTCCGTGTGTGCAGGGATCCAATGAATGAACACAAGGGGTGGTGCAAAGGAGTTGCTTTCTAAGCTTGTCTGAACACGTATTATCGTGCACTTCAAAGTCCTTGATACCCTGCAGGTCAATCAATAGCTGACAGCATAAAATATGTCTGTACTTCTGGAACGGTGACCCACCGATAATCTAACAAGTGGAAGTACTGGTGTCTGAGGTGAGATCTGGACCTGTTGTGACATTTTATAGGAGATGCATCTTTGATCGCTTTTGGGGCTGTTTTGTAGTCTGGTCCCCAAAAATATAGTACATCAACTGCAAATATATTATATATTTATGTAATATAATATAAAGTAATTTAACATCCTTACTACCAGGACTGTCCGTGGAAGGCTCCATATGGTTTATTTTTGGCAAAGAATAAATGAAGCCTTAGTCCAGTTGTGTCGTCACTCTCTTCCTTTTTGTTCGGGATCAGTAGACTGAGATCAGTCTTCCGCTGATCCTCTTTTCTCTGTTTTCCTATCTGTTGCCCAACACTAAACTAGCTTTACTAAATAATGCCCATGCCCTTATCCTCTAAGAGCCTTTAGTGCTCTAGTGATACTGGGGGAGTCTACATGGGGGCTGCTGCGACTGAGTCGCTGGGAGGAGTGGCGTTTTAGATTCAGCTACACTTTGGGTGGGTGGGTAATTCAATTCTGCCGCAAAGCCTGAGTGGAATGACTCAATGGGTTTGTGCAGAGAAAGAGAGAATGCCCTGGCTTTTGATTGATCTTGTCAGGATTCACTCACAGCAAAAAGGTCAGGATGAGCTGCCTCCTCTCTCCAGAGCCAATCAGAGGGCTACCAATCCGGGATAATGATCTCCCTCTGGATATGGTTGGCTCATAAGGGTTGCCGGCATGATGTCATCCAATCCCATGGATGCCCGTGAGTCAGAACTGTGAGGTTTTAGCCAAATACCCTAGGCAGTGTGAGAAGTTACGGTACATATGTCAGTAGAATGATTCATTGGGTGGCCAATGGATAGACTTTTTTTTTTTAAAGATGAATTCGTGGCATGAAGGGATTTTATTTAGTCCGTCATTCAAGAGTGTTGCGGGTTGCATGACAGCATATATGCAGATGCCTAGATGCCTATGTAATTATAAGATAATTGAACTCATGATTTTAGAAAAGCTGCCCAGTGTTTTGTTTTTATCCCTACAGTTGTATTTCCCACATTCGCCATTTAAAAAAAAATATGACACCTATTGCTCACATGAAAGTAGATGTTCTCAAACTGAGTTTACTTCCCAAAGTATACTATCTGCCATTAAGGTAACTTTTTTTATGAAATATAATATGAAATCCATATTTTTTTCATAAATATTATATATCTATGTTGAATAATATTGTGCATAATTAAAATATGTATGGTACACTAGGGGGATTTTATAATTTCCTTTGACATGCACACTCAAAGTGGTAAATTTCAAGTACTTTTTAATATTCTCCATGAAGCAGCAGTAATATAAGGACCACTACCGCAGGCTGTAAAATAATGTCCTCTGAAATTAACAGCAAAAAAAAACATCTCTGTGAACTGAAGCCTGAAGTGGGATTAAACGTCGGTGTCAGGCTATCAGTCTCTGTATGACGAATACATCACTCTGCTCATACTGTCCGCCATTCAGCGCGGTACACCACGCTGAACACGACTATACCGGGGGGTTTAACCAGGCACCTGTAGAGCCATTCATTTCAGGCATTTTTCTGTTGTTACCTCTTTGTGTGTGTGTGTGTGTGTGTGTGTGTGTGTGTGTGTGTGTGTGTGTGTGTGTGTGTGTGTGTGTGTGTGTGTGTGTGTGTGTGTGTTTGCTTGACTTAGTTTTGTATAGGCGTGTTTTTTTTTTTATAGAGCATGTTTGGTGCTGAGATGGTGCAGTCTCCTCCAGTTCATTGGAGGAGAGAAGCGGTCATATCTGGTCATTGAAATTATCGTACCAGCTCGGCTGAGCCGAACCTCCGTTCGACTCCGGAATAGGTGTGAAACATATGACCTTCACTTAACAAAGGGGGATGTCAATAATACAGTACATTTAATGCCTCAAATGAGGTACATTTTTAAATAATTTATATTTTTACAGTTGGCCATAGTAGTGTAAGTAACTTATCAGCTCTCCTCAACACTGTCGCTGGCAGTATTTTACCCCACTTCTGTCCCCTTAAACATTTCAATTTTCCATAATCAAATACACAGATTTGAAGAGCTCTAAACTAAAATTACAGCTTTTTTTTTTTTTTTTTTTGAGCAGTGAAGAGGCAATTTTGGGCAAAGTGCCATGGCAACGTAGAAAAATCTTGAATGACTGGTAAAATATCAATAATATGAAGTGAATGAAATTATTTTTGTGAGAGGGCCTCTATTGCCTGCAAGCTGTAATTTAAACCTAAGAGTGTACACAACAGTGAGTAAGCAGAGTACTTATCACTGAAGCTCCCAGAATTGGTCAATTAAGCGATTAGTTGACTAGATTGACACAAAATTATTCTTTCACTTTTTTTGATAATAAATGAATCAAGTAGATCCAGGTTTGATCCTTGACTCTTCCCGTGTGGAGTTTGCACGTTTGTGTGGGTTTTCCCCGGTTCCATCCCACATTGCAAAGATTTGTGAAAGTCCGGCAGAGTGGAGACTCTAAATTGCCTGGAGGTATGAATATGAGCGCGAGTCGATGTCTGCCGATCCGTGTTCAACCTGTCATGGACTGGCGACCTGCCCAGTGTCCTGCCATCCTCCCAGTGCATGCTGGGATAGGCTATAGCCCCAGGTTGGCCGGAAAAGGTTTTGGTGGGCAGAGAAATTGAATGAATAAATTATTAACCTGATGCATCTTTCTTGGCATTAAAATATCAAATAAGGAAATAGAATATGTTTTATGTTAATAGTATGTGTGTTTTTGTGATTCTCTGTGGCCTAAAATTGACTTTTCAGACTGACTAAGATGGTGACAGATCAATAGTGAAAATATTCATAATTCATATGATAGATTTTGACAGACTGCATGGTAATGATGGTAGACTACCAGGCTTTACCAGCACCCAGCTCACGTCATGAGCTAGTGCTAAGTTACGCTAAAAACTGTATGTGGAGCATTGCTACAACGGATGCCAGCTGTCACAATTCGCAAAAAATAATGGTAACCTGTTCGGATATGAACATTTCGACGACATGCTGTTAATCTAAAGTTAAAAACTGAAACACACTCACCCTGGATTCTGTGTACATGTCTTTGAGGTGCTTAGATAAGTTTGAGGTATTTCCTCCTTTTGTTTGAAATGCTCTGTGACACTGTTTGGACACTGGCTTTTGGTTGTCTATAATTTGTCCCCGGTGATCCGCCTCAAACACAACAACTCTTGGTGTGATTTTTAAATTTTTTTTCCCCCCCACAACTCACGTCAGACCTGTTGCTGCACTTGCTGCCGCCATTCCACATGTTAGTACCTCCGCCGAGGAGGGTATGTTTTCACACGCCCGTTTGTTTGTTTGTCAGCAGGATTACGCAAAAACTACTGAACCGATTTGCGCCGAACTTGGTGGAGGGATGGGACACAGGCCAGGGAAGAACCCATTAACTTTTGGGGCGGGTCCGGATCGTTTGATATGAATTAGATTTTTTGTCTCAGTGCTCTGGTGTATGTTGTTTGACATCGGCCTTGGTGGAGGTATGCACTTTACTGAGTGCCCTTCTAGTAGCTGTTGTGTTTGCCTTCCTTCTTCTTCTACCCTTTGCATTTGACGTCAGACTCAAACACTTGTAGGGTTATTATGTTGCCCCATCAGTACCTGAAGAATCACATCTGCAGCACCTACGACATCTGCTGCAGAAAAACAAGTACTTTCATGCTCAGAATTTTCGCATCAACTTGCTACTGAAATATCCGTTCTCATAACATCCCTAACCTCAACTACATGCTTACATATCGTATCAGTTTTGGAATAAAACATTGTTATCTAAAGATCATCATTATAAATTTGTCTTTCAAACAAGGGCTTTGGTTACCCTTTGTCCTTTATAAAGTACCATACTTTGGTTTATTTTTTTCACAATTAATCATTTCAAGTGCAGATATCGTCTTTTTCAGGTGCTGCATATCTGATTTAGGAATGAAACTCTTTTTATGCTATGTTGTGTGCAGACCCCCAATTTCAAAGTACTGTATTACCATTTGAAAGGTTTTACAACCAGATGTGTGTTTTTTTTTGTTTTTTTTAAGATAATGTAGGTTGTGCCTTGATTTCAGATGTAGATTAGAGCAATTTGTTACCTGCAAGTTTCACAAGAATGGTTATAATCACTATATTTGTCTGCATGCCCATATGTGTTTTCTGTGTGTGTGTGTGTGTGTGCCTTTGTGTTTGTTTCTCTGTGTGTGTATTCATGTCATTGCGTGTAATATGTGTGTAGTAGAGTTTTACCTCCACTCTAAGGACCTCATAAAGGTTAGCAGGCTCACTCAGCAGCTGCTGGTAAATTTAGCCGCCTTTTCGCACAGACCCACACACGATTCGAGTATGTTTCTACTGTATCAGACCAGATCCGGGCATTTTACTCCACTGAGGAGATGTGCCATTATTCGAAGGTATTAATTTTCAGAAAGAGAATTGGTTTTAATGACAACGTTTTTGCAGAAGAATTCCAATTTTGTGTGCAAGGAAGAAACGATCATTTTAATATTGGATGTTGTGTGAATATGCATGAACCAGCCAGAGTAGTGATGGGTTTTCTGGATTGGATTTAATGTAATAGAGCAAGAGTATAAGACTCTGTTGATTTTGATTGAAAGCACTGTCAAAGAGGCATGAATGGATGGTGATGAGAAGGGCTCGCAGGATGCCAAAACCACACTTTTAATTTTGTGTTCTCACTTCACTTTCACGTTTAAATTTGGAAATTGCCAGCCCTGCGCAAGAGCATCTAATATTTACTAGTGTCATTTAAGAACAGAGGCAAACAAAGGCTCCTATCCAAAGAGCACTGCATGAAAGAGGCCATTTTTGGCAAACGGGGGCTTTTCTGTCATCCAGAGGAGAACTGTTAACCGATTGTTTCTATTGTTTAACTGTTCTGAGAGGTTAAGAATGCTGTCTTTAAGGCCAGAAGTAGTCCTCACACATATAGAGATGTATCACCTCCTGCACCTCTTTTGCAAGAGGTCTGAAGTGACATCAAACGATCTCCTCTGGTAAATTTTCCTTGCAGTATTTGCACACGCAGTTTTGTGCAAACCACATCTCTGACATTTTCTAACTGCTCTCAGTTCTGGCACACGCTGCCATTAATTCTGGGTGAAAGGTTGCCCTGCAGTTGCTACAATCCAAGTGGTTTGCCCAACACCCCATGACCCCCAGGGTCCCGGAGCCCGGCTTTATGCAACACATGCAATGGGATGGAAGATGAACATATAACAGAAACACTGTATGTTAGGTTGTTTTCTCTCACGGGATATAATATGTTTGTATCAAAAGGGTAAAAGAACACTATAAGTGGCAAGTGCTGGACTGACAATTTGCATATTGCTGGTATAAAGGAGGATAATAGAATCCTGGTAAAAAAAAATTTAAGTTATAGATTTAGGGTGTCAAACGGTGGTGGTTTCCAGACGATGTACTGCATTGCTAACATATTGTCAAGTAAGCATTTTACACCTGAGTTAACACAGCTACAGCCTTGTGAGGTTTTATTAATTACCCCTTTACTTCAAGGTCTGAGAGAGGTTTAGCACACAAGAGTAGATTTAAAATATGTTCAATTTTGAATGAATGCCAGGAGGAATTTAAAAAAAAAAAAGGGCAAATGACTGAAGGATAAACTGTGGTGATGTGTGCATGTTTTAGATTCTAGATCTTACCACAGACACCATAAAGAAAGGAAAACAGAGGTTTGGTCTGCATTGATCTTGGACAGCAAGTATTCCTGGTATATCAGTTTGTGTCCAGCTCTCGTTCGCCTGTCTGTGCTCATCAGCGGTGTCTGCAGGCCACTGTCACTCTAGCTCGCAGAATCTATCACTGAAGCAAACATCTGATATGATAACCGGACTTTATTATCCGACTGGTTTAATCGAGGAAGGGGTATGTGTCTGATCATTCAAGTGATGTCATCACCTCATCCAGTGCATAAACTCACAGAGTGAGAGGAGACGTGGAGTTGATATACTGTGGGGAAACAGGAAGAGCTGACTTGCATAAAATGAATGCCAAGCGGTCCCCCAAACACAGAGCGTGCACTTCGTAGAAATGCCGTAATCCTCCAGAATGTGCACTTTGTCGTACTGTATTTCTGTTGCAATGCAAAGGAAGGAAGGAAATGACAGAACAGTGTGAGCCAAAGAATACACTTTATGGAGTTTCTGACTCTGTGGTTTGGCTTGATCGTTTATATCTCGCAATTGAATTTTTTTTAAACCCTCCTTCTTCTCACTCATAGACTTACAGCACCTAGGAGATGCAACTGCAGTATTCCTCAGGTCATTACTGAGCAGCCCTGTTGGGGATTAGCCGCCCTGCCCAGATGTTAATTGTTTCTGAGGGACAGGGGAGCATCTGTCATTGACGGTACCCAACAAGAGGTTTTCTAGCAGGCTCACATATTCGAACTGGAAAAATGTTCCCTAACTTCACTTCTCGGACCCTCCAGGGAGGGAAGAGTGTTACGTGTTCACTTAACTTGCCATGAATTCAGAGTGAAGATGTGAACTAATGGCATCTGGCAGGAACGGCTGCTGTGCACTGGAAGCCCGCTGCTTATGTCTTGTTTGTAGGGAAGGCGGATGTGCTTCTATTGGAGGTAAATGTCCGTTCATATTAGTGGCAGAGTGGAGTGGTTTGAGAGGCCCGAGGTGGCCACTCGGGGAGCTGGCAGTGACATCATTTCATGGTGTCTGACATCATCAGTAACAGTCATGGGAATGAATGAATGAGTTCACAGTGACACGTGTCTGTGTCCACATAACAACACCGATACACACTGGATAGCTGATGTCAGGCCTGTATGCTGGCCTGAACACTTGCTACAACATTCACATACACACACCCACTCCTAGGCAGAAAGACCGACATTTCCGAATGAACTTATTTGCACTTTAAAGCGGCCATAATCAATAGTTTTTAAATAATAAAGTATCGAAAGAGAATGTGAAAATGGGGCATTGTGAAAGGAGTTGCTCGTAGTGATGAACCTACAGACATTTATCACTCTAATCTGCAGCTCACCTCGGCTTCACAGAGCTTTATAGCAAAGTTCAACGCATTGTTTAGCTGTCCAACCCACAGCCTTGCTGTTTGGTTCACTCTCATCACTCTCATAGTATTGTTTCCAGCCGCAGCAGACAGTGGTTTTCATCAAAAAAGCTCTAAAAACACACGGAACCCTTCCTGCTCAGCACCAAACAATAAAAAGTCTGCTAGCTGGTGAACATAGTGGAACATTTAAATGGACTGCACCTATATAGCACTTTTCTAGTCTTATCGACCATTCAAAGCGCTTTGCTACATGTCACAATCTCCTATTCACCCACACACTCACACAATACTGATGGCAAAGTCATCAGGGACAATTTGGGGTTCAGTACCTTGCCCAAGGACACTTCGACAGATGGTCTGGAGGAGCCAAGAAAGCATCGTCCTTCCGATTTGTGGAGAACCTGTTCTATCTCCTGAGCCACAGCAGCCCCTCTTTAGCAGCCAATGATCCAGATGTTTCCCTCCGGAGATGGTAGAGACCAAAATCAGAGCTAAAATTGGGTGAACATTGGCTGTACAGTCATCATGTGAACACAAACGTGACTCTAAATGAATGATAATGTTGGTCTGTACCTGCTGGATGTGCTGTTTGCTAAGACGTTATCAACTTATATCAACTTAAAAGTTGATTGTATGTCAATATTGTGTTCGCGACTTGTCTCTGCTGCCCACAGGGGAATGCAATCAGTTATTGCACATTAAAGTAAAGTAAACTTTTAAGTTAGGTATATCAACTTTCAATTGAATCATATTGCAATATCAGAACTGAAATGATTGGAACACAAAATTGATAATATAGCAGTTATAAGTGATTTGATCAAACTGATAGTTGATTATTTGTCATTTTAATCCGCCAAAATAAAAAAAAAACCTTGGTTCTAACTCTTCAAATGTGGATATTTGCTCAAATAAGGATATTTCTTAGTTTTCTGTGACAGTAAACTGAATCTTTGTGTTAAACAACTTGTCATACAAAATAAGCAATAACCATTTTCTAAACATTTTATAAACCAAAAGATTAATCGATTCATCATGAAAATACTTGACAGATTAACTGAAAATGAAAATAAATTGTAGTTGCAGCCCCAGATGTTATCAATCTATCAATCAATTAAAGTGCTTTACACGTGACTGACAAACTAATAGGGCATAAAAGACAATATTATGATAAATGATGAAACAATGGATTAATAATGCTCAGCTAAAATATATAGGTATAACATTAAAATATTTTAACATGATAAGCTAAATAATTAAAAAGCAAAACAATAGATAAAAAACAACTAAAAAAAAAACTGAACAGAAACAACAGAACAATGAAAGATGAAATAGTAGGAAAGCAAAGAAATAGACACACACACACACACACACACACACACACACACACACACACACACACACACACACACACACACACAGAAAGCTCTTTAATCCTCAGGGTGCACACAAGAAGACTGCTGAAACCAACAACCAGAAATAAATAATTTGTGAGTGCCATGAAACAAATGTGGGGCTCTTTTTCCAGTGAATATTTTCTCAGATGATACAAATCACCCTCACAGTGTTTCAATAATTAACAATAAAAGGTCGTGAATTACAGTACTTACGTATAGGCGGCTGCAGAGGCCCTTCTCCTTTCAGCTTCAGTAATTGTGTGTTGTGGCGGATGAACTACTGCTCTTTACCCATTCATGTAATTGTTAAACGTGCGTGCGTGTGTGTGTGTGTGTTTGAGTCTGTGTGAATTACCTGTGCGTTTGCAAATGTCTCATGTAGTTTTTTGATTGTGTCCCTGTGAATGTGTGCTCCTGTGTGTTTTTTCTCCCCTGGGTGAAAAAACAATAAAAAAATAAGAACACCTGCTCTTCCTGTACAGTAGACATACCAGATGAGTCATGTGATTCCTTACTAATTTAATCAGCTACAGCAAATCTACCTCCACTCTGACGGAGTGTGGATGTGGATGAAGTAGAGGAGAGGGGTTAAAGAGGTTGTGGCTTAGTATCAGGGGATGTTCCTAATATTTTGCACTCTCATTATTTGTGTGTGTGTGTGTGTGTGTGTGTGTGTGTGTGTGTGTGTGTGTGTGTGGTTCATGGACCATGCGCTTGCTGAAAAGTGAGCTGTGAAGATTGAGGGAATGTGGTTTCCCTGCTGGCAGGTGTATGCGATAAAACATGTTTTTGTCTCATACGCCAATGGGTCTGAAGGCCCCGTAGTTAATGGAGTTTGCAAGCATGTGCACTGTTGAACTTTTATGGGAAGCGACAGTACAGTCGTGTTATGCCATGTAGTCATGAATATCTAAGAACTGTGGCGTGGAAGCAGCCTAAACAGCCAGTTAAGTTCCCCAGGTCTTAGTAGACACGGATGCCCGTTGTTGTGATGTGGATCCTTTAATGTACTCAACCTCTGCTGCACCTTCCTATGGGCTTTGGTGCACATCCCCTTCATATTAGCACCAGGGACTCCACAGGGCTACTACATGGATTACTGAAACCGGATGGTTCCTGGAGACCATTTAGGGATATTTAATGTGTTGACAAATCAGTGGACCTTTACTGGCTCCTTTTGGATCCCGGGAGGACCTTGGACGAACCCTACAAAATAGCCTACAAAAATAACCATAACGACTGGGTGATACTGATAAACTGACAATAATAATCACAAAAGTATTGACCATATCCTTAACGTATATATGGATTAGTGATGAATTGCTTATCAAAGAAGCCTATAATAGGTTTAATAGGTTAATCTACAAGTCATTTTGATAGTTGATTGATCATTTACGTCATTTTTCAAGCAAACCAAACATTTCATAGTTTCAGCGTCTCAATTGTGAGGATTGTGGTGTTTTTCTTATTATTATTCTTTTCATTTCAGGCGATTTTGGACTGTTGGTCAGACAAAACAAGCAATTTCATGAGATCTCCTTGGGCTTAAATTGTAATGGAATGATGATGATGACATTTTTCACAATCTTCACAATTACACACCAAACAATTAAGTAAGAAAATAACTGAGAGATTAATCGTTAAATATAATTGAAAGTAGTTGTTAGTTGCAGCCCTAATAATGTTATCACGAGTAAACGAAAGGTCCCCTCGCAGCATAGAGAGTGACCAGCCGGCACCGCCATGACTGAGGCCATTTTAGACCACACTCACAGAATTTTCCACTTTTTCCTGCCGAAGTGTGATCGTGATTTTAAACTTTTGTTTCTGTAAACTTTAGCTATTTGCAGCCCAGATCCCTTTTCATGTTGCTGAGTGATTGTGCTGAGGCTGGCACCCATGCGGGATCATTGGCAGCTGCTACAGTCGCTGCTTTTTGGTTTTGAGTGAACCTTAAGAACCCCATGCTCTCTCCGGCAGAGTTAAAGTTAATGCTAACATTAAAATTTAACTCAGTCAAACAGGCAGGTTAAATCAATCTAACAGAACAAGTAATTGTGTTCAGTTTAGGTCTATAGTCAGGTCTGACTCGAGCACCATCCTAATTTAATGTACATCTGGCAGCCTATTGAAAAGGCAGCTTTCACAATAGGCTGCTGTCAAAATGTTGCTTCTTGGCTTAAACTGGAACCAGAACCCTGTGCCCCAGAATAATAAAATGTCAAAACAATGACACCTGCCTAAATTGACATAATTAATATTTTCACGGAACAAAGCCGGTCTAATGTATTAAAAGAAATAAATAAAAATTGCAATGCTCAGCAAGCGCTCTGTACATCAAGCCAATCCAAACATAATAATAAGTCCAGGCACACTTTATTCAGCATGCTCCCAATAGGTAAATTTAATCTAGTCCATTGATGTTTCAACTCATGGGATCCAAATGTTGGTGAAATGAATGTAATCTTCAGTATCTGTCTGTGAAGAGCAGGCTGAACACAGTGTGCAGCTCTTATCTGAAGCATCCTGCCAGTGAAGAAATACTGGCTGCTCATTCAGCTGAGAGATGGGCCAGGTGGAACGAACCCTGTCGTTCCTGTGGTCTTCACCTCATCACTGCCAAGCGAATGAAGGTCTGATACTGTAGATATGGGATTCTGAAAGATGATGCTCATATTTTTAGACTAAACCTACAGATAGGTGAGAGTTTATACCGGCATTCACTGCCTTCGCATTTTCATTTTTATGCCAGAAAAAGAAAAATCACAAACTCTCATGGCCACATTTGCCTTTCTTTCAATCTTTGACTCACAAACTGTGTTGATTTAAAGTCTGATTTATTACGACAGCAGCTAATTATGCAATCAAAGAGCCGGACTGACTTCTAGGCAGACTGTTAGAGTGAAGGAGAGCTTACAAGGTGCAGTTCAGACATTTGCAGGCTCAGAATAGAGTCAAAATGTAGTTCTTTTAGTGAAAATACAAACCATTGATGAAGTATCATTCCAAGACATTGGTCGAGGTTTTACATAATTAAACTCTGAGAACTTTATAGTATAATTGTGTAATTAAGTAAAATAATGTATCGGTTTTTTTTAAAAGTCATCAAACATGCTGATGGGGAAAAGGAAATGAAACTCCATCAAGTCCTCCAAATTAAACGACAACATATATCCGACGTCCCTATTAGCAGGACAACACAATTTGTCTGTGCCTTCCAAGACCACACAGATCACTGGTGAAAAATAAATCAGCAATTCATGATGTAACAATGTTATGGTTAAGGTTTGGTCATGCTTAGACACAAAAGCGGCTCTGTTTGATTTAGGGAAACGTCGTGATTTGAGGTAAAAAGGTAGGGCACCTTGGTCGTCAAGGTTACAATATTAACCACTTAGTTAAGGTAACGATTGTGGTCATGTTTAACAAAAAAAAGTATTGACTGTGGCTCAGAAATGGAAAACGAACAGCAGTCTCCGATGTCTTGTTGACCCCTTTACCCATCCCCGCCCCCCTCCCCTCACCCGCTGCCGCTCTCCATCGCCTGACTTGACTTACTATGGCTGCTAGAGGGCTTTGTTTCTTGACTATAAATGTACCGTATGGAGTTTCGGGGCACGGACTGCTGTTGTTCTTGGTTGGACGCTAGTCTCCACTGCTCCCTGTCTGCGCTTTGTTTAGTTTTCTACAGTGGACACATAGGCATTTATTATTGCCCTCTTTTCATTTCTTATAAGCTGTTATATTTTTGTTTTCGAACTAAGGAAACCAGGCTGGTGCACCTGTTCGAGTAATAACACGTTTTCAAAGGAGGCACAAAAGACTGAGTAAATCTGGTCCTCAGTGTTATTGACTAAATTACTTATTTTTCAGGCTCTAAAAAAGTAGTTTGACTTGGGGTTACTAAAACTCCATTGAACCCAGAATCATGAAATTCTTTTTTTGTTGGTTGGCATAAAAATATCTGCTATACAGAGTTAAAATTAAATGAGAGTAAATTTACAGAACATATTGGCCGATTAAATCCATAAATAGAATAACATTATAATGTCAGCCTTACGCGATTTTTTTTGTGGCTATAGTGAGGGAGGATCCTCCATTATAGTGATGGCTGTCATTACTTGTCACTTTTCTCACATCTGCAAACAAATCTATTGGCACTGACCTTTGAAGACACGCAATTGTATGTGTTGTAATATCGATTTGACTCAAGACACGCAGCTGCGCAAGAGGTTCATCAATTACACGTGACGTGGACTTTTGTTGTGTTTATATGGCAAGTGGGTGAAGCAAGCATTTTTCTAGAGACATGAAACATGGTCGTAATTGTATTACTAATGGCACTCTCCACTACAACTCTGCCACAGTTATTTCGGTCTTTTTCAGAAAGGTTTCTGAACTACTCCCTCTGCTTTGGGTTCACCTTGTACTCCCCCGGTTTTCTCTGTCTGTCCATCAGCTGTTTGTCAGACGGTGCTAAGGCAGCATGAGTTGAGGCGAGATATGTGTGAGAAGTTTCAGCCACAACCCTTTGGGTAATAAGACAATGACACAGTTCCTAGTCTATCTCTGGATTGAGGACAGATGACTATAATTGTTCTTTATCTCTTAGGGACAGCTTGGCTCGACCCGCTTTCAATCAGCATGGTGACACCAAAGAGAGAAACAAAAACACACAGGGGTCAGGGCACAAGGAGCGTGACTTGCAAGGCACGCTACACTAACACAGCTGGGGGGCAGTTCAGCTTCCTGTCCTGCTTCAGAGAAATGTTTATTACCAAAGAAAATACAGTACCACGTGATGTAACCCAAAGATTCCTCATCTACATACAGTCTATACTCTAAGTAGTACAACAGGTGTGAGAAAGTGCCTTTGGGCATGCAGTTACAGTGCATGCACAAGCACCCAAAGAGTCAATGAGGACACAGAAGGCCTGGCTTGAAACAGGCAAATTCTGTCAGACTGTTAACTAACTTCTTTTTGTGATCAAAAGATTTTTAATTAACAGTCGGAAACTTACTTGTACTTTTGAACCTAGCTCAGGCTACTCAGGAGCCCACAACGGGAATCAGGAGAGGAAGACCAAACGAGAGATCAATATTGAATTCATCCATCACAATGACATTCACATATTGGTAAGGTCAACAGTCTTGCTTCCTAGCTTCTGTTGATAAAGTAGTAGATATTATAGACTATTATGACACTTCGGGTTTGGAAGTTGAGCGCCTCAATAAAATGATTTGGGTCTGTTGTAATGAATCGGTGAAACAAAGTGATCAAAGGGTAGGTAAACTTCGCAAAAAGACTTTTAATGATTTTATGGCCAGAGGCGTGTGCTGCATTTGTGCACTGGGATTACGAGAAAAAGAGCATCTCTGCTCTGTGCTTCATGGCAGCCGCAGATGTCAGCAAAAAGAAAACGTATTGTGTCTTGCTTGAGGGACTTCTATCCGTCAAATTGTTATTTGTTGCATACAAATCATGCACAGACGAGAGTTGGCAACCCTGGATTCTGAGTAGTGATTAACAGTTATATTACCATAATAATGGCATTTAAAGATTGGAATATAGCTACTATAGTGTCAGTGAGGTTTGGGAGGGAATCTTGTTTTAGAACATAGAATTGAGTAGGCAAACACACAGGTCACATGCATAGCAAAATATCCTGGGTTGCTGCAGGTATTTTTCCTGGGAAATGGGACCAGATTTTGGCGAGAATTCCAACATAATGTAAGGATCTCAATTTCTGGCATTCAGCCCAAAAAGAACTTGAGAATCAAACAAAGCACGTCTTGATTTTACTTTTTTTTGTGTATCAACTATCTCTGGCATCATAATTGTAGTTTGTTCCTCTCAAACTTGAACTTTTTGAGAGGGCCTCAGCCTCATTTTTCTTAGACAAATTGTGGTTCACTGGCTCTGCTGAATGTCCCCTAGCGTAGGTCTGCTTCGGAGAAATGTTGATAAGAATGCATGATTATGTGTTTCCCCCTTGTTTTAGGGGCTTTGGCTGAAACTTTGGAGTGCTGACTGGAAATACGTAGCCTAACAGTCAGCATGGTGACACATAACAGTGGCATTATACTGTATTTCATGTCTGTTGCAGCAGCTGCAGCAGCAGCAGCAGCAGCAGCAGCAGCAGCAGGACCAGCAGCAGCAGCAGGGAGAACTGTCCAGTGTCCCATTTTCCCCCCACAGTGTTTGTTTATCCATACAGAGAGTGAAAAGGGTCTTACAGAGCAACCCGTAGAGTTTCCTGCGTGGCCTGTCAAACTGGTTAGGGCAAAATGCAGAAGAGATTGAAAGTCAGAGGGAGACGAAAAAGATGATGGACCAGGGAGTTATGGGAGAGAACATGAGAGTGCGGGAGTGTATGAGCAAAAATCATAGGGTTTGAGAGGGAGGGAGTGTATTAGAAAGAGACTGAGTTTCCATCCAGCCAGCTTTTGTGAGTTGTAACGTGCCAAACTGTACCAAAATTCACTTCTGAAAAAAAAGTTTTTGCTTATTCTTATTCTAAACCTAATTTTCACTTCCTCCTATGGCAGTTAAAGATAAAAAAGTGATGTGAATGATGGCTTGATTACGACATAGGCATTGGCATGAGCAACCCACAATGTGTTGTTCAGTGTGTAGGCGTACAACAGCACAAAAGCAGCCTGGACATTCTGAAGTCTTTACCTACCTGCTCACCATGACCTTAGAGAAATATCTGAAGTTTCTCCCATAAATGAGGTGATTATTTTGTTTTTATGACCATTAGCTCTTACGTTATTGTATTGTATATCGTGTATTTTTTTCTCTTGAGTCAGTCAAATAGATTTCAAATAGGAATCGTTTTTTCTCCTGTTTATCGACGGGCAGGAAATGCAAGATGTGCTTCAGCCTACATACCTGATGGACATACACAAAAGTCACATTTTATGTCTGACATTTTAAAAGTTTGCAAGGAAAGATTTACTTGAACATTTTGTTAGAGACGTTGCCAAAATGAACCGGTTAGAGATAAGAGACATTAGGTAAGTGAAGGAGGGATGCGTGCAGAGAATGAGGGAGAGAGCGCGAGCGAAAGAGAGAGGCAAAGAGAGTTGTGGGAGTGAGTGTAAGCGAGTGGGAGACTGAGAGCGAGAGAGCAGTACAGAGGGAGATTGTGAGAGAAAGCTACTGTACAGCTATAACAGGCAAAAACAACTTTGCTATTGGCCAAAGCCTGAATGGCCTCAAGCTGTTCCTGTCATTCATCTGTATTTACTTGTAGGTTCAGTGTGAGTCCGTCCCATTCACAATTTTGGGGGAAATCCTCACCACATTGAAATGTAGAAGAGAAACTGTCTCTTTTAAATTGACTTTTCAGTTTCTGAGACATCAACATTGATTTTAACAATTGAATCAAACATTTGAATGCCTCGTTCTCTGTATTTAAGTGTGTGGCATATCCATGTCTCGTGGAATATGGTCAAGATTTCCTCATAGTTTTTTGAACAAGTCACATTCAGATATATACAAGTAAATGCAAATGAATGACAGGGACATCTTGCGGCTGTTTGCGCTACTAATGGCCACAGTTGGAAATGGAAGAACACCAAAGTACCAAACACAAAAGTTGAACAGATGGATTGATTTGTATTAATTGCTCATTCTGTAGTTATTATTAGCGTTCTGTTAATCCTTACATGTGTGCCTACATGTGTTTGACTTTATTAATGCCAGTTTGATAGTTTTGAGTATTTTAACGAGGACTTAATTTTGTGTTTAGAGAAAAAGGTAAAGGCCACGTATAAGAAAAGGAGAGATCAGACTGAAAGTCAGGTAGATACATTTGAATTTAGATTCGGAGAGGCAGAGAAAACATCACAGAGATCTAGATATAAAAATAGACTAACTTAGTGTGAGAGAAGATGGAGGAGTGAGAGGGAATGGGAGAGAGGTGAACGGTAAAAATGTGATTCTAGGACAGATAATTACATTTTTTTAATCCCAGACAGAGGAATATTGAGGATGAAAGGGTGGAAGAGTGACAGTGTGGAATACAAAAGGGAGGGTTGAGAGGCACAGAGATAGAGATGAAAGATTTACAAGGGGGTTGAAACAACAAGGCCACATCCAGGAAGAGGAAGCCAGAGAGGGAGCCAGAGAGCGAAGAGTTCGGGGAGCTGAGAGACAGATGGGCAGGAGGAGGAGGCAAGAGATGGATGGGAGGGGGGCGCTGGCAGGAGTTAGTGCAGAAAGTTGAACTTCATTGGGATTCATGGCGGGATGATGGCCATATCGATCCCTCCTTCCCTCTTTACCCATACTGCATTTTGGTTTTTTATCTCCGAGGTCAGCTCCTATATGGAGCTGACATCGACAGTATATCTGTTCAGCCTGAGTTTGCCTCTATTGTAAAAGGACGGGTTCCCATTTTTTTTCAGGTCCATCTTAAAACGATACCCACATGCCCTATGCACGTTGAAAGAGTTATTGGCCGCTAAGATAATTCCTCCTGCAACTCCAGTTTAAAAGATTCGGGGCGTAATCCACAGTCTTCAAATGTTCAGAGCAACGGTGCATTGTAAAGTTAAACCAAAGCTCAAATGAGTGCACAGCAGTCTGAATAAGCCAAATCAAGTGGGTATCCTCCGAAGTTATGGTCTTTTTAATATAAAATTCCCATTTTGTGTTTCCCTGGAGAGTATTTCCTTACTTACAAGTGGCAGAGGGATATGTCCTGGTATGTAGGTTTGTTGCCAGCGTTGTGTTGAAGTCTGTTTTCCCATCGATTTGGTTTCCCCTTAACCGTAACCTGAGCCTAAAGTTATCCTTAACCACATCCAGTCATTTTCTGCAATGCTTAAGCTCGACCCAAATTTACGGTGACATCACGTGCCTCTTTCTGCAACGCCTAATCAAAACCAGACTTAAGCCGTAACCCAGACCGCTGAAGGCAACGATACAAGAAACAGTGTTTGAAGAGGAGGGAAGCTGTAATTGATGGGGAACAGATGTTGACACAAGGAAGATACCCACTTGATCTGACTGAGACTGCTGAGGCCTCAATGTAGCTGAAGCTGAGCTTCAGGACTATAGATTTTGTCCCCCATTGCCAACATCTGGAACCCCGTCTCCCCATTACTTTCTTACATCGGAATTGGGGGAGCTGCTTCAGGCAACTTTTGTAACTTTTGGACACCGAAAATCATGCCCGCTTTTCACCACGAATGGCCAGGTGTGCAGAGGCGACAAAGTATTTTGGAATTGAACTTTTCTTTCAAGCTCTCTCTTTTTTTCATTCTTCACACTACTATTTCCATCACTTTTTGTGTGATCAACCTAGTGCCACACCGCGAATTCCCAAGGATACACTCCCCGACAGTGTGCACAGCTGTACCCATTTCATTTCGTCCGCTATGACGGCAGGTGTAAACTCTTTTGCCCTTACACGTTGTCAGATGACATGTCGTACGCACTAATTCGTCTCCGGCATTCCCCTGCCTTTACAGTGTAGTTGTGTTAACAAGATATAATTTCACAGCCTTTTTGCAGAGTAGGAGGGATTACAGCGACAAACTTGAATGGCAGTCAGTAGAGCGCATACCTCCGCCAAGGCCACTGTCAAACCACATACACCAGACTTCAGAGGAAAAAAAAGTCGAAATCACAGGAAATGATCCGGATCTTCCCCAAAATTTAATGGGTTCCTCCCTGGCCCGTGCTCCATCGCTCCACCAAGTTCCGTGCAAATCAGTTCGGTTTTTTTTGCGTAATCCTGCCGACAAATGAACCAACAAACAAACCGACAAACAGACACGAGGGAAAACATAATCTCCTCTGCGGAGGTAATAACTCTCAACTTACATATGGTGTGTGAGTATTGTATTAAGACGGACTTGGAAAAATCAGAACCTATCCCCGATACGGCTACTTTGAGTTTAAAAATACACATTAATTCCTGCAAAGCAATGCACTGATGGTAAATTTGGTACCTTTTGATGTGTTTGACAGTGTTGCAGAGCTTGGATTACTGCATACATACTCAGTGCCAACTTACGCTCATGGTGTGTGTGTGTATATATAGTTAGAGATGGAAAGAGAAAAGGAGAGGGGGAGGGATGGAGAGACAGAAACAGAGTAAGAGAGTGAGAGGGAGGTACAAGTCAGTATTTCATGGATGGCTGTGTTGCTATGGGAACAAGATGTGGGCTCCCTATTCCCAAAAAAGTGTCCTCCTTCCTTCCTCCCTTCCTTCCCTCTTTCCCTCTCTCTGTCTCTCATCACTTCATTTCTCTCTCTTCTTCTTCAGGGCATCCATAGCATCTGCACCGCTCTCTCCTCTCCCCTTTCCCCCCGATCACATCCCACCACATGCCTCCTCTCTCTCCCTCTGCCTCTCTCTCCCGCAATCTCTCATCCTCTCCTCTGTCATCCATCCTTTCCCCCGCCCACTAATTCACCTCTCTCTCTCTCTCTCTCTCTCTGTCCATTCTTTCCCCCTCCTCTTCTTCGCCCTTCCCCGTTTCTCCTCTCCGTCCCTCTGTTCTCCCCTCGCTGTCTCTCTCTTTCCATTCCTCCTTTTCCCTGTCACTCCGATCTCTCTGTCTCTTTAACACTCACTTATATTCTATTCTTTTCTCGGTTGTCATGGCAATAGGCTGGGGGCGTGAGGGAGCGAGCGCGAGCAAGCGAGCGGGAGTGGGTGTTTCGGAAGTGACATCTCTTGGGCAGTAACCTTGTTTCCTGTGTGGTGGAGTTGGGGGCGGATTCAAGGCGCTAGCAGCGCAGCAACAGTGACGCCGTGTGGACGCTTTGGGTGAGCAATGGGGAACCCGGGAGGCGCCGTGCGAGGGCTGGGTGAATGATCTGATAGGTGAGAATACTCTCTCCATCTCTCCCACTGTCTTTTCTCTCTGTCACACACACATGTACATACAGTATACACACACAAACACACACGCACACCTTTACCCCCCTCTGGTCTTTTCATCTGACGTCTCTCCGTCATGGCTGAAGTGGATTCATTGTAGTAGGTGAAATTAAAAAAGGATCAAAGTGTTTGCCTGGCTTCGCAGAGCCTGTTTGCAATAAGCAGTTTTTTACATATTCATTGCACTCTGACAATAGTCTGACAACACACAGACACACTCTTATGGGCACGCACACACACACACACATTTGCATACACAGACACATTTCCTTACATTTCCGTGCATTGTAGTGTAAATGTACAGTGAGTCCACCTTGGGCACCAAAGACATTATGGCTACAGCGTCTAGGAAATGGATTTCAGACTCCTGACATTTCAGCTCTAAAGTAGACCTAACGCAAGGCTATAGTACTCAGGAAAGTGGGAGTAAGGAGGGGAGGTAGGTGCAGTTCTGAGGGCAGGTGGGTATCAGTGTTCAGGGAAAGGGGATGTGCCCATAGAGGAGAAGCAGCAAATGCACTGTGACCCCAATGTAAAATATTTGTAGTTTAAACTGTAATCTGCGTAATCTGTGCGTATACTTTAGGGCTGCATTAATGGATTGTTTCACCCACATGGGGGCAGAAGAACTCCACAACAAACTGAAAACTGTTCACCTTCGACATATATTTTCACCTCATAAAGTCGCTATGGCTAGCATGTTAACGACCAGGTGCCTCATTACACGTCCAGCCGACGCGGAGCAGCGTTAGCGTTCGTTTGTAGTCGTGTTTCTAGCCACCTGATGAAAATAAGTCCAATGTTCCCTCTCCTTTTAGCTCTGTTTTGGTCTCCAAATTCTCCTGAGAAAAATGTCTGGCTTTTAACAGCTAGATGCTCCACTATGTTCACCAGCTATTCACTAACTTAGTCTGTTTGCCGTTTGGTGCTGGGCAAGTGGTGTTTAGTCTATCAGAGCAGCCGCCTGCTGCTGCTGGAAACAAGATTAATGAGAGGGAAGTTGCTGTGAAAAACCAAAACGATGAGGCTCAGAAAGTAGGGACGCAGTGATCCAAATCTAGATTGGTATCAGCGATCATCTATCGGCAATGACCAGTACACCTTAAATGCAGTTTCTTTGCCATTGTCAAAAATTCAGCTTTTCTTGACTCGCTCACATTCACTCAGTCGTGGTCTGCGATCTTCTCAGCTTTTAGTGGCGCAGCAATCCCTTGACCTCATGTGACCTTACGTAAAAATGAGGATGAGTGAGTTTTAGGCACTGAAGTATACAAATTTTTAAATTTTGGGAAAAAGGGAGCACTGGCATGGGCAGATACTTGGACCTGTGGTACTGGAACTGGCATCAGGAGAGAAAAAGCTGGATGGGTGCATTCTTACTAATGGGCCACCATGTGCTGCAGAGCCAGGTGGTAACTCTCTTTTGATTCGTCATTATTAGTGACCACTGTCACATTACACATAGATATTTTTGATCCATTGTTGATTTAGAAACATTGATAGGATGGGTATCAAATGGCCAGAGTAAGAGGTAGATTTAGCCTGCATACTTTGGCACACCCGTGATTTTACAACTGCTCTATGCTTCGAAGTTAACAGTTGCTTACATAAAGACACATAGACTGTGGGCGTCGTTCAGGGAAATTTTAGCTCGCACTACACAACTTCATACATATAATTGGCGATTAATACAGTGGTCATCAAAAGCTAATTTAAATCAGAGACAAATTCAGATAAGTGACACGAGGGGACACTTAATCCAAACGTTTACCAAAAATTACGTCTGTTTCTTATTAGGCATATTTCAGATGTCTGACAATTCTCATCTTGTTTTTAGAAAGAATTAAATGCCATTGCCACAACACTGTTGCACAAAGTACTGTATAGTAGTGTCAGTGGAAAGATTGCCCATTTAAATGCATTGTTCCTTCCAGTCATAAGTTTGCTCCTTCTTGCAGCACAGTTGAAAGAGATGTGAAGACATATCTACCGTCAGGCCTGGTTCAGATGAAGAATTTCCGTGTCATTCTGTTTCTGCACCGGATCGTCCCACTCTAATCTCAAGTTATAGCAGGAAGAGCAATGCTCTGCTGTTTGGGACATTAAACATTTTTATGATACTCCAGTGATTATTACACATTGATAATACATTTCAGTCTAGAAAGTTGGAGAAAAAATAAAATCCAGGTGCTTAAAAACAAATCAAGGAAAAAACAACATAAAATAAAGATACTACTATACCACTTTTGGTGATTGATTGAAGGCTACAGCAGATAGATGTACTTTACTCAATGCATGTGTCTTTTATTATGTAATCTCACATAAATTTATTGTGAATTCTGGTTTGCTGTTGTGTCATAGCCCAGGCAGGCTAAGGCAAATGCAAACCATCATCGCTAAAAATTGCAGAAACTGTTTCAGCGTCAAACTAATCCGTCAAAGTCCACATTATACCCGGTATAATTACAAAAGAAACCAAACCAACCGTCATAATGTGATCATTAAAATGACATTAAGTAATCTGCTGCAACACAGGTACAATTTATCTCCTAGTCAAGTCTGACACTGCCTCCGACACCGCCAGTACCCGAGCGATGATAGCCTGTAATTGGCACGAGTAAAGTCGCATTTTCACAACAGAGATAACTAATCAAAGTACCGATCCATCAGAAATGCAGAGGTGGTGTCGTGGTGCCTAAATGCTGTAGAAACACTGTTGCTGTCATTTTTTTTAACCAAAAAATTGGTTGATTGCTTCTTCTTTTAAGCTCTTTTGCGGAGCAATCGCGGCGGGTGAGGTGGTGAGAATGTGAGCACTTTAAATTGCACGGGCCCGATATTGAATTTTGAAAGCCAGAGGTCTCGCCACCCTGTGAGGTAATCGTTGAGTAATTGGTATCGATCAACAAACCAATCAACCCCCCACAGATATATTTAGGTAATTTTGTGCTATGTAGAAAAAAAAAAATCGTACTGATTACCTTTTAATGAAGTAAAGCCTGAATTGTGAATGTGGATTATTGTTATTTATTGTGCTGCGTGGTAATGCCAATCCACTACCATGGCCAAAACTAATGCAAGTCTAATGAGCTGGAGTTTCTCCGTTGCAGCACATAGCAGGAATTGAGGGCACGATCAATGTGCTTGTTCGGCGAGAAGTCTCGTACTTCTTGGCCTCTGCGACCCCGCTGCTGACACTCGACATCCCCCCTGACTCAGCACTGACAGCAGCCTACTGTATACTGCACATATGCGCCACTCTGACTCAAAGCTTGTCAAAGTGCAGCGCTGCATCTGTTCTCACGACCATCCATACATTCGTTCTCGGCAAAATCACACCCGCGTCCCGCTGGAATATTTTCCAGTGGATCCGTTCGAAGGCAATGTTATGCGATGCCGGTGCAGCTGAGGTCACAGTAATGACATGTGCACCGTGTGGTGCCTTCTTGCCCAGGAAGTAAGATGCTTTGGCTCGCCATGCTTGCAGGAGTACATTATCTGCCTTGTGCGGCCCGGGGATATTGCAAGCTTTATTTTTAGCACTGTTTTGGAACTCAGCGATGTGTATAAATCAACATTGGGCCTGTCGAGTTCCAGTAATGACAACGTTGACTAAGGCTGACCAGTCATCCGATTGGTGCATGGCCCTCTTCTTTGTTAAGTGCCAAGGATGGCAGAAAAAGGAAAAGAGCCCACAGAGGGAAGGGAGAGAGAGAGGAACAAAGGCAGAGCAAGGAAAATACAGAGAGCAGACCGTAGAGAGCGACTGAAAGACAGAGTGAAGTGGAGGAAGATGAGCGGAGAAAAGAAGCATCTCAGCATTTCTGCCTGTGCCAAATCGTTACAGTATATCCATGCAACATAGAGCCGGGCCTGTGCACCCCGTACGTACGAACAGACAGACAGAAGAATGAGTCTGCTCATTGAAATTCTGTCCACTGCGCTTCACGGGCCCTTAATAGGCAGCCTCGGGGGTGGAGAGGTAGGCCTACAGTAGAGTAGCGCAGATTGGGCTGCGGATGACTCACGCTGCTATACCCCGGTGAATATCTCAGCATCATGACTTTGCTCTGCACAGTTGCAAAGTTTGGATTCAAGGGGCTTAGGTGCTTTTTGGAGAAAGGAAGAGCGTGCCACGCAGCGCTGTATCTCTCTGAAGACTTTTGATAATGGCCGACGGTTCACAGTGCACTTACTCATCATCTATCACATTTGCTTTTACAGTTTGGCTTCAAATCGACGCACATGTCCAGAATAAACAACTGTTCATATCAAGAGCGGAGTAAGTCAGCAGTGATAGATCAGCATAACTGCCTGTTCAATCGTATTAATAAAATATAAGGGAGGTGCTAACATCTAAAAAATGATAGTTCTTTTTTATGCATTTTGCCAAATATCCTTTGAAAATGACATATCCAGTAAACCCACTGTGCAACATAACAGCTCGGAGCATATCAGTAGAGTATAAAACCTCCATCCTTTTATGTTTTTTTTCAGCTATTAATCCACGGTTGTGAAAAATGTTTTGATGAGACACATCCATAACAATCATAATCTTGAAAATATATTGCAAAAATACTCTGCAATAGTTAATTCTTGAATTTTCTGCGAGAATCCTGGATTTATACGTAGCATTTCAACCATCAAATGAGATACAAATCTGCCAGTGTTGCTTCCATAAGCATCACTTGGATTTTTCCAGGAAATAAAGAGACCCTGTTATAGAGAAACTTTTATTTATTTATAAATAAAGGGTAAAAGTGATAAATGAAACATCGTGGGTTTTTAAAGTGGTAATTTTTTTTTTTTTTTTTTTAAAGGAGTGAGAGAGGGTGGGAGTAGTAATTTAAGTAATTTTTCAAGCAAAAATGAAAACACTGAATAGTCCTGGGTCCTCCGACGTGAGAATTTGCTGCTTAGAGTAGACTGAGTATTTTTGGGTTTTGGCCTGTTGGTTGAACAAAACAAGATTTGAACATTTGATGACGTAATCTTGCGCCCTAGGATATTTTGATGGATACTTTTCACTGTTTCACTGACTTTAATGAAAATGATTGTTAGTGGCAACCCTAGAATGCCCTGGGATAAAACTATTCTACAGGAAACAAAAACGAGATAGAAATGAATCAGCCAGCTAGCAAAAATCCTCTAAATGTCCTTTTCTTTCTACTTCTAATGCTGCTTGTTTTTTTTGTAAAATCAAGCAAACACGGAGGCTCAGCGGAGGCTATCGTGACCCTGTAATGCAGCCATATCATAGTGGCCCGTATTTCTGGCCTGAGTTTCTGTCCACCCGAATTCCTCTTTGTAGTTCACATTGTTTTTCAAAATATGCTGCTCTCTGTGTGTGTGTGTGTGTGTGTGTGTGTGTGTGTGTGTGTGTGTGTGTGTGTGTGTGTGTGTGTGCGTGTCTGTGTGTGTGTGTGTGTGTGTGTGTGTGTGTGTGTGTGTGTGTGTGCGTGTGTGTGTGTCTGTGTGTCTGTGTGTGTGTGTGTGTTTCCAGCTTTGTAGGGCTGAACAAAATTGTAATGGTGTGTTTAAAGTGGTCCCCCAACATCACAAAGGGCCCAGGTTGTATTTCATTACATCAAACATACATCTGATTGACGTCCCCTTAAGCAAGACCCCAAACCTCTTCCTTCATTGGCGTGATGAACATCACGTGACCCCGCAGTTTTCATGTTTTTCCACAATCCACTCTCAGTGCTCCATTCCTTTCCATCTCTTGAATCGTCCATAGTAATTAGCTGTACTTGTTTAGGAGCTCATCTATATTTGAGCAGATTGATTCATAATTCAAACGGGAACCTGAAAGGTCAACTGAGTTGTTATTTTGCCACAATTAGACGATTGCCTGCTTATGCTTTTCCACTCTAATGGAGGATGGAGAGGACGGGGAGAATCTGAGAAGTGATGATGCGGTAAAATAACAGGTTATGACATGCTTTAGTGTTGCATTGTGGGCTGTGGGTTCTGGCTCAGAGCCTCACTCGGACTCCCGCATGCTCTATTTCCTTCCTCAAATACTTGTGTGTGTAGTTAATTCTATCAAACACTGAGCAAATGGTCAGTGGTCACTGTCAGTGAGTGAAGTGTGAAATGGAGGCCCTTAACTAGGATCTGCTGTTGTGGTGTGTACTTGGGTCACACAAACAGCAGTTTTCTCTCTTCCTGTCCTCCAAGAAAATGTGCGCGTATGTGCGCTGGCCTTGTAGTACGGGCTGCAGAGTTTGTACGTGTGAATGTTGTAAGCGTGAGGATTGGGTTTAAAAATCATAATTAGCGCATAACGTAAAAAAAAAAAAAAAAAATCAACTGACGGGGTAAGATCAGTTTTTATTTGTGTTATCAGTTGTTTAATCTCCTCGTCTGGACCAGGATATGTAATGTGGTGATTTGCTTTAAAAGGGAGATCTTTCATCATCTTTTTATTTTGAATATCAAGCAAAGTTTTAAGCAAGTACGACTGATTACGCCTGTTTGCAGTGTGTGCAAGTGGGTTTTGACTGACTTGCTCTCAGCCATGTTTCACCGGACTATTTCTCAAAGAGGAGAGACTCTTTGAAATTCCAGCATTGGGCGGGACAAAGTGAGAGAACTGCCTCAAGACGTATGCTTTTGTATCCATAGCTGGAAACTATAAAAGGCGCATTACAGTGGTGTAATCTGACGGGATGTGAGAGATGCTGCTGTTGCCTCTTGCTTCGCGGAAAAGAAATAAAACAAGTCTACAGCTTAAACAAAGACAATAAATAAGGAGCTTTAAAAGGAGGGAGAAGAATGTAAGGTCAATATTAACACAGCAGATCCATCAAGAGAGGCCTTTGAGATGCTGAGAGTGAGAGGGGTGAGCAAGCTACAGAGAAAGAGATCAGGCAGAAGTATGAGGGTGGAAAAATCTTTGTAACGCATTTTTATTCTGTATCATATAGTACTGTAACCTATAGATGTGTGCAAAAGACCACAGAAAATAGTAATAAAAAATTGGGCACATCATAGTTACACTAACAAAGCATGGATGCAACATTATTCTTTGTCTGTGGTTTATTTCCTTAAGTTAAAACAGTGCGATAAGGATAAGAAAACTTAGCAGCAAAGAAAGAAAAGACAAAGTGCCTCATTTAGCAAAGGTTCTTTTTTTCACTTAAGACGATGTCAAACAGCTACCCAGGAAAAAAAATCCATATTAATGTCTCCAATCCTGTGTGATCAATTTCTTTAATTATCTGAAGCAGAGAGCCCTCAGATATAATTTTTAATTTTTTCCCCCCCACATCTTCTTAAATGATCCTCGGAATCAGGGATAATGTCAGAGATAATTCGTACCCCCGCCGCGCAGATTATGCTTTAGTTTCTCTGTCTGTCTGTCAACAGAACATCTCAGGAACTTTGGAGCCGATGCGGCGGACAGGACGGCCTCAGGCCAGGGAACAGATGATTAGATTTCGGTGGTGAGCTGCATCTAGGACTTCTTCAATTAAACAATTATCATTTTTAGCTGTGACAATGAAACTAACAGAGATAGAGACTGTGAAATCCAGAAAGTGTGTTTGCAGAGTCACTGTCAAGTGTCTTCTAATTATTCTGTAAATGAGGCTCAGAGAGTGAAGATCTTGTGTGATGGGAGCTGTACCCTCTGTTTTATTCCATTTTGGAATGTGTGTTTTTATTTGCCTTGCTCATCCTAATTTCACTTTTCATTTGCCTCACTACTCAAGGTTTAGTCCTGAAAACCGTCCGTTCTCATTTTTGTTGTTGTTGTTGTTTTGTTATGTTTTTTTTTTCGTGTGAAGGGGGGTTGCGTTTAGGAAAACCAGGGCAAGTGACGAACAAAGACATTTCCTCTGGAACAGCTAATTACAGAAAATTATGAAACGTGAACTAGTTTCAGATATGTTAAGCCTTGTAGTTGTGGGTGACAAAAAAAAATAAAATGGCTTTGAGTCGGACTAGAGCATTGCTGTAGGTTCATGACTCATTTCCAACCCCGTTTGGCTCTGATCGCTGCAGCCGATGTTTTGTCTCTTTTCATGTGTTGTGCTGAGTTTTCTAAGCTGACCATACCCAGCTGTTTAGACATGTTAAATTCTGTGGGCATTAAGCTCCTTTCAGTTGTGCTACATATGCGTGTGGAAAAAGCAAAGGAAAAAGCAAAAGGTAATGGTGGTATTGGTGAATACAAGACTTATTTGTGTTATTGTTGAATTCATTCATAGTGATTTTACTTTAACAGAATAGTTTAGTTTGGAATTTTGGGAATTGTTTGCTTTCTTGTAGAGAGTCAAATAAAAAAAGATTGATACCACCCTCGTATCTGTCAGTTAAACACGGAGCTCCAGCCGGAAGGTGGTTAGCTTAGCACAAAGACTGGAGACAGGGGGAAACAGTTAGCCTGGCTCTCTCAAAGGTAGGAAAAACCCACTTACCATCACCTCTAAACTCACTGACTGAGACGTCATATCTGGTCTGTTTAATCCGTACATAGGCCAAAGTGTAAAAACAACAATTGGTGGTTTTATGGGGGTTTTATATGCTGGACTACACAACCTTTGGTGCTGAGCCAGGCTTGCAATTTACCCAAGTTTCTAGGCTTTATGCTGACAAAAGCTAACCTTCTCATGGGTGTCGCTTCCCATTTAACGGGCAGATTTGAGAGTGGTATCGATCTTCTAGTCACTTTAACCCCCCTATTTAGCATTTATAAGCTCTACTTAAACATGTATTAAACGGTGTATAACAAACTATAATGTAGATCTGAACAGATACAAGGTCATTTTTAAGTGTTATTTGATGTACAACATTTGACAACATTTATAACACTTACATCTGCTTACGACTACATTATAGTGTGTTATAAACCATTTATTAAACATTTTAAATAAGGGGGGTTAAAGGTGTTACCCGTTGTCTTTGGGCATCTTGCTTGACAAGTGTTGTATAACTTATATTATTATTATTAATATGAATTATTATTGTTATTATTATCATTTGCCACTCCAGAATGACGCACTCTTTCTAGCATTCTCTGCTCATTGGCTTGCATGGTTTCATTAGAAGTAATGTCTGATGACCTCTTTCAAGCAGACCTATCGAACACACTCTAATGACACCTGACACTGATGTTATGAGGACAGACGTGTCACAGCACCGCAGCCCTCCTACTGATGATCCTAACTGACCTTCTCTCTCCTGCCTCTCTCTTCTCCTCCCCCCCCTTCAACCGCCTCTCCTCCCTCTCTCCTGTCCAGATGCAAGGTTTGCCGTCCCCCCCTCCTATCATCATCACCATCATCGCACCCACGCCCACTCCTTCCACGCTCCCTCCTACGACCGTCCCGCTCACGACCGTCCCTCCTTCGACCGTCCCGCCTACGACCGTCCCTCCTTCGACCGTCCCTCCTTCGACCGTCCCGCCTACGACCGCCCCTTGCACGAGCGCCCCATTTACGACCAGCCCTCACACGACCGTCCACCCCACGACCGCTGGAACCCTCGTCTCCGTGTGAGCTCTGGAAATCAGCTCTACATGTTGGACCAGGAGGAGGTATTGTACTCTACACACCAGGAATACACTGATACTGATGCTGGTTTTGCAGGAGGGATTGCAAGGTCCATGAGTATTAGAGTAAAAAAATCAGTATCACAAAACTTTAAAGGGGCATTTATCGTGGGAATTTAAGGTACCATATAACAAATGTCTCAGCCTTTGCACTGATAGAGGACTTAAGCCCTCTCTAATTTAGAAAGTGGAATATATTGAACTTATTTTGACATCTAACATGTATATGAATTAAAAGTTAAAAAAAACAAAAACCTTATGTCTCTCTGAGTAAAACAAAGGTTGACGGTGTTCTTAGCATGGCCTGTCATAGTTTCACACAGTCTCTGTGCTACTTAGAGAACCCTACTTTTCGGCTAATATCTGCCAGAAAGGAGGTCAGGGAGAGAGAGAGAATGTATCCGGAGTCTATCCCAGACGCTCAAGCTTCCCTGGATCACTGTCGCCTCAGGCTCACTTTTGGGGGTTCAGTTTCCAGGGCAGTTGTTAATTCTGTGGGAAGCTGTCTGCGGTCGGAAACTTTTCTTAATTCTCTGCATTGTCGTAACTGGATCGTAACCGTGTAACCAGTATCCTCAAAGGGGAAAGAAAATACTCTTAAACTGTGGGAAGCTGGGTTATTCTGGAGCTATCTCAACCTGCCTGCGTGATCCACTCCACAGTTTATTGTTTTGTTTTTTACATTATCTTGAGTCCCTGTCAACAACCAGCCACAGAGACTGACGTGAACTTAGTTTCTACGTAGGTAAAGAAAATCATAATTTCATTTGTTTGGCAAATTATTTTTCAGTGGAGAAACAGCAAGAGTTGTGTCCCAAGTGTCTTTACTGTACGTCCCCTTATTCAGCAGTTATAAACAGTATATAAACAGGTGATAAATGGTGAATAACACACTTTAACATAGTAGTAAGCAGATATTAGTGTTTATTAATGTATTTGCGAACAACTTTAACTCCTCCTGGGACAACCAAGGCTGGAGGCTGGTGTATAAACAGATAATGAATGGCAAAATAGTAAAACACAGTTGTACTAATATAAAATATGGCTTCATAGGAGAAGTTGTTGAACTGTTGACAAATGCTGTGCATTAAATAAACACTTAAACTGTATTTATATCTGCTTACAACCACAGTACAGTGTATAATATACCATTTAATATATCAGAGCTTACAAACGCTAAAAAAAGGGGACTTAAAGTGTGACCGTGTAATGAGGATACTGTTGGTGGAGATGCCCACTAGACCACCCGGTGTGTACTAATACACGTTTGAAAAATAGTCCCCAACAAAAGTGCCATTCCCTTCTCCTTCGCTTTTTGCTAAAAGCTACTGTGCCAAGCCGTTTTAGGAAATTACAGACCCTTTATTACACATGAAACCTTACATATGTGAACCGTTTTTTTCAAGATTAATGTCTTAAGTAGGAACAAATGGGTCTGGTGCTAAGATCCACGGACCGGGTAGGAAAGTTGGGAACTACTGAGAAGCACACTTGCATTGTCGATTTTGGTCTTCTCATGGGATTTGTTGACAATTACAAAAATATGGAATAACGCCAGCCTAATTCTTCAATGGTGTAAAAGCTGACATCCAGACTTTTTTTCCATTCCAGTTCCCTGGCTTAGTTTTGAACAGACTTTATTGGCATTGTCAACCAAAACTGCTGTGACCCACTTTCAGTATTGAGAGCATCGCCCACCTGGGTAAATGTGTTGGTTCTGTGCTGATTGATACTCCCCCATGTGGCTGGATATGTTAATTAGTTATTAATTAATGTATTGTATTACTGTATTTTATTAGTATATAAATATAGCTTGCTGCTCACTTACTGGATAGAACAGTAGAGTGCCAGTTAAAGTCTGACATGTGTAGACACTGAGATCTTCCGCTCTTAAATCCAGCAGAATACAATCGTTGAGGAAGGAGAGAGAGCTCCTACTCAGTTATTTTTATTCTCTCTGTCCCCAGCCGATTTTATGATGGTGTAAACTATGCATAGCAGAATGGGAGTTTTGATTAACTCGACTTTTTTTGTACTCAAGTTTTTGTATTGATGTCTTCAAATACAGACAGGGCAACACTAAACCCGCCGCTGGTTGTAAATAAAATCTCATCTTGCTCTTCGTGCCAGGAGAGGGTACTGTTCTTCAACTTTTCTACCCAAAATCACACGGCTTAAGCCAAGACTGCTGATTTACAACACCACTTATAACGCCACCCTTAATGGAAAAGAGCCTTGTAAAATCCATAGGTCACCTCCCCAAACTTTGCAGGTCTGCTATTAGACTGTAGATATGCTGATATGCTTTTTTATTTTGGTTTAAAGCCCTGAACTCTCAAATATCAGCATTTTATAGATGCACAATGGGGTAGCTGCACCTGTGGGCACGTGGCAATACATTTCCTTGAATATCTTTTTAATGTTTTATCTTGTTTTTTTGTATTTTATTGTTATCACTCACTGTTTGTAATAGGTTATGTAGTCTGTGTCTTATACAGTATGTTTTAGTGTACGGCTTGTGATTTAGGTCCTGCACTGAGGGAAATTCCTATGTTCAGCTGTGCTGGCGCGTCAATAAAGTAATGAATCCTTCTGTGGTCAGTCAAAGTGTACGGGTGGCGACCGTAGTGTGTGTGCACGGCTGCCAGTAGTATTTCAACTTGTCATCACTCAGAGGAATAGAGCGCGCTGCGGTCCCGATAAGAGACCCGTACCGCTCTGGAGGGACTGAATGGAGAGCCCAGTTCAATTAATCAGAGCCCTATCCCTGTCTAATTGTGCCAATAAGGCAGCAGCTGTGAACGGATCGGAGGCAGGGCTGACGGGCTGATAGCCGTCACCTCGGCGACGGCGGGAGGCGTTAAATATTCATGCCTGTCACTCACCTCATGCGGAGCGGGTATCTCTCGCTTCCTCTCTCCTTCACAAACACGCATACACACACACTCGCCCTTCAATCTGTTTCCATTCATTTCGGATGGCTCTTCAGTGGCTCGGCAAAAAAAGCAATCATACTGTACCTTTCCATAGTGGAGATATGGAGAATCAGTGGAGGACCTCACTGTTTTTCCTCACCGGTGCTGCTGATATCAGCCCATCTTAAATACACACCCTTCACCTCTCTGACTCTCTGTTTGCTTACATGTTGGTATCTGAGGTCAGCATCACCTGTCCATTCCCCGCTCTCTCGGGTATCTCTGCCTCCTCCGCGCTCATTCTTCTTTTTAATCCCCTCCATCGATCATTCACTCTTACCTTTTCTCCTGTTCTCTCCCTCTGTTCCCTCCTCTCTCTCCTCCTCTCTTTATCTAATCCGTCTGCTGCTCCATCTCTATTCCCTCCCTCCAACCATGCCTAATCTGTCACTCTCTGCCTCCCTCCCTCTCTCCTTCTGTCCCCACATACATTGCTACCACACTTCCCCTCTCCCTCCTTCCTCTCCATCTTTCAGTTTCTCCCTCTTTACCACCCTCATCCTTTCAGCTCATCCACACTCACCCACTCTATTTCCCTCCTCCCTCCCTCACTCTCTCCCTCTCTCTGGGGTGACTGGCAGGAGTCTTTGGCTGTCCTACAGGCCACCTGTTTCGGTGCTCCTCACAGCTCCATTCACTTGCCACCGTGTTTTCTTTTTGGTTTTTTGTTGGGTTTTTTTTTTTGTTTTTGTTTTTTTGTTTTGTTGTTGTTGTATGAATGACAGCCAGAAAGATGCAGGAGAGACTTCGTCCCGGAGAGTCGAGGTGTCGCCGCGCAGGAGCGAGACTGTTGCATCTAAAATGTGTCACTATGGAAATTAATCGTGTGCCTGTGCAGCTCTTGACTCTTGGCACGTTGGGTTCATTGAACTGTTCCCTAGTGATGGAGAGCAGTGCACTTTATAGGGCCAGAATGGAGTTACACCCTCACTGACATGTCAACACCCTTGGCTCATTTCAACTGCCAAGCAATGGATAACAGATATGCTGAAAAGATGTGTGTTCTGAGTGGCACATTTTGACAGTGTGTATCCAGGGCAAAATACCCTTGAAAGTTTAAAATACATCTGTGGAATTAAAAACGGTGAGGCAAACCTATAATTACAATGCCCTGTTTTGCTATTTCTTTTTTTTTTTTTCTTGAATTGTCATTCTGTACTCATACAAGGGAATGTGGCTTCCACAGTCCCTTGAGCTTCCGCGTGTGATTGGTAGAAAATTCTTTCCAGTGCAGTCTAAACAAGAAAAATTGAGCTCTGTTACTTAGAAAACAAGCAAGCATGCAGCCCTGAAGCGGCAGAAAAATGTCACTTCGTGTCCGTCACTCTGTCGCTGTGATCATCTGTCAGGTGTAGAAGAAATTTATTATTTTTTTTTTTTCTTTGTGGATGCAGTCCAATACCTCTAAAATTACCTTGGAGTTGAATTAACACGACCGCAGTCGTAAAACATTATAGACTTAAGGTACTGATTTGAATGCAGGGATCATGCATTAGACTGCATGATACTGTGCAGTTGCACATTATTCTGTAAAGCGCATTAGTCATTCTGTTTTGGGTTTTTTTTTGTTTTTGTTTTTTTTGCCACCATTAGTACAACAAATGGTACACTGTGTTCATGTGTCAAAGCCTATTTACACTTAGCACTCTTTTGCTATATGTCTTTTGAGCAGTATGACATGCACTGCGGTTGCAGCAGAAAGAAGAAAGGGAAGTTTTAACCAGAGCCGAAAAACACATTTGGTTAATTATTACTTATCGACAAAAAATTTGTCGGCAATTATTTTGGTAGCAAAAAGCCAAACATTCTCTTGTTCCAGCTTCTCACCGTCCTGTGAGGATTTTCTGCTTTTCTTTGTTTTAAGTAGAAGTAAAGTGAATATCTCTGGGTTTTGGAAGGAATTTGAAAATGTCACCTTTAGTTTTATGAAACTGTAATAATAAATTGTAATTTACTGTTTTCTGACTTTTCATAGACCCAAGATTAATCAATTAATTGAGAAAATAATCATCAGATGAATCGATAATAAAAAATAATGGTTGAAGTCATCATGAAAATTTTAAACACATTCTTGTTTTAACTGATTTGTAGACCTGCAACAGTTAGTTGAGTAATCGATTAGTCATTTTTCAAGCATGCTGGCCAAATATTGGCTCCAGAAAATGTCCAAAATATACGTTTAGGTGTTTATTTTGCTACTCTTTGTCTATTTGCATCTGTAGATTTAAATTACAATACATATCTTTAAAGGCCGTTTTCTCAAAATGAGTTTTTTCTCACACACTGAGCCAGAAATCTCCGCATCAGTAGCACTTACATACACCAAACTTTACAGTTTTATTCCTATCTATATACTGAAGGTTTTTACAGAAGACTTTTTTCATATATCTATCATAGCCTGATTTATATATAACATTTTATTCCTAAAAACATGGCGAAAAAGGATTTTTTACGGCTGTTGACAGTATTTTCACCAAAATGAAACAAGAATTTTGAACCGGCTTTACCCATTTTTCGGATTTATGTTCTGGACATCCATGCAAATCAGTGCATTGTAGTTTGACTTTGGACATCCAATGTAATAACTGGATGATATTTCACTTTCTTTGACATCTAGCACCTTTGATTTGATTTTGAATTTGTTAGCGTAACGAAACGGGCTGGTCATAGACCTCCTCACTAACTGGATCACCTGGGTAAGTCTGTGTGGGGAAAAGTCCATGCAGCAATGATGAGTATAACTAAGGAATTTCCTGGGCCCATATTTCTTTCCCTTAATCTTTTGAGATCTTGATCTGTGAGTATTCGCTCCCACTTTCCTCACCACTTAATCCCTCTGCAGGCTGCTCTGCCTCCTTCCGTCCTTTAGGGGGAGTGGGAGGGCTGGCAGCGATGGCTGCATGACATCCTCGCCTCCTCCTCTGCCTCCTCTGGTCTCATATTAATCTGGGGTGACAGAGTTTCATATACCATCGCCACGCACCATTGCCCTCTTCCCCAAGTCATGTGTCTGGGCTGTGCTCCCCCAACTGTGCCAGCATTACGTAAGAAAAACCGACGGGGTTCGCAAGCCTTGTTTAGCCTGCGAGTGTTAGAAGGAAATGGGAAATATCAACACTATGTCACACAGAGAAGGAGATGTAGTACTGTAGTAATTTAAAATAAATAGATTGTTGAGTCAATTTTCCATTTTTGTTAAAGTGTTTCCTTCCTTTGCATTATGTCGGTGTCCCCATTTACAGCTTTGACGCTGAATTTGAAAGCATTATTGCTCGAGCTGGTCTGCAAACGAGCCACGGCACCTTTTCTGGCTTTAGCCGCTGTTGTCACAGTGCTCGGAAAAGTCTCTCAGAGGGGGCCAGCGTGTTCGCTTATGGCCCTGGAGAACACACTCCGGTGGCTGTCGCGTGGGAGTTGGAGGGATTAATTATGCAATAAATGTGGGTGGGCAGTGACTCGCAGAAGAGGAGAGTAAGGTTGATTGAAGTAAGATGGCTGACCTGAGCCCCTGAGGTGATGTTAACAAAAAGTCTTTGGTGTTTGAGCAACTATTACATGCCATTTAAATGAAAATTGTCTCTCCCTCTGAAATACTGTAAAACGTTTTTCAAAAGGTCATTCTGTACATACAAGGGTTTAAATGCCTTTCATCTCAACGTTTTGATTAATTGGTCTCTCCCTGCTGATAGTGTATAGTTTTTTTTCTTTCTTCCAATACCTTGGAGGCACCTAAAGAAAGAGGAAAACTAGGCCTAATTTGTCTCCTGCCAACTTACCAGGAGCAACTGCCAGATCCCGATGACCTTAAAAGCAATCCTCTGTCATGTATCATTTTTATTAAGAAGAATTGTACTTTGCCAGGTCTCTCTCTGGGGTGTGGACACTTATGGGTGGTTTGAACTTTTCCCATGCTCTTATCGTCTACAAGCCCATGTAATAAACCAACGCAACCATCATTTATATTTTAAGTATTTATTTGATGGTCTTATTAACAGCGGCTTACAGTTAGTAGAACAGCATAAAAGCCAAACTCCAGTCTCTTACTTTGGATGCAACCAGCCAGTTGTTTGTTACTGTCACTTCACTCTCAGGACTCACTACTCAACATTTTTCAAACTGTAACTGCACACTCAGGTCACAGTTTCAGTGTAATGTGACTTTCCTGCTTATTTACATCATTTGTGCTGCTCTTATGTTAGCTGTAACTCTTTTTTTTTTTTTTTTAAGTATTTTTTAAATTTTTTACATCAATTTAAGACAATGCAACCTTCTCTGGGTTGAAAAAACTATGTAATCAAACTCTGTTGGGCACATAAAACTGTTTCATCCTCCCCTGGATAAATGGAAAGATTCAAATTTTATTTTACTATAACCAAAAGCACCACTTTTCTTCAGAGACCAACATGTACATGTACTATATATCACATGTACAGTACAGTTACAGTTACAATCTCCAAAGCGCTGTTTAGACATTCAATTAATAGGAAATTATCATGAATTGGTTCTGGTTGTGCAAGACCTAAAGGCCAACAGAACGTCAGTGTGTCACTGTGTGTGTGTTAGTGTATGTGTGTAATTCTGTGGATGGGATTACTGTGTTTTATGAAGATGGTTGCTCAGGAGGAGGAGGAACATCTGTCCGTGAAAGGACATTAGTGACGGTCTGAAGGACAAATCGTGCTTTTGGCCAGCTCAGCCACCTATCATGATGCGAGGGTGTGTGTGTGTGTGTTTGTGTGTGTGTGTGTGTGTGTGTGTGTGTGTGTGTGTTCATGCGTGTTCATGCTGAGTTGAAATTTATTTCTGTCTTTGTGCAGGTGGGTCGGCAAATTTTTGTGATTGCCCGCATGTGTGTCTTAGTCCAGGTTCATGTGTTTGAGTGAGTGAGTGAGTGAGTGAGTGTGTGTGTGTGTGTGTGTGTGTGTGTGTGTGTGTGTGTGTGTGTGTGTGTGTGTGTGTGTGCGTGTGCGCGCGTGCATTTTTGTGTGCCTGAGCCACAGTTAGACAGCCAGCAGTGTCTGATTACTGCCCTGTTAAGAAATAATGGATTGCACAGTTTTTAAACATTACACACGCTTTCTTGCAGTCTCACTCATACACACACACACACACACACACACTTACACACTCATACACTGTGCCCCACCATATTCCCCTGCTCCTCACCGCTGGGCCTGTGGAAGCAGTAGTGACATATGGGCTAGCCAGCCTGCAGCATCGCTCAACTCAACCTGCCAAGCTGAACAAAAACACCCCCCTTCTCCCCCCTTTCAGATCAGTGGCACTCCCTTCCCTCATTCTCCCTTCCCTCCTGTACCACCAGCTCTTCGTCCCTGCCTACCTCCAGCAACACCATCCCCTCTATTCAGCCTTTTCTCTCCGTGCTAGGACCGGCGTCTGTCTCGTACGGTGGGGGCACAGTTATTGGGCTCTGACTGAAATCTGACAAGCGTGTTCATTTTTAATTGTGTGATTCTCACCAGAATTTCTCATCAAAAATCTATCGATTTCAGTCCTGCCTATCTTAACAGTTGTCACGGATGCTTAAATCCACCAGGCACACAATTTACATTTCAAATTGTATGAAATTGTTTGCTGCACAAGTGGTGTCAACAGTGCCCAAAACATGGCCCAGAACCTTAAAAGAAATGTCCAACCGCAGATATTCTTACACTTGTGTTCGATTTATTCATTATTTTATGATCAGGTTCTGTAATTCACTTTTTTGGTTGATACCTACGCATCTAAAAGTTACTCCAGTTAGAGAACTGAGAGAATTCTATCCGACAAACTGCAGGTAATAGGCAAGAACTTGTTCATTTAAGTGAAATTCTGCTGTAGCTGCTGTAAACATAAGGTAAGACACACTGTCAGGTAGACTGTCAGTTGAGCGGCAACTTCTTTTGATAACAGTGGAATTTAAAGTTTATAAAAGACAACCAGAGTTTTTCTGGACACAAATGTTTACCCACCAAACCATTTGGTCCAGATAAATATATCTTCCCAAATACTGGCCACACTTGGTATGGATATTTATGGTTTGCAGATAATAATCCCTGATTTAGTAAGACCCTGACCTCATCTAACCTTAGTCCTCATTAGTCAATTTCAAGCTATCTTTAAACATTTCCAGATCTTAATGAAATTTGTCAAAGAATCTCATAGTCCTCCGAACGATTTTAGTGTTTTTCTAAACCTTGTAGCCTTTCTTCTGAACACTAACAATCACCGGGTTAAAAAATTTCACCAGTTTGTGCTGCAGTACTGGGTTAAGTAAGCAGTGCCAATGGGTTTTGTTTTTTTTCCCAGCATTAGTGTTATTTCTTTTATATTACTGTAGCTTTACTTACCCAAATTAAAATATTGTTATTTTGACCCAGTGTTAGAATAACAGTGTCAGGTTGCACCTTAAAATGTATTGATAGCTGTACAAAACCATGTGCATGTGACATTCCAAACTGCAAAGGATAGATATATTACTGATATTACCAATCAGTAACAACTGGTGAAATGTAAGTTTAAAAAAAGCTAGAGTATATTTTTCAGTTCGCAGCGATAAGAATAATTTACCTTGGGTTTGGGGTGGGTTTCTACCCGTGGGTTCTGGGCAAAAAAAAATCTCACAATCTAACATGAAATTTTCTACATAGATACATGCTTTTACAGGGAGCCATTTTGATTTGCATAAGCCCCTGGCATTTCCTCCACTACCACACTTAGAATGAAATTTGAATGAACATTTTTTTTTTTTTACCCCACTGCTGGTAAGGCAGTACGTGCATCAGTATGCTCCAAACAAAGTGCTTATTTGGTTGTTGAACAGCACCTGAAACACACTCCCAAAATGGTAAATGGACAGCACTTACATAGCGCTTTACTAGTCATATCAACCACTTTACACTACTGCCACATTCACTCATTCACACAGCGCCCTTTTCTCTACATACTAGAGACACACACACACACACACACACACACACACACACACACACACACACACCAGGGGGCAATTTGGGGTTCAGTATCTCGCCCAAGGACACTTCGACATGCGGACTGGAGGAGCCGGGGATCGAACCACCCACCTTCCGGTTGGTGGACGACCCGCTCTACCTCCTGAGCCACAGCTGCCCCTTTATCAAAACACCTTTATCTGATCATTTCTCTAACTTTCCAATAAGTTCACCCACTACCTTTGGAAGATGGCCAGGCCATTCGAGTGAAAGACAGTGAATGGCTTTGAGGAGATACGGTCCAAAAATGTGAGTTGTTATTGCAGTTGTGCTAAGTGTTGTGTCTCGCCCCTCACAGAAGGCCTGTAGACAGTGCTCCAAATCAAATTGTTCCTTCAGATTTGTGAGTGAGGTTTAGGTGTAAGTAGAGAGCTGGCCTAATGCTGCCTCTCTGTGAACACTGAGTGCAGGCCTGCCAAGGTTTTTTTTGTGCCCACTCGTGGCAACCCCGGGCCCGGTGTTATGTCACATCTCCAGCTGCAGACACCGCGACATCTGACCAATCAAATCCTGCCACACGCAGAGTTAGAGTTGCCTCCGGGCTCCCGGCACTGGGCAAAGGCAGTGGTAGGGGAGAGAATGAGTGGGCTTATTCTTGTTCGACTAGATGTGATTGAGGAAAATTACAATATTTAGCCTCTTGTAATTGGGTAGTGTTGACATCAAGCTGGCTAATCAAGAGTTTAACTTTTTAAGACTCATGGATTTAAGATCATTTTAGCTATTTGTGCACTTGCTCATGTTGTGAAATACACATTTGCACCCTCTGATCCTGATTCCCGCACGTAAAAGGAAAGAGTTTAAGGTGTCGATTGGTATTGAAAAGACAAAAGCCTACGCCTCACCTTACCAAATATGTGTTTTGGTACCTTCTCACAACTCATACTGTAGTTAAAAGTAAATGCAGCCCATTTGTCTCCTCTGGATTCCATGGCAACAGCTGAAAATCTGGACAGAGAGAAGAATCACTTTAACCCTGCAGAAAATCACTACAATCCCTTCAATAACTGCAAAACCACTCATTTATATTACCTGGGGTCTGAGTTTGCTACTCCTCCATACCCCCCCGATTCCTCTTTCGTGGAGTCAGAGCTGGTGCGGCGCTCAGTCGGGCATTACGAAACCACTATGCTTACTATGTATATTTAGAAACACTACGAAGCAGCATAGTCGCAATAGAGCTACAGCATGCGGCCGTAACTTTATTTGCGCTCCTCATCAACGAAGACCTGGAAGAATGTGAGGTTAATTCAGGTTTACTGTTATTCACATATTCGATTAGTTAAACACAGTGCTCGGCCACTCTCTGCTGCAGTTTCCTACATTAATCTGGCAGAGAGAATTAAAAGAGGGTTAGAGAAAAGCCGAGTGCACTGACAAGACCTGGGTTTAAATCGAAGCAGGATACACTAGGAAGGAATGAATTTAGATTGAAGCTACATGTTTTTTTTTTTTTTTGTAGTCTAATAAAGTCACTCTGGTATGATGGATATTCTCTCTAGGGCTTTACCGTGTGGTGATATAAATATTGTTAGACCATGTTCATACTGGGTAGTTATCACATGATATCTCTGAGTGTATTACGACATTGTAGGCAATCTTGCAAATTAATGAACAGGACTGCATAATGACGGTAGTGAATTTTCCGTATCACGGTTTTGTTCAATTATTTTTATTGTACGGTTCAAAGTACAGAGTGGATCAAGAAATTCCTATTTATCTGCACAGCACAGTGTTTCCGAATTGCAGTGCCACCTCCGGGGGCGCAACGTGTAATTGTGTTCAACATGATTTTTTTTTGGGATTTTTTTTTTATGGGATGGGATCACTCAGCTGAAATCTGCACAGTAACTTTATGCATGTTGTCGCAGCCCTCTGTGGCAGTCAGAGGCAATGGACCTGTGTCACAGCAGTCGTTTGTGACTTGTAATAGCAGGAAAAACATTGGTGAAATTAATTACAATTAACGATGTTTCAGTTCCCTTATCTGTCATAGTAGGTTATTCCAGTGACCCAGCGTGCAAAATAACAGGTATGCAGCCATTATTGTTGTTATTAAACACACTGGTGCTTTTCCTGACACACGTCAAAATGTCTACTGTGGAAAGGGTAAATTGAGTTGTCACAGCACACGCTATGCCATCTTGCAGTTATTGAATTTGGGTCATTTCTCTGAGAGTCATTTATCCTTTTACGAACTCAGGTGTTGACCCAGTGGAATTTTGACGCGTCGTGGACACTGGATGAAAGGTTAGAAGGATAGGCAAAGTTGAATGTGGGAAGCTAAATCTCTGGCAAGCCATCTAATAATTATCATGATGTTTCACTCGCAATCGAAATGTTGGACCAACACTAACGGGGACAGACTGCCAGCGAGACAAAAAAACTCGATAAATGGCAAAGCTTCTCATTGAGTAATTGCTCCGGCAAAAGGGGGAACTTAGTAAATTAACATGCTGCATATGCCCTGTTCATTCTCACACTGGACTCATAAAGAACGGATGCTTCTTAATATGGTTTTTATCAAGGAGGTTGCAGTGTAATTTCATCACAACAAGAAACATGTCCCAAGAAAGCACTGCATTACAATGTAGTTTCGTGCACTTTGGTTGCACGGGCAGCAAAGTAGAGAGTAATCACATAGGCCGTTGATTTATGACGCTTGTCCCTGATTAAGGTGGATAAAGAGACTCATAAACAGGACCCTGATGCTGTGATGTGAAGCAGCCTCTGTTTGGCTGGGCCGACTAGATTATTCGCAGTAGAGATGTGCATTTATGTGCGTGCGTGTTCATGTGCCTGGCGTGATACATCTGTAGCGCGGTAGTGGAGAATATTAGTGGAGCAGTGTCTGCGTTAAATTTTTGTATGCCCTCGTTTCGATGGACACACACGTGCACATACCAAATAGTAGTTTTTGTACACACTCACAGATGCAGGCAACACCCGCGCACACTCTGACATTCTTTCATCTTAACAGAGCTCCTTTAGAGTGAGTGGCACTCGGCTGTCTTGTGGGACATATGGCTCAGTGTGACCTGCCAGTGTCCTTCACTGTTGTTGGCTCTGCCCCAAAGCCCTCCAGGCTGCACTATCCTGTGGTGTTCTCTGCAGTTAGTACCACCTTCTGACACGGGCTCTGTGTGTTCACACCAGATGTTTTATGTCCCAACGTTGCATTTCTCTCAGAGGCTAGTCTCAATAGGGGAAAACCGGAAAACACAACAGTATAATAACTGAACCTCAAACAAGGCTGCGATCATTTTGACAGACTGCTTGACTCCATGTCAGTAAGGATACAGAGAGGACGGTGCCTGCAATTTGCTTTCAAAAGACTATACCTACTGTATGTCCATGTTTGAAATTATCTCTCTAAATTCACACTTTAACATTTTTTTTAAAGCTGCAGTAATTGATTTTCTTGACCACTTTGCAGAGGAAAACCACAAAAGCATGTTTTGCACACCCCATTTACAAATATGACAGGGGAAGAATATTAGAAACACAATTCAGTATAAGGCAGTCCAATACAACGCCATCACTGAGTACGACCTCAGTAATAGACACATTTTTAATTTAATTAACACCTCTTGGAAAGCTTTAACAAAAATCGACCGATATGAGCTTTTTAAAGGTAGAATGTGGCGGGGCTGTTTTACTGGATTGCATTAGATTGTATAATTGTACCTGATAAAGTGGCCAAGGAGCGTATTATCACCTGTTACAGCACATGTTTTAACATATAACTGTTTACACATCCAGCAGACGGGGAGCAACCTCTGCATGCATTTCTGTGCATCTGACAAATCGGATACTCACTCTCCTTGTAGCTCTGTTTTTGTCTCCACCCTCTCCTGAGAAAAATATCTGGATCTTTGGTAGCTAGAGACTTTGTTCTCTATCTTGCCGCCGTTGTTTAGTGCTTGCTTGTGGTGGGCTCATCTGAGCTCGTCTGCTGAGAACGGTGTCGATAAGAATGAAGCTTCCAGGCCATAAAACCAAAAAATGAGCGAAAAGAACCAAACTATCTCCATAGAGCTGAGCAGAACTGCAGCTGGGTGACAATTCTCTGTGGGTTTATCACATTTGATCCACTGTGTTATATCTCTCGGTGGAGCTGTATATATGTAGGAATCGGTGGGAACTGTGCAGGCGTCGCGCTATCTACGCATGACAGTTAGTTATTTTGAAACGAAAGTCGTCGTGTATTTCTTTCATAATATTTCTTTGTGTATTTTTTGGAGTACTGGGGCCCAGTGCCGTCAAAGTACTAGTTTTGGTGTTCAGTCAAGATTTATAGGTCTGGGCTTTACAGTATACGCTGTATTTTCTGAGTGTATCTGATGTTTCAAAAGGACCAGTGTTTCTGATTAGTGTGGCACATTTTTCGATTTATTTTCCCTCAAGTCTCCTTTTTATGAATTCAGGGACTGTGAGACCAAATGTGGTGGAGCTGTGAAATGTGGTTTATTTTATATATATATATATTTTTTTTTTTTAATTTAATTTTTTTCTTTTCTTTTCTTGTTTCTTTTAGTTTTCAGTTCTTCTACATCAGACACAGTGAACTGCTGTGGAGGTTGATAGAATTTTTTGAATTCTAGCTTTGCCTCTCACTGGCTAAACAATTCCTGCTTTTACTTTTGTTGAACTATGTGCTAAGACTTTAAAGAATATGATGTAACATTGGGTTGAATCTGACCCTACATTTACCTCAAATATAGTTCTTGAATTTTATCTACTTGGTTGCTGGTGGTAGTTGCTTTTTTTTATCGGCCATTTTAATAATTTCAATCTATTCTCAACAAAAAAGTTTTCTGGCCATACAATGCTAAGATCACTTCAATCAATCAATTCAGCCACAGCTGTTTTCTAGAACTGTAAGTTCAGTTTTTTGTCAGTTATTTCTCAAGCACAGGGTGGACACAATGGTTTCTCAAATGCAATAAAAAGTAGGACACAGAGTGCACAGTAGCACTTGTGTTTTCATATCTGGTACAGAACTTCTGGATGCATTACGTTAGGAGTGTGTGTTTCTTTGTACTGACCTTGTGCTCTCTGTGTGCAGGTACACCCTTTGCTGATGCGCGAGAGGCGCTCAGAGTCCCACAGGAACAAGCTACTGCGGCGGACAGTCAGCGTTCCTGTTGAGGGAAGGCACCATCCCGAGATGGGTGAGTGGACAGACCTTTAATGTCAGGCTTTAATTCCACAATGTTCTCGTCGAGGTTTGAATTAAGGTTCAAGCAACAGTTATTACATGTTTTGTCTCAGTTTCTTGAATGGAAATAAAATGGAATCAAACCCAATTAAATATCTTAAAGGACAGGCTCACATTTTTTCAAATGACCATAAATACATTGAAAGAGTTATTGGTCTCTCTTTTACTGGACCTGGTGAGATCCATTCCTGAAGGGATTTCAGTGTAAGTGACGAGGGACAGAATTCCCCCCTCTGTGTTAAAACGCTTTCTAAATTTTAGCCGAAGCTAATATGAGGTTTCAGCAGTCTGGGTTAGACAAATCAAGTGTAAAGATCAGTAGTAGAAAGAAAGAAAGTCCAGTAGAATTCTCCTCTATATGTTTATCCAGACACCGTTTCCTTGCTAAACTGCAATTGAGGGATAGAAACTCAAAGAGGGAATTATGTAGTGCATAGACTGTAACCTCAGATAATACCCACTTGATATGACTAACTCAGACTGCTGAAGTCTTGTATTAGCTTCAACTGAGCTTTCAAAATTACATTTTTTTTTTTTTCATGGAAAAAGGCCTGAGGATGATTATAACAAGCAAACCCTTTTTCAGTGTTCTTATGGGCATTTGAGTATTGTTTTAATAGACTTGAACAAATGTGAACTTTTCCTTTAAGGGCACATTTTTTTTAACATGTCACCCTGACAAGGCTGACTTTGTGGAACATTTTTGGGTGATGCCCGGGATGAATTTCAACTTTATTTAACTTCTCTTCCTCTTTTCAATTTTGATTATCAGAAACATTATCACTTGTATTACTTTGGGTTAGCTTGCTCATAATAATAGGATAGTTGCATAGCAACGGCAATGACGTAAAGCTCTTTGCGTCTTTTGAGCCATTACTCTCTCTGTTACTAGCAATGCTCACAGCAGCGCTGTGCATCTGAGCAGAGATAAAAGCATCACATCTGATCAGGGCTTGAGGCAGCTGTTTTCTTTCTACCAGATTTTGACTAGCTATTCTTTTGTCAGGTTGAGTGATTTATCAGTTATCTTGCTTTTACATGAAATTCATGCATTAGTACCTTAAAAATCGTGCAATCTATTTAGTTATCTGTCTCTTTATTTCTTCCTCAGTCGTTTTATTTTTGCAGTCATTTTCCTCCCTTTGTTTTTGCTTTGAAACTTTTCTTACTTTTCTTTTGCTATCTCCTCTCTGCTTTTATATTGCTGTATAGTCTAAACTCTCCTTGAGACTTTGTGAAACTGACCCTCTGTGTGCTGCCTTCCTCTGTTTGTTTTTGCCTGACTCAGTCTCCCTGGGCCTTCTACAAATGTCCCGCTCAGTTTCTCCCCCTTCCTTCACCCTCCACCTCTCCGTCTCACTCAGCTATTTTAAGGGCCTCCCTTGCGACGTCCTCCATCCGCGATTCTGCATCGCTCCCAAACAGTTGTGCTGATTCAACTAGATTTCCCTCAGTTTTTATGTGAGTGGTTGTCTGACCTCTAGGCGGTCAAGCACTGACACATCAGTTGGCATGGTCCCGCCATGTTTTGACATACGGTGTGCTGACATTGCGATGTCAGTTCATATTGGCCATGTGTAAGCGTATTGTAAACACATTCATATATGATAGCATGCTACGCTACAGGCCATAATGCACTGACACCATCATGGACCATCTGTGGTGCCCACACCCAAAGAGCCAAAAGAGTTGAATGGGCCCCGGGCATTTAGTAATTATTAGATGAACAAAAAAGCAAATGGAGGTTGTCATAAGGCCGCAGTTAGAGATTGCATCTACAGGGAGCCATATGACCTGTTTTATAAAAGTCCTGGCACATAACACTGAGCTGATGAAGGTTCATTGACGATACTAAATCAGTGTGAGTAAGTGTTAAGTCTGCACCAAGACTGCTGAGTCATTATAAGAAAATGTATTGCTTAATCTGGCCTTTTCGGAGGTTGTCACACATTTAAGGCGTAATTAATAAGTAAATAAATCAATGAATAAAGCCCACAATCTCTATGGCTTCTTCCAGTGTACAGCTTGTGCTCAGTGGAGATTGAGCCCAGACTTTAAAGGAGTTCTTCAACATTCTGGGAAATACGCTCATTTTCTTTATTGCCAACAGTTTAGATCAGGAGATCGCTCTCATGTCTCTATGCGAAAGGTAACGTTAGCTCTAGCAGTTGGTTAACTGGAAGGACCGGAAATGGGTATCAATCATCAGTCACGCTTTATGTTAAAACTCTAGTCGCTGCATCTTATGAAAAAGCTCTTGCGTGCACCAGATCTCGTCTTTCCACATCCTGATAAAATCTGCCTGTCGGCACCTCTAAAGCTCACTAATTAACGTTTTATATCTCGTTTACGGGGGGCTATGTGCCAGCCCGCAGTGACTGGGCACAGTGACTTCCTGAAGTGAAAGTGACTGCACGCGTCTCTGAAGATCGAAGCCACTCACATCTCTATGGCTTTTTGCCAGTACGGAGTGTGGGCTCAGTGCACAGTGGCACACCTGCATTCAAAATTCAACCAAGATGAACTTTTGATGCATCTGACCAAATCTCAGCACGTCTATTTGTGAAGGGACGTGCAGAGGCAATGTCAGTGGCGGTGTTGGCAATCAGTATTAGAACCATGTTCTCGCCACTGAAAAGCAAAGGGCCACAGGAGCTACTGATATAACTTCAGGGTTGTAACCAGGACCCAAATAATAGCAAAGTCAAGTGACTTGGAGGGGATAGAGTGAGGTGGAGTCTCAGGCTGCTTTATCTGCCTGTCTTTATAGAGGTAGTTCAATTCAGCATGCACTTGAAGGGACTTCGCATCTACCTCTGTACGGTGCTGTGCTTATATTGAGCATATTTTGGGAAACAATTAGGAGCCTCCATTCCCTGCCAACAGGATGACCGAATCGCATCTTTCACAAAAAATTGACAGACATGACCTTGGCATCATCAAAGTGGTTCAAAAAGGACTGACGGTTAAGAATATTTTCATGTGCTGAGGGAAGATTAAACTGCAGATGCTGCAGCTGCTGCTGCTGCCAAACAGCCGTCGACGTACTTGTGATTTGTGATGATACTAATACGTCACCTTTGATTCATTATTCATCACGGCGGTAAAAGCCTGCATTTTTCACATGATTTTGATGAATGGAGACATTTGACAACAATCCCAGCTGGCTGCCTGATGTAGTGACACACTCAGGTGGAAGATATTACAGTTCTACAGTCGAGCTGCGATTAGTCAAACACACAATGCCTCAATAGGTTTTTGGCTCCTCTGTCGCTGTCACAATGTATCAAGTGATGCAGATTCATTCATTTTCCTTATTCATTCACTTCTCTGTACCTTTTAAGGTTCTGGAAATCCTCTCAAAGTCGAGGAGGTAATTAACGTATAATGAAGACATTAATTTTGCTGGATAATTACAGTGCAGCATAAGCATTTTATGCAAATATGGGGCTAAATTAATATTTCATGATTGTGACACGGGGAAAAGACTTCTCTTTACTAGACAAAAAAACTTTCTTTCTCTCGTGTTTGTTTCATGTTTGGTCACAAACTACCTACTAATAATTGTATTACTGTATAAAAGGAGAGGTATTAGTACTTTTCATATGTACTTATTATACCATCTGATAATCTGTTAATGACATCTTTGCTAATGCTCACGAGTATTTTTAGCATGGACACCTAATGTAAGCAAAGCTTTTGGCAAGGATCTCTCAAAATGTTGGTGACAAAAAATGTATTTTTGCGGGATATTTTATCATTCAACAACAGATATTATCATGCAAGGCAGTAATACTCTCTCTTTTCCCTTAATTGGTGATACAGCCAACGGAATTGTAATGTAAAGTTCAGGACAGCCAGATGTGAATTGAAGACACTTTCTAGCTAATTTCCATTGCATTATGGGATGTCCTCCATACTTTATGTTGTTGAAGTTAGATGCACAGTGGGCACACAAAAAGAAAACATTCACTTTCTGCCCCTCTCCCTCTCATTAACCTCTACAGAGTGGGATGCAATAATCCCCATTAATGAGTTTGGCCTTTAATGTTTTTTCTTCAGTTTGTAAATTGACATCATCTAACTCACACAGCATCTAACTGCTGTGTTATTGAGAGAATTCCTTTAGCCATCTCCGCTTAGCAGACAGCTGTGATAAAGCAGGCTCAGCTGAGCAATTGTTCAGTGCCCTATGCAATGTGTGACCTTCATACAATATTGTACCAGCGTATTTCAGCTTCTGCCGCATTCTTGCTGCATTTTTTTCAAAAGTCTGCTTATACATTTTTTTTCAAGATTTAGATATAAATAATATAGCATCAGTATTAGCATGGATACCACGGTTTCGAACTTACTCCCACCCTCTACAGCCATTCTCCCCATCCCGCACTTTCTATTCTGTCTCACCACACGGCCTTTCCCCCGTTTACTAACTCCTCCAAATCCCTGCGACCGACCCACTCCACTCACCCACTCAACAAGAACCAATAGGCTATGTGTTCCCTCCACAAAAGAAGACGATACAACCATGACACAATAAATTATTGAAAGAAAAGACAAATCCAGTTAGGAAAAAAAAAGGTTTTAGACTTTTCACTGTTGTTAGTGTTGAGACAAGCATCGTGAGTCATTCCAATCTGTCATGTTAAAAACAAAAAAACTAGAACAAAAGGATATAGATGATTTCTGTGCATTATTTTAGTTTTTGTGTTTTAAGACAAACTTTTCTCCTTGTCTTTAAAGTAAACATAACATCTGTATTTCATCCAATGTTTTGGGGGATTTCACTGATGGTGACCAAGTTAACAAGTCAAAAGTGACCACATTGCATTTGTAACCGGACGGTATTCTCGCCTTTTCTGTTCCCCAGTAGGTATGTAGACACGGGTCCGATTTGGGCTACGTGATGTATTGAATTGATTTAAATCTTTTTTCTCTCTTTTTTCCACAATGTATAAAATGCCCGCATCATGAAAATCAAGTTATTGCAGCATGCACAAAAAGGTTACTTTCAGTCAAAAAATAAGGTCTCAACAGTCCTGTATGCTAATAAATCCAAACTAATAGTGAATAGTTACACTATACATGCAGAGTTTATGGAACTGTTGTGACTCCAGATGGCTAGCTGACTCTGTTTATCTCTTCTAAAATCTTGTATCTTAGTAAAATGGTCATGTCTACATGAGGAATAGATTGAAAAAAGTTTGTACACTCTGTTACAAGCTCTCGGTTGGAGTTTTTTGATGAGCCATCATCTCTGGTTACAAGAGGTGACAAGAGTCAACGGAGTGAACTTGTGCGAGGATACTGCTTTGTTTAATCTGTCCCTACCTGCTCGGTGGCTAGCGCCAGCCAGTCAATTATGCAAATCAGGGTGACGAAAAAACAGTAGAGGCAGATTAATTAGTTTGTTGACGTGACAGTATAGTATAGTTACGTATATGGGAAGACAGCCTTGCAGTTTGTTACCCTTGCAGTCTTGCATTTTAAGTTCTAAAAAATATGATGTATCAGCCATGTTGAAGTCTTCCCAAGCTTTGGAAAAAAATTAAGATGTAATTTTTGACCACATCCCCCAGCTCTAGTCTGACCACCGCATGTGCGTCCCGCATCTGGTTACACCCAAAATACACCACTTCTTTCCGAGCTCTGTAGCTCCAAGGTTCGCTATGAAGCAGCACAAAAACGTTGTTTAGCAGCTTTTTGCAGAACTGCAGATTGTCTGGAACTGTTTGGATGGATGGTCAGCCGCTAAATGGATTGTTTTGGTTTGAGAGGGTTTGCACAGCTGGATCTATGGATGTTTTGGCATGTTTTTTTCCTCTTTGATACACTATTCTTCATTGGAATCCATTGAAAAAGAAAACCACAACACAGTTTTGCAAGAGGGTGAATGTTTGATACTCATATCATTTTTGAGTATGGGTGAATTGGGATGTGTTTATGTGCATATGTGTGTGGGAGTAGAAGGGAAGGGTACCATGAAGCAAAATCAGGATGAACAGGTGTCACAGTTAAGAAAAGAAAAAAAAAAAGTAGGGACCTCTGTTTTATCTACAACATGGCTTTTATCATATGTGCTTTTTTTGTGGTTCAACATACTAGCAAAAAAAAAAAAAAAATCTAAACGACAACCTTGCTACCAAGGAATTAAAACAAATGAAATATCAAAGTGGGCATTAAACTTAACACGATCCCGTATCCCATCTGTCAGTGCTCCCAACTCCACGCTACTAACCTGACAGAAGTCAGTGCAATATTCTGACTATGAATTTACTTGCATGATATTTTTGCTTTCATATGATTACATAAGTGAGCCTTACAAACATGTAGACTCAACTTTGATGTCAGGCGCTTTGCTGCAGTTGACCTTTAAATCTGGGTCCTCGGTGTGCAGTAAAATTGCCCCAACCAGCAACCTGGAAAGTTCTTCTCTTTTTTTCCATCAACACTAGAAAGACCCGCCAACGTGAATGGAGCCCGTTGCTGTGGATTTGCTGGCCGATAATCTGTCAGGCTGTAAGTGTAGTTATTGCATTTTGGCTCAGATTTGAAAGTGAAAAACCTGATTGACTTAAAAGGAAAAGTCACAAAAGGGCATTTTGAAAGATATTTCAAAATTTCAATTCATTTGGAAAGATATTCACTGCTTAAATCTGCCTTTTTAGTGCTAAACCGAATAAGGAAGAAAAGCTGGATTCAAAAGTTAATTTACAGTCTATTGCAGTATAATATAGACCAACATAATTAGCTGCTTCAGTGCTTCTCTCAGTAATAAGAGTTCATTAAGAATGTTATGACAATAGAAGCGTTTTGCGTCAATGTGAGCTGGAGTTTGTGTGCAGAGGGACAGTTTATAAACCTGGCGATTCAGTCACTGGGAAAAGGCTAAATCTGACCCCAAGAAGCCTTGGCTGGTGTTTGAGGAGAGATTTGCTGAATCATCTGGCTGTCTTGCCTTTGCCTGAACTGCAAATGAATACAGATGGTTTGCCACATTGTTGTGTTCGGACGCGGAAACGGAGACGTCCCAGCAGCTTCACTTTATGAAGCTGCATGTCTACACTGTCATTACACTGAGTAATGCTACACTTTGCTAAACTGTTTCAGTATGTATTGAAGATTTTACTGAATTGCATATTTTAGCTTATGCAAACAACGAGTTATTGTCGTACAGTAAATCATGGGGAGTTGGTTAACGGAAGTTGTAGGAATTTATCCCCAAACTGGAAGTTGTTAAATAGTTTTAAACCAAACTAAAGGCTTGGTGTAACTTGAGTTAAATGGAAATGAGTCATCAACTCTCTGAGACAATGACATTTGATTACCTTTGTATTGTGCAGTTTTTGGTCTTTGCCTGTTGTCAAACTTTGTTCATCCTTGTCACCACCATCTCTCTTCAGGTTTGACAGTTAAATGAAAGCCAAGCAGGCCGTTTATATGTGATATGAATGTACCCAAAGAATTAGCATGTAAACAGTATTTCTGACATCTTTAACTCTTACTGGATGTGTGTTTGTGTGTGGCAGAGTTGAAAATTTCTAAACAGATTGGGAAACTGCCTGAAGGTTTCATTTTGGTACTAAGACCAGCCAAATGTAAAATGTGAAGGTGTTTTAGATTGTGGCTCAAGTTAATCTTTCCCGTCAAGGATTGCTTTGGCATGGCTGATTGAAATATCTCCAGGAGTATCAGATGAATTGCCTTGAAATTATGTACATACTGTACATTCATGGTCCCCAGACCATGAATCCTAAAGACTTAAATGAGGCTGACAGTTGTGGTTTCATATGATGTGGATGAAACTGGATGGATGGCCATGAAATTTGGTACACACATTCCTCTTCCACCTCAAGAGGAATTGTAGTAACTTTGGTGATCCTCTGTCTCTTCCTTTAGCGCCAAATTTCGGTTTGTTCAAAACTTTGATTTGAGACCAGGACCTGCAAAACTAATGACATTCCCATCAGCCTCAGCTGTAGCTCGTGTTTAGTGTAAATTTTTGCATGCTAAAACACTCGCAGCATTTAGCACCTCTGTGCCTAAGCACAACCTCACAGAGCTGCTAGCATGCTCTGTGAGTTTTGTCTCTACGCTATATACACGAATGGAAATAAGACCTGAGCTGACACTCCAAATCCTGTCCAAATAACTAAATGTGACCAGGAGTGACTTGTTGACCAATGCCACTGTTACTGTAGAGGAGCTGTGGCCCATTTCAAGTGGAAATTAAGTCCAAGATAACCTTTTCCAGGTGTGCAGAGGATAAAAACAAATTACTCTAGATATATACTGTATACTGTATATTTCTGTAGACAGTATCTACATATTAGATATATTTATATATGTCTTAGTTGTGGCAAACATGACTGGACAATTTTATTCACCAGGGCATCAAAGCCTAACACTCAGAATCAAATACAGTTAAAAAGGATTGCAAGGGCAGAGTGTTATGTTCGAACACCCAAGGTCTGTCTGAGTTGAGGTGTTTTGGTGGGTGATTCCAGTCAGTCAGATGGAGCGATATCAAGTTAGTCTGACATTCTTAGAAAACAGCCAAAGAGGAAGACTAACATTTCAGACTACACCTTCTCTCCACCCGGCTGACAATGAGATCTCCTTCACTTCTTTCTTTGAGATAATATGACAGGGTGCACTGAACCAACACCCTGCATTAAGATTTTTCTGCAAAATGATATGTAAATGCAATGATTATGTAACATGAAATGTCTTTCTGAGTGATAAGCCCTGTGGGCTGGTGTGATATAACGGACAGCTATATTATCATACCTTTAAAAACATGCAAAAAGCGAAAAATAGCGAGAGAAAGCAAGCCAGCCTGGCCTCGGTTTGAGTGACAGCTGGCCACCAGCTCAGCACACATGAGGGTCTTCAGCTGTCCAACGCTGCAGTTCTTAGTCAGCTTCAGGTGTGGTATTCAGCTTACAAACACACAGACAGAGCATCCTGTTGGCTCTGTAGTCCACGGGGACTGTCTCTATCTGCCATGATGAGATGAGAGGATTTTAAGCTTCTGTGAGAGGTTCACTCACCAAATGCTACTTCCCTTCAAAGTGTTTGAAACTGATGATTTGTGAACCAGTTAACTTGCCTTCCCCAAGTGTTTGATATGTTCAGGCTGGATACACCGTGAGAGCAAAATATTCCCATATCTGCTGCATATTATCATATGTATCATATGTCATATGCATTCATTAGTTTTCTATAAATGCTCCAGGAGGGTGTCTTGGTGGTTTTGGTGCTGAGCTGGGCTTTACTCATTTATCTTCACAGTAGCCCTCGGATCTGAAAGCTCAGTGATCAATGAAATACTGATAATCTACACCAGTGATTCCCAACCTGGGGTCCTTGTCACCCAGGGGGATACATCTGCAGATGCCGAGGGGGTACGTAGAAAACTGTGTGTAGCCCAGCTCATTTGAAGAACTAAAAATTAGGGTTTGGTTAAAAAAAAAAAAAATTAATATATATAGATATATATATGTGTACATATATATATAATATAATATATATGAATTTGAATTAAAAAAAAAAAAAACATCTATGATTGGCTGACTGCACAGGCTGCGGCTCCCACCAACCTAATTCAACTGTAACACCTGAACACCACATGCTGCAGCTGAGAGTTTGTGAAACCTTTTTACCAATAGTACAAGCATCGGATAAATAATTTCTAGGTTCTGCCGCTCTAAGTGATAGTAGTACAAAGGCTTTGATATGATTAATAGTGTTAAGTAACATGCTGAGGCTGTAAGGCGGACATCAGTCAAAAAGGTTGGGAACAATGGATTTTCACTGTCTATGGTATACTGATAGAATTCTGAAAATGCCCCTCATGTACACTCAGCTACCCACACTCTGCAGTTCATCTTTTCAGAGAAGCCCAACAAAACTGTTTTACGTAGCAGCACATGCTTGTGTAGCAGTTGTTTTTCCTCCTCGGCTGTTTTGCGCCGCTGCGGTGCATCAACTCTCCTTCCGTTGGCCCATATTGTCTGGCGGCAGCTGGCTCTCCAATACATGCACGCACAAAGACAACCACAGGAACCCAGGTATTGTGGAGAAATATGTTGTGATAAACATAAATTTATATTCTCAGCGTTCAATATACTCAGTTTTATTCAATCCAGCTTTATCCAGTTTTATTCAATTCGTGGTCAGGCACAGCAATTTTCTGCCACTTTTCGTTGTGTCACACGGGGGATTTTCTGTAATTATTGTTTTGTCTGTGCTATTCTTGCTTGTTTGAAGTCAGCAGTTGGGAAGAGGTGACATCACGTGTTTCCATACAATATCTGAATCAAAATCAGGCGATATGTTTGGGACTGTATGCTCGTCAAGGCTCGAGGCAGATAACATGAGTTTGTGAGTTTTGAACACCAAATAAATAATAAGGATGATTTTCCTAAACTTAAACTTTGATTGTTGCTTATTTAGTCATGAATATTTAATGTAATAAGGAAACATTTAAGATTTGATGTCAAGCTTTAAGGTTCTTTAAAGAGCAACTAATCGCCAGGCTGAAAAGCAGCACTTCACTGCTTTCTCTGGTTGAAAGTAGGACTGCAACTAACGATTATTTTCTTTATCAATTAATCTGCAAATTATTTTCTTGATTAACTGTTTGATCTATAAAACATGAGAAATCAGAGAAAAATGCCCATCCCAGAGCAAAAGGTGATGTCCTTTAATCTCTTGTTAAGACCAACCAACAGTTCAAATCCCCAAAATATTCAATTTGATATAATGTAAGACCAAGAGAGGCAGAAAATTCTCACACTTAAGAACCCGGAACCATCAAATGTTGGTTATGCATTTCTACTGTAAAAATTACTTAAATGATTATTGGACTATCAAAATATATGCCAATTAATTTTTTCTTTCGATTAACTGATAAATTAATTAATTAGTTGTAGCTACAGCTGTAGCTGAAAGTTTTAAGTGTTTACGTTGAGTGTGTTTCACCTATCACCACACCCAACCGTGCAGTTACACATTACTGCAGCTAAGTGAGAGGATAAACCACAGGAGGTCAGCAAAAACTTCATTTTAAGTGGGTGTTCAGTTGTTCTTTAAAGGATAATTCCAGTTTATCACAACGTTGATCTTATTCCCGAAGTTTTATTCCTATTTGTATGCTCACTTTCTGTTTTAACTTCAAAGTTGTTCCAAAAAAAAAAAATCTGGCTCTACTGCTTGTTTACAACCCGTCCGATCGTCCGATCGCTCATGTTTCTTGACCTGCTGCACTTTGTTGTCGAGATGTTCCCAGATCTCAGCGGTTACTTGGGCGAATGCAATTTTGTCATAAGTGACAGAAATGATGACTACTACAAAAATAAGATCCTAGTTGTAATTGACCAGAATTATCCTCTAAATTCATAAGTGGATGTAGGAAGACCGAGCCTTCTTTTCTATTTCACCATTTGGTCTGATAATACTGTGCGGCTGGCGTCAAAAATACCTTAATGTCTTCAGGACACTTGCAGCTACCTAGATGTAGATGTACATCAAAACAGACGCAGACAGACAGATGGCCATGCCTGCACATACGCCACATCAAAACACATCAACTCATCTGATGGTTTCACCTGGGGCGGTATCATGGAGTCTAAGCACATCCATATATATTCTGCGGGTAAATAAACTGCTTCACACAGCTGTTTAATACATTTAAACTCCTCCAGGACTCAAACTAGTCAGCATCAAACACTCACCGGTATCACCCCCAGAGAAGATGGCAGTCATTTTCTCACAGTGGTTTTCTTTTTCCAATTTTTGTTGAGTGCATGTGTTCAGTGACACCCTGCTTCACAGTGAGTTACACCCATTTGCACCTGGCGGATGCCCGGTACAGCCAGTCGTTTTTACTATCGAGCACTTCACAGCTCTTCAGGCAGAGTTTTTGGGGGGGAAGCGTTTTGTTAAGGCTCGTCTCAACAGTAGCTGCAGATGAGAGTGTTTCTCATTCACTGCCCTACATTTTACCCAAGTTTTCTAGCTTTCCCACACATTTAAACCTACAGAGTGCGTTTTATGGTATTCTGAGTGAGAGATCTAAGTGCACTGCATAAAAAGTAAGTGAATTGGTCTGGAATGTGTACATGTAATATTGTAGAGCCTCTTGACTGACACTGGATATCACTCCTGCCTGCATATAACCAACAAAGAAGCCATTAGTTTTCAGTACTGTTTTTTCTGTCGTATAGTAACATTTTGTGTGGCAACTTGTTCTCCACATTTTTAATCGGACTGTCTCTCTTATGTACATAAACACTCGTTTTCCTTCAAAATATTAGGCCGATCGAAACCTGGTGAAGCAGCTAAAAGAAATGCACCCTGTCAACATTTTCTGAAAGTGTGGGAAAAGTGTTACCTAGTTTGTTCACACAAAAAATAAAAATGTGTGCAAGAAAGATGAAACGAGGGCTTAAATTGCTGTATGTTGCAAAAGAAATCACTTGACCACACAACGGGAGATATTCCGTAAGCCTGCCACAAATTGCTGTCAGGGGCAGAACATTTTCTCACAAGTTTTCAGTTTAGCAGGGTATTTACTAGCCACAGATCGAAGAGAGGATACTTTTGGGAACAGCAAGCGTTAATTTATTCCGGCTATTTATTAGTTTAGTAGCTTAATTTAATTCGCTTAACAATAAAAATCAAGATCAAGTAATTGAATGACTTTTGAAAATTTAAACTCCTGCGAAGAGATCATTTCTGTGAACACTTTAAAAATATAGACTAATATAACAGACCTGTATAAATGCCTACCTGGGTCTAGATGACAGTTAGAGGATCACCAAAGTCGTTAGGGTTCATTCTCTGGGCACCATGGATATTTCTACCAAATTCCACAGTTATCCAATGCAACAGTTGTTAAGATATTTTACTAAAAGTTGAAAATGTCTACCTAAAGGTGAATCTACCAGAAAGGATCACCAAAGTCAGTAGGAGTCATCCTCAGGCGAGCATGACGGTCTACGCAAAACGTTGTGCCAAACCATCAGGTGGATGTTGAGATATTTCACTGGATAAGTGAAAACTTTGACCTGCTGGTGTGTCTAGATAAAAGAAGGGGGAACACCAAAGTCACAACACCAACACATTATTCATCCTCTGAGGGCCATGAATGTTTTTACAAAATTTCATGGCAATCCATCCAGTAGTTGTTGAAGTACTGTATTTCAGTCTGGACCAGTATGGTGGATCAACTGACGGACAGACTGTCATGGCCATCTGGCTAAAAATGAGGGAAGTTTGCCTTCTTACGGTATCTGAGCAAAACCACCTGATGTAGTAAACTCTACTCTTGGGGAGACACTTGTGCATCAAAACATCAGTTTCAGTCTACAGTCGATCCATGTGGTCTAACATGAACACAGTTCAAACAGAGGAGCACTGGAGACTCATTGGGAAAATGTGGTTGCAAAACATTGTTTTAAGTATTTCTGTCCTCCGGCCCCCTTTCTGTCTCCATACAAGCCAGCAACCCTCCACATACAAACCCAAAGCACTACTGTAACCTTTAGCTTCCTTCCAGCTCCCAGCGATGCATCATCCACCCAGTTGTGAATCATGAATAGCTTGCTAACAGCCGCAATGTTAGCGCTGTGGTGGTACAGTGAAGTGGATGTAGGGGCGCACGTGGAATTCAAGGTGCAACAACCCTGACAGGGAGGCTGGCAAGTTGGCAATACAATCGCATTGACGAAAGAGTAAAAACAGTCTTGGGGAAGCACGGGAAAGTGGCAAGGAAAAGGTGGTTAGCATGACGACAGTAGTTAAGGGGAGGGGGCTACAGCTCTGGGAAAGAAGCTCAGTCTTTTAGTCGGGGTTTTGATGGTGCGGTGTCTTTTCCCTGAAGCAAAGGGGACAAACAGGTAGTCTCTCTTTTTCCCATTTGTTACTTTAACGGTAATTTAATGTAGAGTCCACTGTGCTGTTGCTAATGTCAAAATCTTTGAAATCCATCTCCAAAACATCTCAAGTTTGGAAATGTAAATACCTGAATGTTATAATAAAACATCTGTAAAACAGAGATTATATACTGATTTTTATGATCTGATATATCTAACACATAGTGTGCAACATCGCCAACATTTCCTTTCATTGAAAACCAGGCCGAACTTTATTTATTTATTTATTTTTGGTTGATATTGAAAAATTGTTTGTCAGTCTGTCACCAAAGGAAACTTTGTTGTATTAATTTCAATGCAATAAAGTGATATAGATGAAATAACTGCGCTGCGCAGAGCTTCACTGTGGGAAGCTCGCTGTTGTTCAAACGACAGACAATGATGGAGGAGGTTACCGGAATTAAAAATAAAAGCATTCACAGACACACTCACACACACATCATCTGCAAATGTACTGTGTGGCTGAAGTGGCTTGTTCACACTAAAACTAAATTTTTTCTGCCAGTCAAATACAAATGGCCAAAACGGACCAGTATTTAGCAGATGACTGGTGTTAATTTCTTTCTTAGATTTTATTATAATATCTTTTTGTTGTCATTTGACCATTTCTTACTCTCACACCAGTTTAACATTGGGGTGTATTATAAACTGTGAGACTCGAATCAGTCGCATCAACAACCGTGCCCTATTATGATAGTAAATTAGGAAGTGATAATGTATGAATAAAAAAACAAATAGGACCAGAGAGGGAAATTAAGACAAAAGTTGTATCATGTATTAGCTCAGCTAGGATTTTATATTTTCCTTGCAGGCAAATCAACTTCGCAAATGAATTATTCTTCATTCTACATCAAAACAGATGTTTGCAGCCTGCAGAGACAGAACTGAACAGCTGGATGTAGTAAGAAAAGTTAACTTCTTTCAGAAAAGAGTTTTCTCCTGATGATTAGCCATGTATGACTACGCACAAAGACAATTTTCGCTGTTCTAGTGGCTGGTCCTACTCTTCTCAGTTATTCTTCCTTATCCACAATGTAGCCGAAAACATTTTGAAGAATGAAAACATGCATACGAGGGAAGAGTATTGCGGCAGGATTTTCATTTATTTAAATGGAGCTGCATTGCTTTTATGTACTCACGGGTCTGCACTTTTCTTTAAGTGTGCACTTGTACTGATCCTCTAACTTATCAAACCCCTGCAGATGACACGTGATGATTCCGGGTCAGGAAAAAGGTTGTTTACTGCGCTTCTCATTTTCTAGAAAACAGTAAATACTGCTGCTCGCACCTTCAAACTAAGCACCTTGGGCTTTTGTGAGCTAAACTATCCCTGTGAAGTATTTCAACAAAAATCCCTGAGATCAAAATGGAGGCAGCTGCTAGGTAACACCTGGATTTGCTGCCCAATAGACAGTTGTCTAACTTAACTACTGATTCTGAAGTAAAGAAATACATCTTCAATTTGATTGTTAAAAGAGGCTGTAGGCTGAGCTGAGTCTTTAGACTATTATACCGAGATTATCTCTGCAAGCTTGTTTAGAGGAGTAGGCACTGCAAGAGAGCAATCTGCCCCTTCTTATTTTCTTCAAATTGCTGGGAAAAACAAAGCCACACATAATAAAAAGAGAGAGTGATTGGGGTCTGCAAGAGAACAGCGAATTAAACTGTGATAAATATGATCTCAAGCTTCCCTCCAGATTTGTAAAGAAGAAAAATTTTGTGTTTGACTCAAAGGATTTTGAGTCAAACTCCACGTTTCGACAACAGTATGTTACTGCCATTTATTCTTTGATTAATTTAAAAATGGATTTGGGATTTATCACAGAGAATTTTTCTGAGCGAAAACTAGGAGTCAAAAATCAAACTTTTGCAAGTGGCATTCTTTGTTTTCACCCAAGAACAAATTAAAAACTCCATGGAGTGATAAAATCTGCAGCCATGTACAGTTCTCACATAAATTCAATTGTATCTCAATGACAAATATCTAAAGATCGCTCCATCCCTTTGCACCTACTGGTGTGTGATATTAGTCTGCATCTCTCTTTCACTCACTTCCCCGGTGATCTGCGTGTAAATGTGTGTGTTTATGTACGTGCGGTACCATTAGGCTTTTCAGCTTGTACTCAACAGCCCTTTAATTGAATATCTGCACACAGCACTGTAATGCAGCCTTGGAAGAGAGAGACGGGAGGTGGAGAGAGGGAGAGAGGAGCTCGAGGAAGAAGAAAAGGACAAATTAAAAGAGAGGGTGAGAAAAAGAAGGACTGAGTATTGTGAGACAGAAAGTGAGAGAGGGAGAGAGGAGGTTGGTGTTGTCAGGCCTAAACCAGCTCTGTGTCTCGCTGACACCTCAAGGCTCTGTGCTGTTCTGTGCTGATGCACACAGTCTTCTTCACCCTGGAGTAAGATGTGGCTGTAGTGCGTGTGTGTGTGTGTGTGTGTGTGTGTGTGTGTGTGTGTGTGCGTGTGTGTGCGTGTGCGTGTGTGTGTGCGTGTGTGTGTGTGTGGCTGTGTGTGGCTGTGCGTGCGTGTGTGTTTGCCCAGCCTCACTCCTTAACACAGAAATCCAAGTTTAGTGCTCATTTCTGCAAGCATCTTTGCTTCTAGTGTGTCAGCCATATTTACCTGCCTGATATGAAATAATTCCAAATACATCACCTGTTTGTGTGTTCATTTTCCTACCTGGCAGTGTTGTGGCATCAATAAAACTCTAATGGAAAAACAAAAGAGGCAACACACAGTCTCAGACATATTTTATACCGCTCCTATATGTGTGTAGGTGGATGCGACAAAACCAGCAATATGCGGGTGCAGGTTTAACATATGTCAGTGCTCAGAATTTGTATGTGTGTTTGTGTGTGTCTTTAGGAAATATCAAATCCAACAATGTCTTTTTGCTGCTTCACACCCCACGACGAATCTTCTCATGGAGAGAATAAAATGAATTAGAGTGTCCCTCCACTATAAAACTGACTGTGTGGTTGATGCCGTGTGATCAGTTAAGTTGCACAGGTCTTCATTTTGACATCTGTTTGCCTCTAGAACAAAAGACTTTAAAGAAATATATTATATGATGAATTCAAGAGAGAATTAATCTGTAGTCTTCCCCGTTAATTCCCCGTTAATAATTAATTCTGGCTCGGTGGCCAGAGGCTTTGGTTGCATTTTCAGAATAAAGAAAAATCATCCCAGGCTACGTCAAAGGTCGATTGTCAAACACTCAAGAAGTAGTCAAAGCATCACATAATGTCCAAACTGCACAGCTGTGTACCTGGACTGATTGCGGCCATGATGTTTGCCCAGCAGTCCATCTCAGACTGTAGAATTACACCTCTTTGAAAAGATCGTTCTCTCTCACTTGAGAAGATTGTTTCCCACAAGGATGCACCCTAAGGATCGATCTGACATTGTGGGATTTGATAGTCACCTCTTCAAATCCTTCCACCTCTTTTTGCACAGCAGCAGTTCGCAAGGCATTGATGATTAACAAATGACTTTGCAATAACGGGATAGCAGAAATCAAGAGCTGCACATATGTGTTTGTGTGGGCGGTCGGTGCACCGTTGGTAGGTGGCAGTATTTTAAAGGTTAAAAATGTGGGCTTTTATTTAGAAATGCTATGATTTGAATCCGCAGAATGGCAGTGGAAAAATATGAAATTCAGGGCAAAATGATGAAAAACAGTGACTCTTGTTGATGTGATCCTGGGGATGGTATCTAAACCTTAAACTGCTTTAGAAATGCATAAATATGAAGCAGTACGTTGCTGTAAAAAGGCACACAACCTTCCCAGGTTGGTAGGGATGCACCGATCTCTCTTAAAGCTGACATCGATCACTACTAAAATTTCGACCTGTCGATGGTGCTAGATGAAAGTCAGGAGACCGCCAAAGTTATTACAATCCACCCTGACGGGACATGAATGTTGGTACGTTAAAAAAAAAAAAAAAAAAAAAGGGACAATCCATCCAATATTGTTGAAACAAACTCATGGCTCACGCCAGAGCGTGAAAAAGTCAGGGGGTAACTCATCAGGATTGATCTGTACACACTTGCAGGGCAATCCATCCAGTAGTTGTTGAGATATTTCATTAAAAGCCAAAAACATTGAGGTCAAGTCAGAGGATCACCGAAGTCATCAAGCTCGACCCCCACCCATGAACGTCTGTACCAAATTTCACGGCAGTCTAAAAAATAATGATAGAGATATTTCAGCCTGGACCAAAGTGGTGCAGCGATCCATTGACAGACTTCAGACATAGATTGCCATCCCTAGCTTCATGTCGTTAGCATGGTAGTTACAGTAGCAGCAGTGTCACCTGCTGCAGCAGTGTCACAACCGTCAGCAACAAGACATACTCCTGACGCCAGTTTGGCAGAGTTTGGACAGCCATGATGGACTGTGCGGCGACAACACTGTCTAAATTACATTTATTTGTTTGCTTTAACCGATTCTTTTTGTGAGGGGCAAATTTTAAAACCATTTTTCTAGTCATTTGTAATAAATACTGTCCAGTTTCGATTGTCGCCTAATCGATCAGAGCCACTACTCCCGGCCAAGTTTAAAAAAAAAACAAAACCACATGAACATGCCAGCTCATCCCACACTGGCCTACTCTACACCTCATCATCATCCTGCCTTGGCGTTAGGCCCAGCCAGGTGGCAGTGTGCATGTCTAGTCCTGTCCTCCTTGTTCAACCATCCATCAGCAGTCACAAAATACAAGACTTTCTCTGTGGCGCTTCTTAAAATGCAACACCCGGCCCCCTCCCATTTTCATCATCCATTTTCTCCTCCAGCTCTTCGGGGGCCTAGCTGTCACAGTGTGTTTCCTGTTACAACTCTTCTCTTCTTCTTCGTTCTTTCCTGTGCTGTCAGCCCGAACCTCGCGTTATCTATCCTTCTGAAACATGGATCGTGACACAAGCTGGTGTCTGCCCTGCAGTGGTTTCACTGGAATTGGATCCGATGGCACTTGGTCAAGTGTGGATGGACAGGGAGGAGGTGAAGGGGGTCTGGTGGACATTGCAGTGGGAGATAATTCACAACACAAGTCATATTACCTGTGGTGAAAGCACTGGTTCCCTGGGAGTTGGGCTTTGGGTTGTTAGTAGATGGGGTTTGAAGGAATATATGTCTTTTTCTTGTAAAATTGAGTATATGCAGCCATTGTTTTTTCTAATAATTAAATGAGCAGTGTAATCTAACAAGTGGCAAAAACAAAAATCAGCCCTTAGCATCAAGGCATTCATTAATACGTGCATTGACTCTGCACCAGGGAGTCATTATTGGAGTAAGTGTAGCTTTGTTTTTCAGTGGCAGAGAGCAAAAGGGATTATAAAAGAGCAATCGACCTCAGGAATCTCTCAGCAAGACAAAATGACAGTCTCTTATAATGCTGTCGTTTCTGATGGTTGAATCTAAATACACAAAATAACACAGTGAAATCCTGCTGTTACTGATTTCCACTGGTCTAAATCGTGTGAAATTTTCATTGGAAAGAAGAAAGCGCCCCCCCCCCCCCAGCTCTGATTCCACAGGCTGGAATGGACTCGCAATCTATACTAGAGAATCATATTAACAAGATACTGAACCTAAAAGACCAAAACTAAAAGTGCAGGGTCAGGTCCAGAAGGGCTCATATAGTTTCAGTTGAGTTGCAAGATGGGAGAAGTCACCGGTTCTGTAAGTGTTTTTAGCACCGTCAATTCCCATTTGAAAGTTTACTTTTACTAAAAGTCTCAGTGACTCCTTTACGTAGGCATACTGGAGTCTCCTGGATAATTTAATGACATTACAACTCGCAGGGACTAACATTTAGCAGAGACTCCAGTCAGTCCCTGTGCCTGGTCAAAAATACTCCCTCACATACCCCCCCCCCCCCATACAACAACAATAAAGTGTTAATTTGTGAGCTTTAGACGTGTTGAAAGGCAGAAAAAAGAGCCAGGTGCGCTGTTTTCCAGTCTTTATGCTAAGCGAAGATAACTGGCTTCTGGCTTTAGCTTCATATTTACCGTATAGACATTAGAGTGATATTAATCTTCTCGTCTAAATTTTGTCAAAAAAAGCATATTTCCTAAAATGTCAAACTATTCTTTTGAGTTTTTTTTGTACACAGTTTTGTGCCTTTGACTTTTTATTAAAGAACCAGATATTTTAACACAGCTGCTCATTATGTCTACTGATGATTCATGCCAATCTAAGCCTTGGAAGTGCTCCAGCTGCCAGTCATCTCGCACTGTGTGTGAGCAGAAATTGCAGGGACTTTTACTTCCAGAATCCAGGGGGGCACGAAAGCGACTTGCGAGCATTGCTTACACACACAGATCGCACATGTTGGCGGCTTCACATTGCACATAAGATTGTCACTTGCAAATAGCGGTTTATCCATGGGACGCAAGTATGGTGTTTGTTTTGGATAAAATTAACATGAGAGGAAATCATCTCATGTTGCAAATCGCAGATGGCGTGTTTCGAATTTGGTGAAGCTGGCCCCTGGATGCCCAAAAGAATTCCTTCCACTTTACTACCATATGTCGCTATTGCTCCACGACAATTCAGCAGGGTGGATGTCTGAAGGACAGGCTTTCTACTTGCTACTCAGGAATGAAAAGACGTTGTGAGACAGGCTTGAACCCACAACCTCAAAACCTACATGTCCATCTACAAGGCCACCTGCACTGTTTCAACATTCACATTGAGAACTACAGCAGTATAACACGATACTATTAATGCTTTACGGGACAGGTTGACTCCCTGACATATCCATATTGCTTACATATGGATTACATGGATATGAATTTCTGCATACTGGAACTGTGTAAGACTCCAGAATAAATGTAGGTTTTAAGCAGATTGCATGTGTAGCAATTGAAAAGTGCTAGAAAAGGGAGTATTTGAGAGAAGGTTGCAGAGACCCACGCAGCAACGCAGCATACGAAGAGAAAGAAAAGGAAGCGACGGATGAGAGGAGAGGACAGAGGGAACAGGCGGAGGAGAGGAAAAGATTACTACCATAGTACATCAGGCTTAGCTTCACATCCTTAATGGTAACCATGGAAATAATTATAGAGCAGACAGACAGACTGTGTTACAGAGAGAGAGTGAGAGCTACCGAGAAAGAGGGAAACGGAGGGAGGGAGAGGAAAAGACAAGGGGAGAGGAGGGGAGAAAGAGAAAACTCTGGGGGGTAAAGTAGCTGAGATGTTTGTTGGAATCCCTAAACCCTGTCTCTGCGGTCTCTGGTGATTGGGAACTATTTGAGGCTGGCATGAGCAGGGACGTGGCGCAGGTTAAACCCACGTAAAACCAGTTTACCCACGTTCTTAACGTATAGCTGCAGAAGAGAGTTTATCATCCTTTCAGCTCGATACAATTCTTTCCTCTCATATGGAACCGCACCAAAATAGGGTATCTGAGGTGGGAAGAAGCATGAATGAAGATAACCACCACCCACATTTCCACCTTTCTACATCTCTACCAGCGTTGAGGGGCTTTGGTGCGGTGAGTACAGCAACGGTACAGTGTCATGATACAACAATGGTTAAAAAAGTTGCAGTTGTCATGGAAACAGATCTGAGATACCCTTTTACCCCTCTTGGAAGTGCCGACTGCCTGTCATTTTGCTAAAAAGCCCAATCGGGGGTGATGTCTTCAGGACTGAGATCAAGAAGCACTTGATGTCACCGGCACGAGTTGTCGGCCCACACTGAGGCGTAGGGCGGCGTTTGGTCGCCGTACACGCCGCGTAATGCATCGGACGTATTAGCTGGCTGGCTTCTGAGCAGTGTTTACGGTGTGCATTTCCATGGAGCGGCACGTGAGCTCATGGGAAATTAGCAGGCTCGCGGATAGAGACGAATGGAATTTTTAATTTTGATTGGTCACGGTTCGCCTGTGGGTGTGTAACAGGATGCGGGCCTCGTGGGTATCCTGTACATTGTGTGAGCAATAACATGCTCGCATGCTTCCCCACACATCTGCCCCTGGCCCAGAACTTCCCAGTGTGCTGTGCGTGCATGTGTCAGCGGAAGGTGAAAGGGAAACAGCAAAGAGTGAGAGGCAAATGGGGAAGGGAAGGGAGGAAGAGAGAGAGAGGAGGATGGAGGAGAGAAAAGTAATGAGGGCTTCTTGAAGGGCTTGAAATCACTCCAGGTCCTAGTAGGGATCCAGCCAGCCCCACCCCTCCTAAACATCTCTCTCTCTCTCGCTCTCTCTCTGCCTCTCTCTCTCTCGCTCTCCCTCTCTCTCTCTCTCTCTTCTACTGGAAATACAGAGCTGAGTGGGAGAGGGAGAGACTGAAGCGCCGGGCATCCGCGCACCGCAGCTCTCTCCCCCCGAAAACTGTGCCGCTGTCCACCTGTGCAGGCTCCTCTCCGTCCAAGCAGCAGACATGGAGACACCTTAACATCGGGTCGCTCGCCACTCGGATTACTTAGGGATGTGGCAGGGAAGACGAGGGACCAACTTGCCATCATCGCTGCGTTTTTTGGTTGTTTTTTTTCTTCTTCTTCTTCCTGTGCCGCCTGTCAGCTGCTGGCAGACGTTCAGTTTCTAGGCATTGCAGCTTTTAGACTACTTTATTCTGTGGCTCTTGCTCGTTTCTCGGCCACTCCGTCGCCTCACTTCGTTTTTTTTTCTCTCTCTCTCTTTCCACAACGGTCTGTGTGTTGTTTTTTTTTGGCGTTAATCCCCCATATTTTCGCTCGCATTGGAAACCAAAGCTTCCGTTTAAAATTCATTTTTCCTGCTTGCCCGCTGCCCCGCTGGAGGGTTGCGAGCAGAAAAAAAAAAAAAGGCGCAGCGGAGAGCGGAGCGGAGCGCGTCTTCTCAGCCCGTGCATTGGCGCACAGAGAGACCTTCTGCGCGGCGCGGCGCTCCTTCGCGCGCACCTGGGCACGGACACGCACGCGCGCGCGCGCAGACACGGATGCACGTCTAGACACGCAGCCCTTTTCCCCCTGCGTGCAGTCCTAACTTTTGATTGCAATTAAGCACCAGACTTTTCTCCGGAGTCCGAAGCAATAACGCGTTTACCTTCCACCCATCCATCCTCGGCAAGTTCATTTTCTGACATGCACAAGGCGGACGTCCACTAAGGAAGCCATCGCAGAAACATTCCCATCTAAAAGATGAGAGAAATTGGCCACAGCGGATCTTCCGTCGGTCACCGGAATTGCGAGTGCAGGGTCGGGGCGGAGGGCACCGGGGAGAGAGGACAGGGAGAGGCCGGGGAGGAGGAGCTCTCAGCCGGTGTGCCCGCCGCGGAACAGCCGCTGCTGCCGGTGCTCGCCAAGCAGGCTGCTGCCGCCGGGGGGAGGCGGGGGGAGAATGAACAGTGTCTCAGCGTGAATTTATAACACTCAGCTGGCTTTGGGAGTGTTTGTTTTTCTGTCGTTTTACATCTCACTAATTAGTCTGAAGATGCGAGATAACGAACAGTGGCCTACTTAATAACTGACATCCTGTACTCTTATCAGTGTGGCACTTTTGGGTCACCTTAAAAGTATATTAAGCACTTTGGAGAAGTAAAGGCCTGCAGCTGCAAATCTACCTGTGCAGAACCTTTGAAAGGACATCCTCCCACCTACAGGCCACTTACACCAGTTTAACTTTGTGAAGTAATGATTTTTTTCTTAATAGCCCTACGTGCTTGTAGTTGATAAGTTGATAAGATTTACCTAAGGTCAAAATCCTCATAATATTCCTGTAATCTTTATATAGGGAGTTTTAGTGTGTCTGTGGTGCTCAGTAGTGAGTTTTTGGTCACCATACTGCACTTGATGGTATTTTTTATCTCTTAAATATTACTAGGCTATACTATTTATTTAGAATATTATATATGAATACATAGTTTATAGTTTTCTGTGATATTTGTATAGTATTGTACTTAAATTTAATATAAGATCCCTATAGTTGTTTTCTATTTGCTTACCAAGATATATCCAGATACCTTGAAGGAGCCCTGCTTCGAGGTGCCTTGGAAATGGAGGCAGGTGATTTATCATTTATTCACATACCCATACTTGTCTATGAAATATTTAGAGGTCATGGATTGATTTAAGGCCAACACTCATCCACTTGCAACATGGAAGTGTTTTGCACTATTGGGCTTCTGTAGTGGAATTGATTTCACTGGCTTTGCTTCAGTTTGAGTCCTCTTGACTCCCTCTTTTTCTAGGCTGATGTGTGCGCTGACTATTTGAGCAATACTTCTCTGTCTGGAACTTGAACACGGCCTTATATACCCACCAGAGGATGGTCATCTGCTTATCAGACAGTCAGACAAACACACGTGTGTCACGACATTTGTTGGCAGGTGCCCCAACCCGCTCAATTATTTATAGACGCTAATATCACTGTGTGCTTTTGGAATATCGATTCAGAACAAGCGCCGACGCTCGGCGGAATGTAACACAAACTACGGGGCTGCTGCAGTTTCAAACAGGCACCGAGACTCAGTGGAATACAGGCGGAAGTCAGTGAACGCGTCTCCAGTCTTACCTGGCATCAGCTCACTGTGGGGTCACGTGGACTGGAAAACCAGAGACACTGTCTCTAGAAGTCTGGACACAAAGCACAACAAGCCCCACGTGATCTAGGTAGGACACATTTGTTTCCTTACTTGACTTCTGTTCTCCACAAATCCATGTGAATCCAACTCATTATATCATCTGATGCAGGTCCACAAAAAACCCACTTAAGGAATTGTATCTGATGTGGTTACTTTTTACAGAAATACATACCACTACGTCCTTTAAAACTTTTTAATGACAAGATTGAAAAGAGATTGTACTGATTTTGATCAGTATATGTGTGTCAGTGAATGTGCCTTTCATACCAGCAGTGATGTTTTCTGAGTTAGAGATCAATTTGATCAATGCCTGATATCTAATTTGGGGCATCAGTTCTTCAAATGACTTTAAAAGAAGACATAAAGAGCACACTCCAGGTGTGCTGTAAATGTAGTGCTAATCTTCGCCCCGTTTGCATTCACGTCTGGTGTGATGACCTCACTTTTCTCTGTGTGTTTCTGTGGATTTGTTGTTAAGCTCAAGAGCACAAATAGTCATGTAATACTCGTGCAAAAACTCTGCATAGAACAGGGTTTATGTTGATCCTTAAAGGCTGGACAGTTCAGTCAATAACTCTGAGCGTTAAACATCTCTTTCCCAAACGTAAAAGATCAATAAAAGGCTTAATCAATTCCACACCTGTTATGTGCCCCTTTGAGCATCCTTGAGTAGGTTGGTGAGGTGAGAGAGCCCCGTTTGGTTTTAGGAGATGATGTCCTGATGTCCTTGTGTTGCACTGTGGGGACAGGCACATATACAGTAAATAAAGTGCTATGATAAGCATAGGCCTGTTACTTCAGCTCAGACTGCACTCCCTTCTCTTTGCTCAAAAAATCAAATAATTCCCAATATGAAAACAGAAGCCGGATCCCAAAATTAGACCTGTCATTTCTTTGCGTTAAAGCTGCAGTAGGTGTGTTTGCCGAGATGCAGAAAGACACTCGCTCTCCCCTCCCTGCACTTCCCACTGAAGCAAAAGCAATCGGCTCGCAGTTGATTGACAGCTCTGACTGAAGCTCTCCTGCTCAAAAGTTTGCCTCAGATGCCCAAGACACAACATGAAGGATGAAAGCAAATAGCACATAAATGGCACTATCAATATTACCAAGATTCTGACGTTATCTTGCTCACTTCCCTTAACCTGGAGTCAGAATTACTTTTGCCTGACTCAAACAAAGTGTCAGTTTATAATATCTACCTATGACAGCTTTAAATAATAGTAGCAATAAAATATGTTGAGCTGCAGCATCATAGAAAATACTGCGAAGAATCAGCAAAGGCAGAAGAGTAACTTGTGTTTCTACTAGTGGCTTGTGGATTCGGAAATTCAGGTACCATTTTGCCAGGCAAATGAGCTTTGAAAATACAAAGGATTGTCCAGAATTTTATTTATCAGCCAACTTGGCTCATACTGTTCATGTAGAGAGGAGAAACTTGTGATCAGCAGTCAAAATGTATCATGAATGGACTCTTGGCCTGTGCTTCTTTCTCAATCTGTGTCATTTTTTTCTAGTTCTCAGTTACAGTAATGAATTTTTTAATAATTTAATCATCATTCAACTGTACATTTGAGTATTTCATTTTGTACTTTCTAGCTGTTGTGCAACGTTCACACCGGAGATGATTAGACTTGTTTAAATCAGTGGGTTTATTTCTATGTTAGACTAGCCTGATATGGTTTTTCCAGTCAGGGCTTGCAAGGCATTTCGAACATTTATAGGTAGTGCTGAAGTTATTATTTGGTCAGTAGAAATCAGCAACAACTGATTAATAGCATAAAAGCGTACTCCAGCAATTTAGTATTGCACTTGCATAACGTTGGGGGGGGGGGGGGTGAAGAATGTTTTACTCTCCATATACATAGACAAATTGCTGTCTCAAAACCAATGCAACATTTAGTCCCCTCTGTCCTGCAGTTAACTGCAGCCCTTCGGCCAGATGGCTCGTAATAATGGCCCCAGTATCCCAGGGCCCCTCATAAGACCCCTAAGGGACAATTTTGTATGTCTTCACCAGGTCCACAAAACACGTGTAGACTGGATGAAAGTCCCATGACCCCTCCAGTAACCTTGCAAGGTTAAAGACTTGGTCTATTGTTCCATGCCCAGGGTGGGATCCGCATTGCTCTGCCTGGAGCAAAGGTTCGACAATCAGTCGGAGCCTCCTTTCCAGCACCCTGGCATCAGCTTTCCTGGGGAGTTTGAGCAGTGTGATACCCTCCGGTCCCCCTTTTTAAAAATAGAAACCACCACCCCGGTCTGCCAATTCACAGGCACTGTTCTTGACCTTCCTGCGACACTGAAGAGGTGTGTCAGCCAAGACAGCCCAACAATGTCCAGGGTCGTCAGCATCTCAGGGCGACTGTCATCCCTACCTTGTGCCTTACTGCTGAAGAAAACATAGCAGGGCTCAGCCGGGGCCTCCTGAGTATCCTCACACCGGCCTGGTACCTCACACCCTGGGCAACTCCAGAAAAAGGATAGAGTTTAGCCCCTCTTCAGGAGTTTGGTTCCAGAGCCAGCGCATATGTGTGGAGCTGAGACCAACTATATCTAGTTGGTAATGCTCCACCTCCAGCAAAAACTACGGGTCTTTCCATGCCAGAGAGGTGACATTCCACGTACCTAGGATCAGGTTATGATGCCGGGGGTTTCAGCACACCTATGCTCCCACCCTATGGAATTCTTTTCGGGCTGTGCCCAGCCATGCCCCATGGGTCACGGCCTGGCAGCTACATGCTTGCTGGCGAGCTCTCCTCCCAGGTCTGGCTCAAGGATGGGGCCCCAGTTTCCCTGGTCTGTGTGAGGTGACGCATCTCTGAAAAAAAACATCCGTCAGGGTCGTATGAATTGCTCTTAGTCTCGCCCCTTCCCTGGGACTAATTTGCCTTGGGAGACCCTACCCCAGGGGCTGTTGGCCCCGACAACACAAACCCCCTCCACCACGTCAAGGTGGCGATTCTCGGAGGAGAATCATTAATCATTATCAAGCAAAAATGCTAATATTTGCTGTTCCAAGCTTCTCAAATGTGAGGATTTGCAGTTTTTCTCTTACATGGTCTTACATGGTTGTAAATTACAGATCTTTTGGTTTTGGCCTGTTGGTCAGACAGAAATATCAATTTGAAGGTATCACTTTGTGCTCCGGGAAATTGTGATGAGCATTTTTCGCGTAAAGCATTTTATAGATTAAATTGTGACGCAGTGGTAAAAATAACTGACAGATAAATCAATAATGAAAGTATTCATTAGTTGCAGCTTTATGTACATGCATCACCATCAAAAGCCCTTCACATGTAGTAATATGGAAGCTCAGTAAATGGATACTGACACAGGTAACTTGCAGGCTCTATGAATCACATGTATCATTCATGGAAACATACTGTAGCTGTTTGTATACTGTCCATTAGTAATTTGTTCAGGATGCAGGATTGACTTTGACAGAGAGGTCAAGGTTTCCAGAGAAATGCTGCTGCACCGCTGCTGTTGTATGAAGGATTGAAGCTTCACAATTTATCTGTGTTTAACATCAGCTCTGTGCCAGTATTTCTCCACATCCACACATATTTAGCTCTTTTAGATTGGTTTGAACAGCTACTGCAAAGCTTCATCAGCTCAGCGAGGGACCAAGGCCTGTCCAGATAAATGTTTCCAAAAAATGTTATCACTGAAAAATGTTCTGCGACCGTAGCTACTGCAGGGAATGAAACCCCAAGCCCCTTGCAGCGCTAGTGCCACATGACTACATACAGTATATACATGAAATTATGTAATGAGAGTCCCAGATGTAGCTGCTGCATTATACTTTAAGTACAGGAGAGACTGCCCCGCATTTGTAGTCACAGTTCATGGATCAAAAGCAAACAGGGAGCCAACCAGCTTTCTATCATAACAAAGGCAAACATACAAAAAGCCCTGAGCGTTTCAGCGCTATTAAGACACCCACTCCCTCTCCAGCCTCCTTCTCTGCCTCTTGTGCTCCCTCCCTCTTTCCATCCAACTCCCCCATCCTCATTGCAACTCCCCCTCGCCCTCCCTCTCTTGTTACCACTCCCCCAGATGCATTTCCTCCATTTCACTCTCTTCCTTTTTTCCTCTATCCAGCTCTTTCTGTCATCCTGACTTCACTCCATATAGTCCTGCTCTTGCGCTGTCCCTCATACTCCTACGCAAATGCCCCCCCCACACACGCACACACCACACACACTGCGCTCCTTTTCCGTTTTTTTTTTAACCAACCTCTTACTCATATGTGTCTACATACCTCCCTCCCACTCTTTTAACTCTGTCTCTCTCTCAGTTCTCTCAGAGGGTCTAAGCTGGAAGCGATTGCCACCCACACATTCCCTCTTCAGCTTTCAGCTTGACATCAGATTTACATTCACAATGAAAAAGTGCAGCATTTCACATGTTGCCTAGCACATGGCCATCCACACTGACATGTGAACACATTAAGTGGTTGTCAACACACGTGAGCACATGTGCCTGTAGTGTACCGTGCTGTACTGAATATGGTATGTAAGGTTTTGTTTCTGTATGTACATGCTGATCTGGTGCAGAAATTATTAGTCAATACAATGAGCAGTCAGTGCCACGGAGCAGTTGCTGCTTGTAGGATTGTAAAATGAATATTTATGATTTTTGGACTCTTAAGAGGTCTGATCACAGTATGTCCATAATCAAGATGACAAGAACTTTTATAAAACCAGGAGCAGAGGATCAGATGTCATTAGCTGTGTCTGAAATCAAGTCCTCGCTCACTCATTCACTTCTACCTATATAGTCCTGGTTAAAATTATTGGCTCCCCTGAATTTTAATTACAGAATAACTTCAGAAATAAATGAAAATTTAATTTAATTTAATTGTTTAATGAAAATTAAACAATCTTGTATAATCAAAATACTTTAATAAAATGTCCAAGGCAGCTGAACACAGGAAATTAAAAAAAACAAAGCTTGCATAATAGTGAAATAATACAGACACAGAATTTACCCTAGATATAATTATCGGCACCCTTCATTTATATTTGGTTGGATAAGCTAGGCAACAATGACAGCCTCTAAACATTTCTTGTAGCAATCTAGAAGCTTCTTTAACCTTTCTGCTGGTAGTTTCTGCCACTGCATCGGCAGATTTCAGCTCGCGCCAAAGGTTTTCAATGGGATTTAGGTCAGGACTCATTGCTGGCCAGTTTAAAACACTCCATCTTTTCCTTTTCAACCATTCTTCTGTGCTCGTTCTCCAGGTCATTGTTCTGCTGAATAACTGAAGACCTTCACCTCAAACCTAGTACTCTGACACTGGGTATAACATTTCGCTCTAAAGCTCCTTGGTAATCTTCTGATTTCATCAGTCCTTTGATACATTCAGTGCCTCCAGGACCAGAGGCAGCAACACAGGCCCCACAGCATGATACAACCTCCACCATGCTTTACTGTAGGTAGGCGGTTATTTTCCTTAAGGGCTTCATTTTGTCACCTATAAACAAACTGAAGCACTCCATCCCCAAAGAGCTCTACTTTGGTTTCACTGTCCATAGAACATTATCCCAGAAAGACTGTGGCTTATCTGTGAAAGTTTTTGCAAACATTAATCTTGCCTTTTTGTGCCTTTCTGTTAATAGTAGTGTCCTCCTTGGCCTTGGTCCATGGAGCCCTACTTAGTTTAGAGTGCGGTGTATGGTACGGGCTGAAGCCAGCCTTCCAGATTGATCCAGATCAGCCTGAAGCTCTTTAGATGTCTTGGGTGGTGTTTTTTTCTACAATCCACATCAGCCTTCGCAGACTTCTCTCGCTGAGTGTCTTCTTAGCTCCACGTCCTGGAGGCGTCTTAACAGATTTATTACTGTGAAACTTCTTGATAACATTACGAACTTTTGAAACAGGGATTTCAAGGTCTTTGGCGATTGCCTTGTAGCCTTTGGAGTTGTTATATTGATAATAGCATTTCTGATGCTCTCAGACAGCTCTCTTTTCTTTCCCATTGTGAAAAGGAAAATGGAAACAATCAGCGCCTTTTTATGCAGTAAAACCATCATTCATTGGTCAATTCAGGTCATGGGAACACAGAAAATTAAGCATAGGTGAGTCTTGTTGGTTTTTTATTTTGTTTGAGGAACTAATTTAAATTAATTGAAATGGAGCCAATAATTGTGTCAAGTGAACATTTTATGTCTGTATTTTTTATTTCACTGCATGAAAGCTATTTTTTGTTATTGTTGTTTTTCAGTAACCTTTGACATTTTATTAAATTATTTTGATTATACAAAAATAGTTAATTTGCATTAATTTCTGAAGATATAATAAATTCTGTACTTAAAATTCAGGGGTGCCAATGATTTCAACCAGGACTGTATAATGGACACGCCATAGTTTACTCTGTAGTGAGCAGTAAATTGAAATTTTGAATGCTTATGGATCATTGGCATTTTGTGTCATCAGTGACTCCCTCCAAAAGAAATAGTAACATTTCAACATGAAAATACTAAGAATGAGCAACTTGAACGATGTTATTTCTGCACATGGATGATTTATTAACCGGCTAAATAAAAGAGACAAGGGCATCTACCTTCAGCAAGACTCCAACCAGACTTAATCATAACCTCCTATGACATGTTGAAGCCTCAGTCTGGCTGCGTTTTTCAAGTTTACTTTTCAAGCCTTTACATCATCTCCAAACAATAGTTATATAATTGGATTTTAAAATAGGTACAACAAGTGAATAAAAACAGGTCTCCAGACGTCTTCACACTTTCCGTTTCAATGCTGCTCATAATCAAACTCATTAGCACATCGTGTCAGTCATCAGCAGTGATCCAAAGACTAATGAAGCTTTTAAATGATTTACTGTGATTTATCAGGTGTCTTCTCAACGCATTCCTTTGCTTGGTGTGTATGGGTTTGTGTCTGTGTGTGTGCGTGCGTGCGTGCGTGCACGTGCGTGTGTGTGCGAGCGTGTGTGTGTTTGTGTGTGTTTAGGTATGGATACATGGCTATAGCCCATATATATCCCAATGTGTGCACCGGTTTCCAAACACCTCCTCTATTCTGAGCCTTGTTGCATAGTGTTGTATATTTGAAGCTAAAATGTACAGTACTTCAGGAAAAAAATAAATGTTGCCATGGCAACAAAACACAGAGCTTGGGTTGGGATCAAAATGAGAGTGAGGGAGAAATAGATTCAAATGGGCCTATCCAGACTTTTTCGTTCCAGACTGATGCTTTTGTTAACACTTTAATAAAAGGAATGCTTAATGGCTTCGATTAATTTAGACAGCCATGAAAGTGAGAACGCAGCTGTGAAAAAAAAAAAAAAGACACAAAAAAAAAAGACAAAAAATACAATGACCATGCCACCTGTTTTGGTTTTAATTTGTCACCGCACAATACCCCCAGCTAATCCCACCCACCGCACATCCTTCTATGAAGAATGGATCGAATGATTTATACACTGATTCTGAGTCTGAGTGAGTCTTTGCACATGCTGCCGCCCACATTTCTCCACTCTGTGCATGTTAAGTGAAAAAGGGGCCGGTACGGTGTATTATGTTTTAGAATTGAATTTTGGTCAGTATTCAAGTTGAAGAGTACTATTTTCCAAAATGAGAAATCTGCTCTCAGCGCCTGCTCTTACCAAATGATAGATAATGTAGCATGTGGCGTTAATCCAGGTGCTTGTTGAAAAGTATAGGAGGCATCCAAGCCATGAATTCTTGATTCAAATCTTGTCCAAAGGCTTTGTGCAAGTCACCGTGTCGTCTATTTCTGAGAATCTTTTAAGGGCAAAAAACTGAGACTAGGTTTTAAGATGAACAGGAGGTACCTTAATGGCAAGGTCCCCAATTGTGTCTGAAACCACTTTCTTTCTGAAGTATTTTATTGTTGAAGAAGAGAAAGTGTCAGCAGGTGCAATCATCAGCACTAGTTCAACATTAAAAATTAAAGGGTGATGTTCAACCCTGGGAGCTAATGTTGGTTGTTGATTGTGAGTCCAGCTGTCGAGAAGGAAATAATGATAGTGATCATTACTGGTTGCTCAGCTGTTAACTTATTGTTGTAGTAAAATCACATTTTGAGAGCAGAGTGTTTCCTTAAAGTTCTATCTTATCCTCTGAAGTTCGGCCGTATCTTCATTTTGATTCACTTCCTTTAGAAGCTAGGTGTTTAGGTGGGACAAAATGCAGGGAGAAATCCTGGGCTTTCTTGGGATCAATGGGAGAGGGCAAGGTTTTAAGAAATATATCACGGTTTTTCATTCAATAAAATTTTATTTAAGACACAAACCTAATTTCCCATTTTACTGTGTTTGTTCTTGCTTGACAAATTTTAGTAATGAATCCTTTATTCTTAAAAAAAAACCCCAATCTTAATTAAAGGTTAACTTGCTAAATTTAACCTTAGTCATGGTCTCAATCAACAGATTAATCCTTGAACTATTAGAGATATTGAATGACCTGTACATACAGATAAATAGATTATTTTGCAAATTTGATCTTGAGTAAGTTATCACGTTGAATCATTTTTATGTGTATCTTTGGCAACAATAATATTCCATTTTTATTATTTCTCTGCCTTTGCATAAACTATTTCAAGAGCTGCTTTAATTTTCACCTCACATTCCTTTTTTAGGATGATTACTTTATGTAACATCTGTCCAGGGACTACAGATGAAAAATAGCCCTTTGGGCATTTTCAGCAATATTTAGTAACTTACACTTTCCCTATTAAATAAAGCAATAAATGAATAAATAATATACTTGAACAGATTACTTTGTAGTTAGATAATTAATGAATAACAAGCACTTAATGCAGCTTGTTACATCAGGCTAACAATCATGTTACGCATTTTTTTTATAGGAAGTTTGCACTACATGTAAGTGATAATAAGCAGTATTAATGCAGGATGCATGGTTACACGGATGAAGGAGCAGGACTTTTACACTGGCTCCTTGAGCTCTCTCTCTAAGCCATTGTGTTGTAGTCCTAGGTGCCTTTAAATTGTCATAATTTATACAGTGTATACTGCAAGACAACGGGGCAGGCCCTCTGTGGCCAGTCCTATGAATTACAGCAAAGGGAGTGGTATGCCCCATTCAGATTTCTTCCCCATGCTCGGGTAAATACAGGGGGATCAGAATGAAAACACACACTGCGTTTTTTTACTGGCCGAATCTACAAATACCATGTTCTGGAGGTCAAACTGCATTTAAATCCCAACACTGCTGCAGAGTCTCTTTGGAGATTAACAAAGTAAATGCTTACATGGCGCAGGGGGTTCTTGCTCAGCAATTTCTGAATGAAATATAATGGGAACACAATCTGCTGCAAGTGGCTCTTTATAAACATAATGCTTAGTAAGACAGTTTATTACTTGTGAAAAGTTCTGTTTTATTGGATACAGATCACTTGATAATTTAACAATATACTGTGACTTTGTTTTTCCCTTAACGTTCAACTTCATTTATCCATCAAATCACAGCAAAACAGCATTGATAACATGACTTCTTATTTCTGCATGGCTGTTGGCTATTTTCATGTACCTAAATCAGAATCTTCCAAGTCGACTCTTAGTTGAAACTTTAGGGTGAATATATTGCCATGTGCTTGTGGTTCCTATTTTTCTTTGTTTTTATAAATACTCAACATTGTTGTCGATGTTTTTGCTTCAGTACAACTTACCTATGATAATAGGAAATATATTATGCATGGCTGCACAGTTACAGTACAGTCCAGCACACCTGCAGGACAGCCGCCCCACACTAAACTCCTATAACAGCCTACATGTGAACTCTCGGGTTTTATCTACAAGAATACAAGACACGACAAGTTTAGAGTTTAGAAGTATCATCTTTGATGTGAAAATATCAGATTTCGTGGCGTGGATTACGACGCAGCGAAAAAGAAGAGATTCAACTCAGGGGGCTTCCCGATCGATTATTCAAATCTTCGACATTCATGGGGTAGCCTTCATGGTTAGTCATATCACATCCATTAAACTATAGAAAAAGTAGTACACTTTCTGTACTTTTTGAGGGAAAACAAAAAGTACAGAAGACTTGGTTGATTTCCAACAGAAATCAAGACTCCCACCCCTATGAATCCCTCCATTGGAGGATGTAATAAAGCATGTGCTCTCTCTGAATCTTACGACTCCAAATTGGCTCCAAAAAGACCAAGGTTTTTTGTTTGTTTTTTTAAATCACCCTAAGGGTTACGATAGTACACCAATTCACAAACTGCTGTTTTACTAATCTCACTGTCTATAGCTAAACCCACAGAAATGGCCAAAACTTTGGTTTTCTTACCATAAGACTGATGCCATTTGAGTCCTAAATCACCATTCTCTCCTTGGCACAACCTGCTCCTCCAGAGGAGAATAATTAGTTTGGGAAACACAATACATTGTGAAGTGGATCTTGCTATCACTGTTCTGATGCCTTTTAATTGAGATGGCTGCACTTATGATGCATACATAATGATGGAATAACCTCCAGTCGTACAGGGCATCACCCATGGTAATTGCCTCCAATTAACACATCTTGCAGAGTAAGAGAAACACCTAAGAAACTGTACTAAGTAAGAAGAAACTAAGAAACTAACACCTTAGCACTACTGTGAACCAGTGATAGCAGCCACATAAGATTAACGAAGAATATTTGAAAAAAAGTTCATGAGCAGAAACTCACTGAGTATCTCCAACTAAGGAGGATCAATTCCTCAAACAGTTAGGCCAATAAGTAACTTAAAATTCTTGAAAATGCAGCGGGTACCAACTGTGTCATTTTCTTTCATTTTTGTGACAGACATCCTGTAAGCTTAGGTTTCAGTTTTTTTCAAGTGGAAAAGTTTGCCATTATGCAACCCTCTTACAAAACGCAATTTTGAAGAGATCAAAAATTAACTGACTTTTCTTACAATTAGAATCACCTGTCAAACATGCTCCCGACACCTTTTTTTGGAGCTAGATGTTGAGTCTTCATCTCTCCTGCGATTTGTCAGCAACCTTTTCATGTAAGGTCCCTCGCTTTTCTCAGATTTAATTTACTCTCTCAGATTCCTCCACTAGTCAGCCATCCAGCCTACAGAGTTTCATCTTGGAGTTTTGAAGGTCTGGATTTGGGCAAAGAGACACTGGCATGGTTTGATGTCTCGGCTGGGTGACAAACACCTTTGTGGCCATCTTTTTTCCTTCTTGTGTGCTTTTGAGAAAATGTTAGGATTGCAGACAGAAGGCTCGCAGTGAAAAGATTGCCATTTGGACTGGTAAATGAAAGAGTGGAAGGAGAGAGGAGATGAGGATAGAAGGGGAATACAGATAAAAGGTAAGTATGGAGAAAATGGAGGGTTTCTAGATGCCACACATATTAGAAAGAGAGGGAACAAGAGGACAATATAAAAAGAAGAAGAGTGTGCAAGGAGGAGAAAGAAAATGAGAGAGAGGAGAGAGATCGGGCTGAAGGGAGGCAGAGGGATAAATGCACTATTTGAATGTAAAATAGCTGCGTGGGAGAGAGGAGGTGTGTGTGTGTGTGTGTGTGTGTGTGTGTCTGTGTGTATGTCTGAGTATTAGTGTGATTGTGACAGAAGATGCTGAGAGAGGGAGAGAGCTGAGGAAAAGAGCAGAGTTAGATAGCATGATCAACATGAAGAGTCAGAGTGCGATAGGCTGAAATACTGGGGGGAAATCGACAAGAAATAAGAGCAAACAAGCAAATGTAACCAATTTATGCTTTGCATCGGGGTTATGTTGACCATTTTTCTTCGAGAGGGCCGTGCACGGAAAGAAAAGGAAAAAACGGAGAGATGAAGATGAAGAAAACAAGAAACAAACAAGACATGCGGAGATGTTAAGTAGGCTTTGACACCCTGCTGTAGTTTAGAGACAATAAACATGATTATCTAAGCAGGGGATCTACACAGGTGGTCACTCTGGCTTTATTAGCGGAGGGATTGGTTAGTCCCTTATCTGGAGGAGATGTGCCACATGTGGCTGGCTTCTCATAACTTTATATCTTCACTGTGGGTGAGGCTGTCCAGGCAAAAATTAGAGTTGTAGTCCTTTTTTAGTCATGTTGGCTCCACGGAGGGCAATGTCAGTCCGTCGGTCGTTCCACCACTTTGGTCCACACTGAAATATCTCAACAACTATTGCATGTATTGCCATGAAATGTTGCACAACCAAGCCCTGCAAAGGCTGAAGCCTAGTGATCCACTGAATTTTCTTCTAGCACCACCACGAGGTTGACATTTGTGGCTCCGAGTCAAGTATCTCAGCGAGTATTGAATGGATTGTAATGAAATTCATGTTCCCCTCAGAATTAATTGTAATTATTTTGGTGATTCCTTAACGTCGCATCTTGTGTCATCATCAGGTGGAATTTTTAATTTTTCCAGTAGCTTGGTTTATGACCAAATACCTGTAAAACTAATGACATTTGGATTAGCTTCAAATGTACTTTGTGTTTAGTGCTACTTAGCAAATGTTAGCATGCTAACACACCAAGCTAAGATGGTGGACATGGTAAACCCTTACAATTACATTAGTTTTAAAGCCCCGATCCTCAACACTCTCCTCCTGTTCCCTTTCAGCGGCGTACTGCTTTTAAACCGAAGAATAAATAGGCAATATATATTACTGAGAAATTAAACAAGTAAAATGTGCGAATGAGATATTTGATGAAAAGGCATTTAGGCCCTATATCAGTATATTGCCCCAAGAAATGCTTCATTAGTTGATTGAACTTCAGATTTGTGTACTAACAAACAAATAAACATACTAACACGGGACAAAGGACTTCAAATTCAGTGTCAGGGCATTACATTTCAACATTACATTCAACATACAGTATAAGAGTATGCAGTATTGTTAGCTATAGTGCATTAAAGCAAATGTATTTATGTAGCACAACTACCACAAGAGTGAGGCAGCTTCAAAGTTGTTCACATGCAAGAAATTAAGACCTTAAACAGAAGATTTAAAGATAAATTATATATTTTGTTTAGAAAGACAAATTCAAAGTGCTACACATTGAAGACATACTTAGAAAACATTGAAGAAAATAGATATACTGTATACACACATATATACACATTTAAAGGCAGACATTTGGAATAAAAACTAATAAAGTCAGAAAAGAACAAGAACAACGAGGCAGTGGAGAATAATATAGTTAAATCAGTGGAATACTCTTTCAAGCCTACTGTTAAAGGCCGTCAGAGTTAGGCACCTTAGATCCTCTGCTCCTTTGTCTCATAAGTGAGTCGCATGTTAACCAAATAAAGCATCAGTAATCTACGATGAGGTCTTGCGCTTTCTCTATTGTACAAGCAAGTCAGAGTTGTGTTTTGCGGCCAAACCATTTATTGATTTATAGACATTCAGTGAGATTTGTGACTCTATTCTGTGAAACGTGAAGGCCTTCTGTGGTGTTTTTTCTTTTTAAAGTCACTTCCATCACCCAATGCATGTAGAGGAATTTAGCTTGAGAACACTGGTGTGGAGAGAGACATCCAGTACTGACGTTTTCATGCGTTTAGTCGACATTTGGTGGAAGAATGACAGGGTTGGGGAAGTGGAAGACGCACTGACCAAAAAGAGGCATACGCATTCGACATTCACGTTGGTGCTGCAGTGGGTAAGCAGGCCAGCCAGGTTAACCGACCTCCTTTGTTCTGTTTTCTGTTCTCTAACTGTTCATTTGCACTCTCTTTGTCATCCATCAAGCGTAGGACAGGAGTTTATTCCCTTACTGTCCAATACAGAGCATTAGGCACCGACTCGGCGACGGAAGTCAATAAGTACTTTGTTTGTTTAATGCCTACTCCTCTCTATCAATGCATCTCCCAGTCCCTCCCCTCCCCCCTCCCTTCAACATGCAGACTGTTAAAATTCGCCTCATCTGACGTCCAGACAAAAAAATCTATCTCTTCAATAGTCTCTCGCCCCCTTTATCAATCCCTTCCCCTCCTGGGATGAAGGTGTGTTTGAGTTTACGTGTGTGTGTAGCAGTAGAAGCATCACTGCAGGGGGATGGGTGTATCCCTGCATGGTTTTATTTCTGCCTTGCTCACCTTTGACCTCTATCTACCGCTCATATTCTTTCACTACTCTCCTTCTTTTCTTCAGGCAGACTGTTAATAACAGCTCTCCCGTAGCTGTGTATTTCCACAATGGGCCCCATCTTTCTCTCCACACATCTTCTCACTCTGCCTTTGTCAATGGTTGCACTTTTGGTCCTATCCTCATTTTAACTTTGATGTATCCCTTGTGATGATGTCTAATAGTGTCTTACCTGGCGACATCCTCTCTCTCTCCCTATCTCTCTCTCTCTCAGATCATCGCACCCGACGGAAGAGCATAGCCACCGGGAAGCAGCCCAGCATGGAGGTCCCTCCCACTGCCCCCCTTCAACCCTTCCGACAATCCGTGAGTAACCCCCTCTGTTCCCGGCCTCGCTCGCTGCCACCGTCCCTCTCGCTGTCCCTCCTTCCTCCTCCCGCCCTCGGCCCGCCGCACACCTGTGGCCGCCGGGCCAGTGGCACCCCGCCTCACCCTTTCCCCCTCTCCCTGGCCGTCTCCCCTTCCTTCGCCTCGTGCCAGCAGCAGCACCAGCAGCAGCAAAAGGGCTCCAAGAAAGGGCCAGGCACGCCCCCCTTGCCCCACTCGCTGCCCCTCTCCCCCTCCCTGTCCTTCACCCTGCCCCACTCGCCTGCTGCCTCCTCCTCCCCCCCCTTCTCGTACTGGGGCGGAGACTGGAGGGCTGCCGGTTCGAGTCCAGTGGCGGGAGGAACGTTTATTGCACCACTGCCCCCTGTTGAGGTATGTCACACAAACATAGCAGAAACAGAGACACTGGCTACGTTTACATGTACTGCAAATATTCATATAACCAGGTTTTGGTTACAGGTGTAAACAGCTTACCAGAGTGAATAGGCTTGTGTATACAGTGTAGCGTAGTATGGAAACATGGGAACATCTCACGCTTTTCAGTTTTGTGTTTTGTGTGTTTTTCCTACCTTTTATGGCAACCACTGGTCAATTCATTTCCCAACAGTATTAAAATCAATCAGTGGACTCTAGAAATGTACTTGAGTGGTGTAATGGAACACATTAATCTGCATGGATGTTTTGTCAGAGTTACTTCATCATTGTGTGGTAATGCACTTGAAGGGCAGATTTATTTTTTACATTTTGTTAATTTTTTTTTTGCAGAATCAAAATATAACCATAACGTACATAAAATAATAGAACTTCATGGATATGTACAGGGGTTGGAGGGAGGCTAAATCCCCCCCAAAACATAAAACTCTCAAATTCAGCATTAGCATCAAGCAGACAAGACAAAACAAACAAGAAAATCAGAGCAGAAAAGACATTTGAACATACAATCAAAGACAAAAAAAAAAACTGAAAAAATACAAATAAAAAGGCCAAATTAATTATTAACCATTTATTTATTAATTTTTGGTGTCGTAAAGCACTTTGTAACTGTTTTTTAGTGCTTTATATTATAATTATTATTAGAATTACTGTTATTATTATTAAATATTGTAATAAAGAAGCTAAAGTTAATGCATTCGTGATGCTCACTGTGATGAAACACACAACTCAACCAAGTTTCAAGCATCTGATAACAGAGTTTCATCTCACATAGAAATGAATCCAAACTAGCGGATGCCTGACAGGACAGATAAGTTCCAGTTAGTAAAACAGGAGCACTGCTGACGGTTAACTGTGAAGTGTGAATTCAACACTATTAAACACCTGGTATTATTCTTCAATGTCAACAAAAGACAAGCAATACTAAAACATCTGGGGTCTTCATGTCTCATTTTAAAAGTAGAAACAACCTTAGTCAAAGAGGGAGAGAGGAGCTGACAGTGACACGTGTTCTGTATGTGGACAAAAATAATCTGTTTATTGTTTTAGTCACAGTGATTCAATCACAAGGTATCAAACGTGCACATAAAGGGGCTTCAAGGATAGACTGGTGTCTTATTAAGTTTGTGCTAGTGGTCTGTGTTGGCCATCTCCTTTCCATTATTTCTGCCGGTGTTTGCACACTTTCTCTGTAGCTGGAAATGTAGCAGGCCTCGTTTTCCTCTCCTCAGAGGGAGCTATTTGCTGCCCATTCGCTGCTGCAATATGTAAAACAGCATCCACAGACTTGAAAATTGCAGGAGCCGGAAAATCCATTAGTGTAAATGTGAAAACTCGGTTTGGCTCGGTCAAAGTTTTTCGTGTGCCATCATTAATTCATAGTGGCAGAGATGAGTGTTTTCATAACAATATTTCAGGTTCTCTGATAGGATGAGCAAGCCTGAAGCAGGAGGGCAGAGGGTCACAGTGAAAACTCAGACTGCAGACAAACCTTTTCAATAGAAATAGACAGGCTTTGTCAATTCCATACACCTTACTGTCAAACACCTGACACGTACGGGGAAGAAATAGAAATCTTAAGAAAGAATCCCGAAAGAAAAACATAACAGCCGCAAATTCTTATCAGTGCACACTTTTACAGTCAAGACTGCAGCCGATCGTGTCACAGTCTTTCATGTAAGCTGTGGTATTAACTGCTTACAGGAGACTTTTGATCCCTGACTTTAGTCTTTGAGGTAATGGCTCCTCGCGGGCAACAAAAGTACTCCTGTAAAACTTCACCGAGCCTGAAGAGAAGCACTTTCTTACGGACTAACTTGGAGAACAAATGTCTCTTCGCTTGCTGTCGTTCCATTAAGTGCAAGCTACATTCGAGGCGTCAGCGAAATGGATGGGTATGGTTAAAACACCAGAAGCTAGCTAATCGGGCACAGACAACGACAAATAGGAACTGAGCAAACCAGAGCACTTTATTAAACTAAGTCAACAACCTAAAAAAAGAAGAAAAGCTGTGTGACAACAATGACACAGGCAGTGTCATTGTTGGACAGTGCCAGTTTCCTTTCCCACAGTCCAAGGTGACTTCTTCAGACGTCTTATTTTGTCCGACCAACAGACAAAATGTCAAAGATATTGACTTTAATCTGTGACAAAGAAAAGCATCAAATCCGAAACAGCAGTCAAAATAGTTGTTGGTTCATTTTCTGTTGATCAACTAATTGATTGATCAACTTATTCTTGCAGCTCTACTGCATTGAAAATTTGGATCATTATAGCTGATGCATTAATTTAAGTAGCATTTTACTGTCGTAGTTGTAGTCCGTAACATAAACGTAGCAGAGTAAAAAGTACAATATGTTCCTCTAAATTATAGTGGGGTAAAAGTATGAAGTAGTATGAAATACTCAAGTGAAGTACTGTACAAGTACCTGAGTAAATGTATTTTGTTACACTGCACCACTGGTGTTGATCCATGCTGCCTAGAAGAAGCCACAGTATACCCACCTACCGAGACACCACTGCACCACTGGTCATTTTGAGCTTCTTTCCTAGCCCAGACAGCAGTATATTTTAAGCCGAGTTTGATAATAAATGTTTTAAAAACTAATATCTAATTACATACAGCTACTAAATGTGGACAGCAGCAAATGAGCCGAAACACTAAACGACACTGAAAACCTCCTTTGGCCTGAAATGAACCCAAAGCCAACCAGCAGCAGAGCGATTTTGTGCGTGCAAACGTAGCCACTGGAGACGAAGTTGATCCTCACCCCTTTGTCACTGTTACCTCATTTTATTGTGATTTATTGTGATTCAGACTTTTTTCACTTTCTCTCGCTCTCTATTGAATACTTTTACTTTTTGAGACTTAAAGTGTCAGACGGAACGTCTAATCAAATCACATTTAGTCATGCAGGCTATTAGCTGGGAACCAGCAGATGGAGCCAAGTCTTTAGTCATATCCTCATGAAAGGCTTCAAAGCCATTTGACTCATGCCAGATGACGAGGTGTCATTTCCCTCCAGTCATTCTCCCGCTGAATAATGCTCTTATGCTATAGGTACTTAAATGATACGACCGTGAGTCTTCAGCATGCACCTGTGGGCTGAACGGGTGAAGCTTTCTGAAGTCAGAGCGGTAGATAAGAAAGAGAAAAACTTCAGGTGATATTTCACCTATGTTTTGCAGATTTTAGTGTCGATTGATTAATCAGTTGGTCCGTAAAATGTCAAAACATTGTGAAAAATGCCACTGCAGTAAGAACTGGCCACAGTTAAGGTCAGGGTCACGCACCGCCAGGTACTAGGTGGGTGTGTCCCGCGTCGCACAAATGTCCACACGGTACACTTAACCTGCATTCGATGCACGCTTTTCCTGGTGCCTCCCTTGAGGCAGTATCCAGAGCTTAGTGGATCCCTCAGCTCACCACGGTCTACCGCTCCACAAGAGTCCGGTTGTTGGCCACCATAAGTTGGTTTTAGAACCAGCAAACGGGAAGAAGTTTTAGGTTTATGACATGTTGGATTCAGCATTAACAATAATTGTGTCCAAACACTACAAAATGACGCTATTCTCCATTAGATAGATAAGAATAATAACACAAAACTGATAGCGTCAAGATAAATGTTAAATATCACATCCTTTTATCAAAGATTCTGAGAAATATGCACCATCCTTAAAAACAGAAAACTTTCAGAATAATGTCACGTTAGGGCTCATATTTACAGACAGTAGATCTACGTGTTTCTGGATAACTTGATCTAAACTGCTTCATTGACTGCATTAGTCCTCTCAGCCACCGTACACTGTAGAGCCGATCTTACTTATTTGTTCCCTGAAACCTTCTGAGCTGGATTGTGCCATATATAGGACTTCTATTTGCGTGAGTGTCCCGATTAATCAAATGTGTGCCAGTGAGCTCCGATAAACTCCTGCATGTCTGAGGCACTAGCCGGAAATACGTCACTCAAGCAGGCACTTGACTACTCGCAAATACCGCAAGTGTGGGTGTTGGACCAGGCCCCATGTCGTGTTCTGGCTTATCGGTGAACAATTTCCTGTGTCTGAGACTGTGCGATTTTTTTTTTTTATTTTTTTTTGATCATGTAAATGAGCTCATGTAGGGCAAACTGCAGCCCTGTGTGAGACTTGTGCTGCTGCTCTTGTGTTTGGACTGTGTGGCACACCACTGCCCACCACAGGATCTGTTTGGACACTGCAGTTCTCTGTGGACATGTGTAGGTGTGTGTTTTCTTGCTGATAATAAATTATACCTTGTGTTCTCCCCCATCACGCATCATGTGTCTCATTTGTGTGTGTCTTCATCTGATTTCGTTGTTAACTTAAACACATCTGACACAAACCACACTGAACTCATGGGAATTCTGTGTTCATTTTGTAACCGTACTCGTCAACCTTCCCCTTCAATCCACACCTGACTCCTCTGTCCGCTCTTCGCCACTCAACCACTCATCTTTTCCCTCTCACACCGACCACTTGTCCATCTCTGTTGCCCCGCGTCATGCACATCCTCCCTCTACTTTTCCATCCGTTTGCCCCTTGTTGTTGCTCTCCTCCTCCTCCACCCGTTCCAGAGTTTCCTCAGTAGAAGGTTGAAGGGCTCGATCAAGAGGGCTAAGAGTCAGCCCAAACTGGACCGAACCAGCAGTTTCCGCCACATGATCCTCCCCCGCTTCCGCAGTGCCGACCAAGACAGGTCAGTGACTGAGTGTGTGTGAGTGATTTCAAGCATTCAGATGTGGATTAATCTGCTGTTTCGGGCCCTCTTCGGCCCTGCACTGCGCAGCTGCATTTATGTATGAAATCTGTTTATGGCCTGTTTCTCCCAGTGTGTTTGTGTAATGCATTTTAAGGCATCTCAAACAATTCCCTTTTCCATCTACTTATACAATCTACAGCATCTGTCTGATTGAAACAGGAGGTTGTGATGGGGCGTAACGCGGTTAGTGGTCATTTAAAACCAATTCTGAATCAGTATCAGTTAGGAAAAAAATGCAGGTTTTATTAGATGAGGGGGCGGCTGCACAAAAATTTGCTACGATATTATTGAGTTAGCTCCAGAAGTGTGTTTACTAATAAAAGACTGCTGTTTTCCAGGAAGTTGTAGGAAAAATTCAAGATTATAGCATTTTATAGTTGAATGTTATATCATGGATCCCGGTGATAGATTGGTGACATATCCAGGTTGTCAAGCCGTGCATGCGGGGGTCTGGCCTGCGGGGATCTCTGTGTCTGTCTATTTCTCTTTATCCCCATCTCTATATAAATCTACCTGTGTGTCCCTCCCTCTGTATGCGAGCAGGAGGAGGAAGGTGGATGAATTCTCAGAGGTTTGATGTGATAATGTTGAGGTCCAAATCATTGGTGGATTTCGGTTTTGACCTGGACGGTTTCCAGTTGGGGTTATGGGCCCTGGTGTCCTCCGTAGTAGAAGACGAATATCTATCCATCCATCCATCCATCCATCCATCCATCCATCCATCCATCCATCCATCCATCCATCTATCTATCTATCTATCTATCTATCTATCTATCTATCTATCTATCTATCTATCTATCTATCTATCTATCCATCCATCCATCCATCCATCCATCCATCCATCCATCCATCCATCCATCCATCCATCCATCCATCCATCCATCCATCTCTAGCTACAGTATCTGTCTCTGCATCATCTATCCCTAACTCAATCTCTCTCTATCTTTATCTGTCTGTTTCTATTTATTTCTTTCCATCTTTATATCTGTCTCTATCTGTCACTCTCTCACTCTCAAGGTCTATCATTGACATGAATTGTTCTTTATCACACACTCATGTCCCATTGCAGTGTCACTTACAATTAAAACACTCAGCACCATTGCTGTTTCTCTACCACGGAGATGAAAATACATCCCCGCTCTTTCCATGGCAACCAGCAGACAGCCATATGGCGGCTGTACAGACCATAATAAGTCAGTTGGAGATTTGCTTAATTATACCTCCTCTGCTCTGTATCACGTACATGGCTCTAGCAGCGCTGGCATTCTTCAGGGACAGCAGCACAAGAGGTACGCAGCTAATTTTCGGGGGAATAAATTCTTCAGAGTGCCGAACATTGATTTGGCAGAAGTTTGTACGGGAAAGTTTTTATTTTGCGGAAGAAAAAAGGGCATAAATGAAAGAAGATACCTCATGATTCAAGTAATGTTATCTAGCTGTTTAACTTTTAGGATCAAATGTGACATGAACCTTGTGTATTATTTCTAATTTTTGTTAACTTTCTTCATTGAGTTTTAGCTTTGTTTGCACAAAAACAAAACATGATGGATGTTTTTTACCTAAATTCACCCACTTGGTAAACAGTACTTCATTAGACAAGGAGCTGTCCTTAGTATTTGGTCTAAGACTACAAGTAACAAATATTATCATTATCTCTTCATCTGCTGATTATTTTCTTGATTAATTGATTATTTGTTAGTTCTATAAAATTTAATAAAATACTAAAAAAGCAGCTGATTAGTTTCCTCTTGATCCACTCACTGACTAATAGTTTCAGCTCTAGCTTTGTGCATTCAGTTTATCTATAAGCTCCCACTGGACAGCTACAGCCGAGACCAACTCAAGCTTCAGATGTGAACAAGGTCATCTTCACAATCCTAAAAACAGGGCAAACGTGCACTCAGGAGGGCGCCGAAACCTTTTCTGAGCCAGGTGTCTGCCAACGTGCGTTTCCACATGATTTATTCATCTGGGAGGGTTGTGGGTGTCTATTATCCCCGGTTGGTCTGAGGAGACGCACGACGGACAAAAAAGTCAAGAGGCTTGTGAAGTTGAGGTTGTTTGCCAAGGCCCTCGAGGCTGATATCCGTTTTCACAGCTCCTGGTTTTCTCTGGATGTTTTCTGTCAGGGGTGTCAGTGAACATCTGCAGCTCTGTTCATTATTATTCCCTTTTTCTTTTTCTTTTTTTAAATCTTTATTTATCCGGAGAGGGTTTGCTGAGAACACATGCCCTCTTTTTCAGCAAGGATTGAAATTCATGCAGCCATAAACGTGCCTCAGAGCTCCCAAACAGGCTCTAAACCCTGCAGTTGTATATAGTTGTACACGTTGTTTTTCGAAAATTACTTTTGAGTGACTGGTCATTGGAGTTCCCTCCCATACGGTACTGTAGGCCACTCTGTCATGCAGCTCCTATGTCGAACATAAATATACATAAATCATGTCCCGTGATGACGTAAATGCACTTGAGAGCGTTTTCGGTTCTACAAAGTGTACCACTCTCTATGTTTTATTACTGGTTAATCTTTTGATTACTTTTCTCAATTAATCAATTAATTGGTAAGTCTGTAATGTTAAAAAATAGTGGGGAAAAAACTGTCAGAGTTTCTCAGAGCCAAAGGTGATGTAAAAAAGTGTTCTTCCCAGCCCATTTGGCAGCGGACAGTAAATGCAAATTTATATTTAAGGATGATAAAAAATAATTATATTCTCATTTTCAATTAACCTGTTGATTACTTTTTAAATTATTCGATTCATCGTTGAGCCTCTAAAATGTCACAAAATAATGAAAAGGGCCCGTCACAATTTCCCACAGCCAGGTGTGATGTCTTCTGATATAGATTTTTTTTTTTGTCCAACAAACAGTCCAAAACCTACCTCAAATAGCCTTTCATCAACATTAGTCAAACCTTTTTGATGAAGAAGCCTTTTGCTCCTTTTGTTATCCTTCTTAAGCTCCTCAAATTGGACTCTCTAACATACAGTACAGGGTTGCAGCTAGGGTTTCATTATCTATTAATGTTTTGCTGTTCTCAATTTCTTGAAATAATGATTGTCAAGTGTTACTGGTGTAGTCTATAAAAGTCAGAAAAAAGTCGAAAATGTTCAGCCCGATGTGACTTCTTCATGTGTCTGGAACCGGCCAAGGTTTGACATCTCTGCTTGAACAATGAGAAGAATAATCAATCATCCAAATTGTTGCCGATTGATTTGTCAGAAGTATTGACTTTAATTAGCGTCTCTTTACTGTAATGTTAGTTAAACATATCTAGGGCTGCAACTAACTTTTCTTTTCATCCTTTATTCACCTGTTGACATTTTTTTTCAGTTGCGTGATTAATCATTTATCATCACTGGCAGTAACAATTGGGAAAAATGTCCAAAAACTAAAAAAGTTCTAAAAGCCCAAAGTTTCCTCTTCAAATGTCTCGTTTTTTCCAAAACGCGGCCCAAATATCAAGACATTCCATTTAAAATGATTTGAAACAGAGAAAATCAGACAATTTGGTTTGAAAGTTTTGTATCTGCTTAATCAACCTTTGCTTCTACTCTGTCATCACTGCTGTTGCGGTTGTTTTCTCGGACGAGTGATTCATCAGTCGTGACGCGTTAAATATACTTTGCAAGGTGTGTGCGCGCGTGTGTGTGTGTCGTGTTTTCATGTCTCACCACTGAGACCTTGCATAGACCCCCTTTTACCTCCAGCGCTCTTTTCTCAATCCCTTCATCCACTCCAACCTGTTCACATCCTTCCTTCCTTCCATCCTCTCTTCTTCCTCTAATCCATGCTCACTTTCTTTCTCTCCAAAGGATCCACTGTTCACATAAGCAACGTGATTTCCTCAGAGAGGTCTTCTCCCTCTCTCCCCCACTCCTCAACCCTTTCTCAATCAGTCTTTCCTTCTCTCACATCCTCTCATGACCTCCTCTACTCTCTCTCTCCTCTCCTCTCCTCTGTATTCCCCTCGATCTGACTCATTCCTTTGGGTCTATTTTTATCTCTCTCTCTCTCTCTCTGTGTGTGTGTGTGTGTGTGTTTCACTCCCCCCCCCCACGGTCCCCTACATGTAATCAGTGCTCTGTTGATGAACGTTATGATTGAACATAGACAAAAGCGGTGCATGCGCAGGGGAGAAGCTGAGAGTCGGACGCAGCGCGGAGGACAAACTGTATTTTTTCCATCCCCCTTTTTTTCTTCTCTGAGGGGCTTCATTGCACCTGACCATCCCTCCTCGCTCTCTGGTTAGACTAACTGTGTCACCGTACGTCTGTCTTAGTGACTCTGCTGAGCTGGTCTGTAATTCTACGTACTTGTGCATGCATGTGTGTCTGTGGGAGTAAGTGTGTAGGTGAGCACGACGCGTGGGCTTTAGTGGAAACTCCGTTCACTTGTTAGTGTGAGTCTTTTGTATGGCATGTGCGTCAGGATTAATGATTATATTAAGATCATTTGAAATTATTGTGGGTAGGGTTTAAAATGTTTTGCCTGGAGGGAAAAGACTGCGTAAATGCTAAAAACAATAATAATAAGATATCTGGTTAATGTGCACCGCATTTTGCCACCAGTCCTTTTGAGTGTTTGTTTTCCAAACTGGCAAAAATATACAGAACTGTAACGCATTGTGAAAAAATATCCTTTTGATGTTGTGCAATTGCTGACAGGATACAAGCAATCATTTACATTTCAAACAAGGTTATAAGGAGCATTTCAGAATAAGTGCAGAGGATCAGAGTCACTTTGGTGTCCATTCAATCTACTGGATTTTCTTTCAAGTTCAGCTAATGAACCTTGTGGCATTAGAGGCTTGATCTGTCTGTTCACTTCACAGCCGTCTGTTCAATCATTTAGAATGGACAGTTTTAAAGATTTTCTCTATTTTTCAGTGGCTGAATAGTTTTTCTTCTTTCTCACTCTTTTCCTCTTAGCGTTACAAGGTTAATATCTTTGACTGGATTATTAATTACATGCCGTCAATGGCAAAAAAAAGCCTGAACTGCCGAAAAGTCAGATATATTACAAAGTCAGTGAAGGCGACATCTTAGCAGGAACAATTACAATCTAAAATATATCTCATGATTTGTCTTAAAAGAAATATAATTGCATCATTTGGATAGAAATGTGGTTTTTCCTGATTATTTCTGCCTCTTGTTGTGTACTACAATGTAAATAGTCGACAGATCTTGTTGTTCCAAAATTATGTGTATCTGGCTGAAAGACACATACTTTGTTACCGGTTAAATGTCTTTTTCCTGGCACTAGATATTAATAACTAATACTGGGGCTGTTCTAATGTTGTAGTTCAGTACAAAAATTTTAGTTTTGGCCAAATCTGCTTCTATGAAAAGGCACTGATTTTTAAAATCCAGACGGAATTGTGATATTCGGACAAAATGCATTTCTTTTATATTCTTGTGCACAGAACCGAAGCGTACAAGCCATCTCCAACAAAAGAGCTCCGCTCTGTCTCCTCTCCATGTCTAACCACAACTATTACTCCTCCCAGGACCCGCTTGATGCAGAGCTTCAAAGAGTCCCACTCCCATGAGTCCTTGCTGTCTCCCAGCAGCGCTGCCGAGGCGCTGGACCTCACTCTGGACGAGGACGCCATCATCAAACCTGTCCACTCAAGCATCCTGGGACAAGAGTACTGCTTTGAGGTGAGCACTGAGCTGCACAGTGTGGACAAACAACACCGCACTCGCGCAGTAAATAGCAACAAAAATGTTGTTCCATCCTGAAAATTGAACTGAAAATATAATCTTTTTTTCATATTTTAAAAAATGGAAGAAACCAGGACACTAAAACTGAGCCCTAGTCCCTACATAATTTGCTGCAGGAGTCTGTCAGCTTTTCCATCACCTTTCCATTAGTGGAATATGACAGAGGTTGAGAGTGAATGCAAGACATTGTTGTGGCGCCTTAGTTGCAGTCTCCATAGTTACTAATGGCTGTGGTTGTTCAATTTACCATTGGCTATAACCTCAGGTGACTACGGCATCGGGAACCAAGTGCTTTGCGTGTCGCTCAGCTGCAGAGAGAGACAAATGGATCGAGAACCTGCAGAGAGCTGTCAAGCCCAACAAGGTGAGGGGAGAGAAAGGGATGCGGTAGAGGAAGAAAAAAAAGGATGATCCCTCTGTCTGTGTGTCCCTCTCTCTCCTCCCCGTCTCCCGTTGTTGTCTGTTTTCAATAAGAGAGCACCGCTTCATTTCTCTGTGTGAACTCCATCCTCGTGTCTGTGTGTGTCTGTGTCGAAAAATTTAGTCGCTTCTCCAAGCTAATACTAAAGCTACACAAGGTAATGTTGCAGGGTGGAGGATCCAGATTGTTGTTTTTCGAAAAAACTTTGATGTCCACAAATCAGGTAAATGTAATGTCAGCAAACTGCACACAGCAGGGCTCGTGCTTACCAGCCAAGCATATCTGTGATACATGATACTGAAGGATACTGAAGGGACAAGAGGTAAAAGATCTGACATTGTGAGTCCAGGTTCTTTCCCACTGCTCTTTAGGGACAGTGGGCATCACGCAAGAACTACGCATATGGGTGGATTCGTTCTTAGGTGGCACGTGCGAGCTGTTGACTTGAATTTTGTGCCACTCATCAGTTTCTCGTGCTTAGAATTTTCACTCGGGTATGAGCAAAGTTTACAGGTGGTCAAACAAGGCATGTGCAGATGTCTAATTTTAAATATGATGCCAAAATTAACAAAAATAAAACATATAACTAAGGAAAACTTGTTCGATTTTTTTCTGGCATACTTTGGCACAGCAACTTACACAATTTTTGGGAGGAAAATTCTCTCGGTGTGACAGCCGCCTCAGGGTCTTTACGCAGGATCATTGTTCGGTGCACTATGCACCTACTTCAAGCAATAATATTCTCTCATCTACTATCTTTGTGACTTACATATCCCTTTGACCACCTTTCATTTTAGACGTGGAGCGCTTTGCTTTTATGAGACATTTTTTAGCATGTAACTTTTTTTGTCAAACCCTTCCGTCCTCGTCGGCAGCTTTACAGATGATATTTTCTAACTGTTTCGGGTCCTCTAATAGGACTACTGACGCTGCTAAACTTGTCATTTTTTTTGTCTGATGATTTCCGAGAGCAGCACCTGAAATTCAGGCGGCCTTATATGGCAGTTTTAGTGGCATTGATTAAACTAATGATCAACTTCACAAACGTGCAGCTCCTCATGAACAAGCGCCCATCACCAAGCTGAAACAAGCGATTTACACCAAGTTTGTCCATTTAAGAGAGTTTGGTGAATCCAAGTTGAAAACGCTCGTATGAACAAACCTCACAGAAAAAAGAGCTTTAAGATGAGGATACGAAAATGTGCCTGCATGAAGCCTAATGTCAGTGTGTCCATATTTGACACCACGTTATAGCTAATTAGCGCAGATGAGATCTGCTTCTTTTTTGCAGCTTTACAGTGTCATTTAAGAAGATTTTCACATGAAAAAATCTTTCCTAGTGCAGCTTTAAGGTATTGCAATTTTATTCACATCCTCATAGCTTAAAAAAAAAAAGAAAAACGAATCTCAGCCTTTAATATCTGCCCAGAGTAAAAGCAATATCCTCATTTTCACCCAGATTTCATAGTTCTGTGAAAATGCCCGACATTTCCCCTCCCTATTATTAAAAAAAGCAAACAGGCATGCAAAATATGCAGCTTTGATGGCAACCAGGGACTAAAGCCAGACTGAGATGAAACATCACCCCAACTGAATGACTCGTCCAGATGCTTGGGCTGCGGGGGTCCTGGCTGAGTCATGAAGCTCCAAGGACTCCATGTGGGGAGTCCCCCCGCCCCACCCCACCCCTTCCACCAAAGAAATCGCACCGTGCATCTCAGACCTTAGACCAGATGCATCAACAGAGATTACGCTCACTGCAGAGACAAGAGTGCTTGTGAGCCTTTAAATCCCTCTTTGAGCTTTGATTGCTTGGTTTTTCAAAAAGCAAAGCAGCCACTCCACCCTGCTGTAGTGTTTCATTAGTCTTTTGATAGTGAAATCAAGATTAGACAGAAACTACGGAAGATGTAACATGAAATCAAGGCAGAGGACTCGAGCCCATGCTGATGTTGCTGCACGGTACGTGCACTAGCAAACTGAGCCACCAGATGCCCAGCGCATTCAAACTCAGAGGTCTGGAATTAATTATGTCTTGTTTTTGGCGCTGGTTATCAAAGAGCATACAAATGGAGAACTTAAGAACCGTGGATCTCGCCGATGCTCGTGTATTGAGCTGTCTCAATTAGGCCTTAAATAGTCTGAAGCAAACAGGGGGCTAACAACAATGGCATTTCAGACCAGATGAAATGACTCAGCCCCCGTTTGCTGAAACATCGCTCTGCAATCAACACGGCGCTCTCCCCTCCCATGGGGGCTGTCAAATATAGCTTGGGCTTTGTGATAGTGATTAGGAAGTGTAGCTGGCTACAGAAACATTACCACCATTGTTTGTCCCCTGTCTTTGTAGCACACGTGCATTGTGTCATTTGTCTGTTTGTATGTTTAAATGGATGACTTTTTTCAGCCAGTTAGACTGCTCTCCTACTCTTATCCCTCATATTGTCTTGCTGTCCTCTGTCTCTGTATTCAAGTCCAGAGTTGATAGCAGTTTATCAAGTACAGCCTACAACCCGCAGTAGATCAACCACAATGTCACCAGCCATTTCTTTCCTTTCATTTACTCTGTTCTCCCGCAGGCTGACCTGCTGTCGCCGTTTATTCACACACACACTGTCTCTGCTTTCATATCTTTTTTCTTTGCCGTTTGTCATATTTTCCCCTGCATCATATCTTCTTCTCTCTGTGAAGCTTTTTAATGATTCTGTGTTCAGATGCACTTGACCTTATTTGATCTGACGCGATCTCTACGCAGGACAACAGCCGGAGGGTGGACAATGTGCTCAAACTGTGGATCATCGAGGCCCGCGAGCTTCCAGCCAAGAAACGCTACTACTGCGAACTTTGTCTGGACGACATGCTATACGCACGTACCACCAGCAAGCCCCGCACCGACACCGTTTTCTGGGGCGAGCACTTTGAATTCAACAACCTGCCAGCTGTCCGCAACCTACGCCTTCATTTATACAAGGAGACAGACAAGAAGAGACGCAAGGTGACAAAGAGATCTGTAGGGTGACCAGAAGGTCTGGGAGTGGCTAGTTTTTTATAATAAAATCAAGACAGAAGCAGTGTGTAGTAATATGTGGTTTATTGTAGCTGCCTGTTCCTTAAAGACGCACTATGACATTATGGAAATAAAATTACTCACTCAAATATACCTAAAAGGGAATTTTAAAGTGGCAGTGATGAACCTACTGAGAATGATCAATTAAGTCTGCAATCCCCACAGCTCTATGGAGCTTTTTAACGAGATTCAGTTGGTTTTTTTATCTTCCCATCCTCAATGTTAGGGTTGTTTTCAACAACAGCAGGCAGCCGTTTTTAGCAACAAACCTCTAAAAACCCACTTTACACTACCTGCTTAGTGGACAGACACAGCTAACGACTAGCTGGTGAACATAGTGGAGCATTTAGCAGCTAAAGAGCCAGAAATGTTCCCTCAGGAGTTGGTAAAAAATCAAAAGCAGAGCTAAAAAAGAGAAGTGAATATTGGACTTAAATTCACCAGGTGGCCAGAAACACTCGAAATGAATGATAATGTTGCTTCATAACTGTTACACTCAAATATTCCTAAAAGTGAATTTTGAAGTTGGAAGTAGAGAACCTTTATCAACCCTGGAACAACCCCTCTGCTCCTCCAACAATTTTCAGAACTCAAATGAGCGATTAGGCTTATTAGAGCATCTGTTCAACAACAGCAAAGAGATGAGGGAATATACTGTGAGTAGCAGTAACATTAAAAAAAAAACATTATGGCTATGCAACATCCATAGTTTGGGTTGGAGGAAAATGTGAGTGTTGTCAAATGGCAGTGAGTCTGTCCAAAATGAAGTGCAAAGAAAAAAAAAAGCCACAAACAATTGGAACTAGAATCTCTTACCCTCCGCCAAGGCCAATGTAAAACAACATACACCAGAGAGAAAACAATTCAAATTCATTGGAAATGATCCTGATCTGCCCCGAAATAAGATTGCTTCTCCCCTGGCCCATGCCTAATCCCTCAACGAAGTTTGGTGCAAAGCGGTTCAGTACTTTTTGCGTAATCCCGCTGACAAACAAACCAACAGACACTGGTGATTACATAATCTCCTCGGCTGAGGTAATAATTGATGAAGTAATCACTAAGTCATGCCATACATCTACAACCCTATAAACCCCCTGCAAATGCACAGTATTTATTATTAGTGTAGTATTTATATTTTGTGTTATTTGGCAGTAAAAAATGTATTTATTGCCACTTTAAGTTTGTCAGTATTAACAATAATACATTTTAGAAGCAAGAAAATGAATAGGGAGTCAAAAGTATGATCATTTTTATTATCAATTTAGTACAAGAGCAGCACCACCAACAACTCATTTCTAGCTTCAATCAACACTCGAGGGATCCAGTGTTAGTTTTGCAACTCATTATTAATTCAGAGCTAAAGCTTTAAATTAACTTTTTTTTATATTTCAAACTTTCAGATTATTTTTGTAAAAAACATTTCTTTGAGACATGCTTATCAAGACTAATATCCACTTTTTTTTCCTCTAAGGAAAAGAGCACATACTTAGGACTTGTAAGCATCCCCATCTCAAGCATCACTGGACGTCAGTTTGTGGAGCAGTGGTACCCGGTCATCCAGCCCAGCGTCCTCACCAAGGGAGCCGGTGTCGGAGGCGGGAAGATCATCAACGCATCCCTACGCCTCAAATCCCGCTTCCAGACCATGAACATCCTGCCCATGGAGCTGTACAAAGAGTTTGCAGAGTATGTCACCAATAACTACCGCACCCTGTGTTCTGTGCTGGAGCCTGTACTGAGTGTCAAGAGCAAAGAGGAAGTGGCCTGTGCACTTGTGCATATACTGCAGAGCACGGGAAAAGCTAAGGTACGGGACAATGATTCCTCTATTTGACCTTGTGCAAATATGTCAAACTGATATCGAGCTTTTTCTATCCTTGTCATCCATAAATCCATAGAGCAATAATTGAGTCTTTCTTTTCTCCAGGATTTCCTTTCAGACATGGCAATGTGTGAGGTAGACAGATTCATCGACCGAGAACACCTTATCTTCAGAGAGAACACTCTGGCCACCAAAGCCATAGAAGAGTACCTCAAACTGATAGGACATAAGTACCTCAAGGATGCTATAGGTGAGCCAGAAAAGTGGGGTTCTTGTGGAGTTTGATGACATATTGAATTATGTGATTATCCTAGCTAAGCACAACTTCCCGATGTCTATGAAAATAAGAAGCAGCTCTCAAAGGTAGAGGGAAGGGAAGGGAAGGGCTTAATATTTTGGTATTTGTTATCCATAAATTTTATGGATGAACGTTTTTACAAGTACATATAAAATCCTGTCAATTACATTCTAGTTTGGGACTAGTATTTCCAGCATAATCCGACATCTGCAGATACTTGCAGAAATGGACAAGTGAAATAATTGTCTAAATAAATGCATCCTTTACTTTCTAAAATGACTTTCTACAAATTTAAGAGATTAATTATCAATATTTTTAGTTGATGGTGAGTGTTTTAGTTTATAAATAAAGCTCACTACATTTGATAGAAGGTTTGTTCTCTAGCTAGTGAATTTGGTGGCTAATTAGCCTCCGGCCCAGGTTTCCCACCTTTGTCTTGGTTTTGCGGCCATTATTCAAAATGGATCATGGTTGTTGTTGTTGCTTTATGTATTATTAACACCTAACTGATCTTTGCAGTAGCTTCTGCTGTGTTACTAATGAAATCTCATTTGTAGGGGAGTTTATAAGGGCCTTGTATGAGTCAGAGGAAAATTGCGAAGTGGACCCCATGAGAACACCCCCCTCTGTACTCCCGGACCACCAAGCCAATCTCCGAATGTGCTGTGAACTGGCACTCTGCAAGATCGTTAACTCCCATTGGTGAGTTAAAAAAGAAAATAATGATTCTATGTATTGGGTGTGTTTATTCCTCTGTTATATTAGAAATACATGAGGGTTCAGATTCTTTCACAGGGAAGTAGAGAAACTCTGAAGTTTGTTTCTTATCCTAACGTGTAGTATTTCCCTCGCAGTGTTTTTCCTCGAGAGCTGAAGGAAGTTTTTGCCTCCTGGAGAGTGCGCTGTGCTGAGAGGGGTCGGGAAGACATCGCGGACCGCCTCATAAGTGGTTCCCTCTTTCTACGTTTCCTGTGTCCCGCCATCATGTCCCCATCGCTCTTCAACCTCACCCAGGAGTACCCCGACGAGCAGACATCACGCACACTCACCCTCATCGCTAAAGTAGTGCAAAACCTGGCTAACTTCTCCAAGTCAGTGTTATTTCATTTTATTTACAGCCCTAATGCTTTGTAGTCACTAACCAGTACACTGCTGTACACTGGACAGTACTTAACAAGTTTAAATGCAAAGTTATCAGTTAGTCCCGACAATCAATCAAACATAAAAACATACAAGCAACCAATCTCTTCTTGGATTATGAGAAAACGGGCCTTTTTTCTAAACTGAAATCTTAATTAAGTATTCCTTTGTGGAGTGAAAAAAATGCTGGCCATCATTTACATTAAATACTCAAATATTTAACATTTTTATTTCATAATATTACATTTAAGTGTATTTAAAAGTCTTCTTTCCCTGCAGCCAAAATGCTTATAATAATATATTGAGTCATTTTGCAATATAATAACAACATAAGCTTAGTTTATCAGCATTCAAAACTATATTTAGATCATAATAATAAATAAAAATTCTTTAAATAGACACAAGCTTGCCTGAGGCGGTGGACACAATAGTAGATTGCAGTGTCATCTGCATATAGGCAGGACATAGGCAGAATCACTTAGTGGGCCAAAAACTGAACTCTGGGTTACACCATCAGAGACATTCACTACTGTTTAACAACCAGTTTTTCTCTTCCATTCTGAACATATGGAAAGTAGCATATTTGTTCACAATTTCAATTAAAAAGTGACCGTATGTTGCTGTACATAAATTTTCATGGAAACGTGACTGTGTCAGTGAATAACCGTTTTTGTTCCCTTCCTTCATTGTGCCGAAATGCTCCATGTTTTGCCTACACAGAAAATCACAGTTTAATTATTAAGTAATACTAAAACAACACATGTTATCAGACAACATAATTTTTTTTATACAGGAACCACTGTGCTATTACTCAAACAGTTTTCTGTTTGGATTATTTGACTCAAAACCACATAGTAATTTATGTGTGAAAGGCACCGTGTGCAGTTCTCATTTTAAACAAACACATTGTTTATATTCATGGATTAATACCCCAAATGTAATGTTTTAGCCTCGATAACATGGCAGTTGGAATGAAGGACATTCTTGTGGAAGAAACAAAATCTCTTTTTGATTCATTTCAGTTGACATTAAATGTGTTGCTCAATTGTTTTTTTGGCTTCTTCTCTGTCACCCCCTTCCTTCCTGGCCTTCCTCCCCCTCCCACCTGCAGGTTTGGCAGTAAAGAGGAGTACATGTGTTTCATGAATGAGTTTTTAGAGATGGAATGGGGCTCCATGCAGCAGTTCCTGTACGAAATCTCCAACCTGGACAGTGTCAGCAATGCAGGTGGCTTTGAGGGATACATCGACCTGGGCAGGGAGCTGTCTATACTGCACAGTCTCCTATGGGAAGTCATGGCCCAGCTTAGCAAGGTAAACCCAAACATGACACATGATATACGCCTTTATGAAAATGCAACCATATCATATTAGACATACTTAACACTGTAAGATGTTTTATTTTCCATTTCGAAATTAGTTGTTGCCATCTTACTGGGACTCTTAATTATAGTGCAGATAATGCTTGATATCTGTCACTAATATATCTGCAATTTTCATCACTTCATTAAAAGCTATTATAAACCACAATTTTATGACATAACCAACTATTAAATATACTACACACTGTAATAGAACTGTTTCTTCTACCTTTGCGTATAAAGGGGAAAATACTTTAGCTACACATGACAAAAACACTGCAGCCCAGTACACACCAACAAAAATTACGGTTTAAATTAACGTACCAGTGTTGAGTCAACACCTGTGGCTGATCGGTGTATCACTTAAACACTGAATTTCAACAATTCAGTCTCAAAAATGTCTCACTGTTCTCTCATCTGAAACTTTCTGGTAAATGAGACTGCAAGTCTTTAATCCAACTTGAGCTGTCACTAACTTATAAGCACCGGGAGAGTGGAGGTGGGTATATGGCATTTTAATGAAACTCTTGCATTAGATAACAAAAATAAATGATTTTATAAAGCTTTCCTTTTAACCACAGGATGCCATCATCAAACTGGGTCCTTTGCCTCGCCTTTTGAATGACATCAGTATGGCCTTGCGTAACCCACACCTCCAGAGGCAGCCCAGCCATCAGACAGACAGGGTCCAGGAGAGACAGACAGACAGACTGCTGTCACGGCCGAGCTTCAACAGGGGGATCTCATCTGAGTTTCAAAATCTCATGATGAGAGATCTTAATAGGTAGGCGACATCTGTGTTGTGATCATAACAGCTCCATGCAACATTTGCGAATTTACTATAATTTTATTACCAACTGTCTTTTGTTGCAAATTACTGTGATGTCAAATGCTGAAACTTTGATTGTTTATTTCTCTGTTCTTGCTTTTATGGTGAAGGGCTCCTCCACTCAAGTACTATACTTAAGTATAATTATGAGGTTCTTGTACTTTACTTGAGCAGTTCCATTTTATGTTACTTTATACTTGAACTCCACTACATTTCAGAGGGAAATATTGTATTTTTTACTCCGCTACATTTATAGGACAGCTGGAGTTACTAGTTACTGAGATTTGACAAGAAAAAACATATGATAAGTTTATAAATTGCAACACATTGTACCACATTGAACCAGTGGCTCCCAAACTTTTGCCTTGTGAACCCTTTGAGGCTCTATGCCACATTTCAGATGTCTATGAGTCATTAGCATATCCACCAAAGATACATTTCCCCTCTAAACTTATCAGATCTTTCTTTAAATAATTGCTTGATCCCCAAAGAGGTAAATTGATCCAATGTTTCACAATAAAACAAAGATTATAGAAAAGTCCAAAAAAAATGAAAAGATTTGTGTATCTCACAACTGTCAGATTTATCTTGTGACCCTCTGGAGGGTCCTGGCCTTTAAGCTGGGAACCAGTGGACTAAAATGGAGTATTTCTACATTTCTGTACTTTTATTTCAGTAAAGGATCTGAATACTTCTTCCACCACTGCTTTATATAGTTTTGGACCTGCTGCCTTTTGAAATATTATTAACCTGCTCTTGTGAAGAATAATCTTTGGGGCAATTGTGTAGGAACACTTAACCTCGTAGTATCTATCTGCAGCTATTATAAGCCTTACTCACTGCTGTATTCCAGCTCTATAGATATCACTCGCTTGCCTTCCCCTACCTCCACGGGAGGGGTCATTCCATCCCGCTCCCAGATGAGTTTTCAAGACCGTGACCACCCTCATCGAGCATCCTCCAAAGACATGTTTTATGTATCACGCCCTCCCCTGGCCCGATCCAGCCCAGCCTACTGCACAAGCAGCTCGGACATCACTGAGCCGGACCCTAAGGTGAGTTTTATCACACTGACTTGGGGAATCATCATCCCATCCACTAAGTTTATATCTATCAAAGTGAGGTTAGTATGGTGTGCGTGTTAGTCATACTTAATAGAATCTGCCATCGTGTGATCGAGGCCGTAGTATATCATGACATTTGCTTTTTTTCCACTGATTCACTACGCAACTCATCCTAGCGGTATTTCCTGGAAAATACTTTGAGGCATTCCGATATCCAGGCCTCGCGGTAAAAACACCCGCACCACCCTCACCCATATCATCCGTGGCCACCTAACATAACAAAATAACATGGGGCACACTAGCCTCTCATATCCCTTATTATCTAGGTGCTCAGTGTCAATAAAAGCGTATCTATGATGGACCTCTAGGATTCCCGAATGAACAGCGTGTCTAACCTGCAGTCGGTGGACATGCTCAACTCCTCCCAGGCCTCCATCGCCGGCATGGGCAGCTTCGGAGGGCTGAGCAGCGGAGGCGGTGGCGGCCTGGGGTCGGGCCTGAGCAGCCAGCTGCGGGCCGGTGGGAGGTTGTCAGCTGGCTCTGGCGGCTCCAGCATGTCCGGCGGCCTTCGGCTGAGCCAGCTGAGCCAGATGGGCACCACCACCGACTCGCTATCCCAGCAGCAGCAACAGCAGGCCGCCGCCATGCGCTACCCGCTTTCCTTCCAGAATCCCCTCTTTCATCTGGCGACTGCTGATGGGCCTCAACAGCAACAGCTCCATCACCAGCACAGCCGGGCTCAACCACCCGCTCCCCTGCTCCTGGCCCCAGAGCCTGAGCCCTCTCACCAGACCTACATCCCACAGTTCGCCCATGGGGGGTTCTCTCGCAGTGAGGACCTGTCCACCCTCAGGACCAGGGACAGTCACCTGGGCCAACCCAGCATCATCCACTCACATAGCTACAGTGACGACTACAGCAGGGCTGACTATGGACGCAGGCAGATGTCCATGCATGTGCAGGTAAATGTATGTTCACTGTATTCTGGTGTCTAGGTTTTTATGTCTTCTGATGACATTAGATTTAGAGATTCAACAAATGATTGTTTTGATTTTTGAGTAATATATACATTTTTTTGTTTTAAAAAGCAACAGAAAATAGTGAAAAATGTCAATCACAAGTTCCGAGAGCCCAAGGTGACATCTTTGGATTGACTGTTTTGCCTGGTCCAAAAACCAAACATTTAATTTACAGCAATATCAATCAGACAAAAGAAGCAAATCCTCACTTTTGATAAACTGGAGCCTGAAAATGTGTGGTATTTTTTCTTTATAAATTAGTTAAGCAATCAATCAATTATCCGTATCAATTGAGTAATTGATTAATTATTTCAGCTCTTGATTTTGAATTGATTTTGAATGATTGATTTTGTTGAACTGTACTTGAAGCAACACGCCCAACCAACGGAGCCCCTTGCATTTTTTTAACGCAGGGCTCATCTGCTCAAAAAAAAAGGAATGAAAATGCTAATGTAATATTTACTTGTTCTCTTTTTAAGGATAACCTCCAACAGCAGCAACAAATGATGGGCATGACCTCCCAGACAGGAACATCCCACTCCTCCCTGGCCACCACGCCCCCCTCCACGGTCCAACCTGTGCGCCAGAGTTCTGTCGCCCCACCTCCCACCCAGCGCGTGAAATCTCAGACCTCCCATCAGCTGTCCGTCAGTGCAGCTGTCGCTCCTGCTGCTCCGGCCAAAACAAGACCGCAGAGTGGGAATCTCCTCCAGTCACCAGAGTCCGGCTACGGCGGCAGGCAGCACGGGTCCCGACAGCTGTCCGTCAAAGACAACACTGCCCCGGGCCTGCCACACCAGCAGAGCTCTGTCAGGGAAAGCCAGAGTCCACAGGGAACCACCAGTCAGAGCACTCAACAGTCACCACAGCAACAGTCTCAGCAACAGCAACAACATCTTCTCAAACCCACCATGAGCAAACAGGTAACATCTGCAGGCTATAGATTTATTTTCTTCCCTTTATTCTTCTCTTTGGCGCCCCAGTTTTTTTCTATCAGCACCTGTGCTCATGGCTTTTTCTCAAAAATGTCTCAACTAAGATTTCAGTTACTGTATACGGCTTTTAACTGTTTGTTTGTGTGTAGCTCACTGAGTAGAGCATGGCACTAACACTGTCAGGATTAAAGGCTTGAGCCCCACCAGGGGCCAGCCATGCTCAGAATATACTGAGTGAACTCATGTGACTCTGAAGCAATTCGGAGAAAAGCCTACGCAAAAATCGCTTGCTATGAAAATGACTTTTATCCACTTAAGAACTCATGTTCTCATATTCAGTGTGCTGGCCTTTCTTCCTAGGGGTCCCAGTCTCCATCCATCCTCAATCCCCCAACCCCAGCCAATGAGCGAACAGTGGCCTGGGTCTCTAACATGCCTCATCTGTCGGCTGACATTGAAAGTTCGCGGATTGACCGTGAAGAGTTCAAACTGAAAGAGTACTCAAAGAGCATGGATGAGTCACGCATGGACAGGGTAGGTATCATTTTTAAGTTTCAAAACTGCCCTTTAAAGGAAAAACCTTTTATTAATGCTTATTAAAATGCAAGAACACTGAGTCATGTCTGTCATTGCCGCAGATGACACTCAGATCTGGTCTTAACACAGAAGTCCAGAGGTCTCAGATAGTGTGGGAAACAACAGCCGTCAGCCAAAAGTTTATAAATCTTTTGCAGTGTTTGGTATATTCACTATGCCTCAGCCGCCCTAATTTTCAGTATTTGGAGGCTGTTTTCTTCTTTACAGTTTCTATGAATAAACCACATAAAAACTAACTCCACCTGCCACTGGAGCCACTAATCCCACTGAGAAATCAAGGCTTGGAAAAACTAGCCCAGTGTGAACAACTCTGATTTTGTATTCTCTCTCTATCTCTGCCTCAGGTACGGGAGTACGAGGAGGAGATCAACTCCCTGAAGGAGCGCCTGATGATGTCCCACAAAAAGCTGGAGGAGTACGAGCGGAGGCTCCTCACGCAGGAGCAGCAGACCAACAAGATCCTCCTACAGTACCAGAATCGGCTCGAGGACAGTGAGCGGAGGCTACGGCAACAGCAACTGGAGAAAGACTCCCAAATTAAAGGAATAATTAGCAGGTAAATGGAGGCTGTTGTTGGGATGGAGGGCAAAAGACATCTTAAACATGTGGTTTTTTTATAGGGAGGCCATGGGTGGGCCACATTGACTTTATTTTTCTTTATTATGATGCCTTTGTTGCCTAGTCTTCTTCTAAAATATGTGACATATTCTCTCAGATTAAGATCGCTCGCACTCATTAAAATGAATTATCATACTTCTGAAGAGCAAGTGGAAGCAGAAGTTTCTGGTTGACACAGCACAGCTTTAGCATATTGGATTCTATTTAACAAGATTCAAACAGGAAGTTGAATCAGTTCTTTCCAAAAAAAAAAAAAACATACAGTATATTGCATATTGGAATAAGACTCCATTTACAAGAGTTTGTTATAAAGAATATTGCAGTGTAGGAGGTTGGTTTTAGTTTCATTAAGTACTTTAGCCCTGGGAGCAAGGCAGGGAGTTGTATATTGAAAGCCAAAGCTGCAGATATGTAATGAGAAACTATAATATGGAAGATAGAGATCTATATCTTCTTTGATAAGCAAGTTCCCTTGGCTGATCGTTCTTTTCAACCGAGTTAAACTGGACAAAGGAGTCTCTGATTGTCCTTTAAGCTCTTGTTGTAGCAAATCTACGTCATAACTTCACAACATGATTTACTTGTTATTCAAGAGCAATGTATTTGGATGACTGTGGAGAGCTCCAGCTGAGTCCTGATTTATTGAGTGCTTGTGTGAAGTTGTAATGGTGCAGTTTTTGAGTGCAGTCTTTAGTTTTTATTGATCGGCCACAAAATTAAGTAGTTGATGGGAAAAGAGTGGAATATTGATTGTGTCTCAGTTGTATTCAGGCACGAAAACCAAACGTTTGCTGTGTTGTAAGGATTTCTTGAGGATTTTAAGTTTGACTGCCCATTAGCAATGCTTCCCAAATTTAGTTGTTTTTTTTTTTGGAAAGAGTTCAGTAGTTAAAAGACTCTGTAAGGAAAAGAGTACAATATTTTCTCGTTCACATCTTATAATAGTCTGTGGTCTGCAAGTGAAGAGTGGATATCTGTGACAGAGAATATTGCCACTTCTAATCCACTCCAGGAAAGAAGACGTGGAATGAAGACAGAGACAGTCCTGCTCGTCTTTTATGGGAAAACATCTTTAACGCCCTAACCTTGTATATAAAACCATCATTAAACACTTCCCCATGTCCTTGTGCTGTTGCACTTATCATCAGCCACTTTTATGAACGAAAACAGCTCTTTCTTTTAACTGGATCTCTGGGTCATTTTAGATGACTCCACTCAGTTTAATTTTCAGTTGACTCTCCCACGAGATTGCACTGTAAAAGCACAAGCGGATTGAAAATTTGATAACATCAGAAAAATGTCTGCACTTTTTAAAGCAACACAACACAAAGCATTGTTTTGGACCTTCAGGCACAGGACTACGGAAGACCATGGTTTAATATTAGCTCTTCCATTTTAAATCAAGGTAAACCATGATCACTGACGGACTGCTGATGTATATTTCTACATAGTGAACATGGAGACCGATACTTCTCTCCTTTCTAACATACATACAATGCTGTGATGTAATAAGAAGAGAGGAGAATGTCACAGCAAAACTTCAATCAATCTGTGAATGATGAAGACTCGAGCATAAAGGCATAGAGGAAATATGTCACGTAACAGAGAAACTTTATCAGAGCAGTTAACCATTGATTATTACTCCCTTGGAGTATGAGCTTAAAGTGAGTCCAGCAAATCTGCTTCACACATAAAGCATCTTGTGCGGGAAACTGATATTTCCAAGGCTTGCACTTGTACCTTGTGTGACTTTTATCATTTGACCACAAAAGGATGAATAAAGTAGCAGATCTGGATGCTTCCAAGTCGATTTTACTCACAATTCACTGAGCCAGACCATATCATCGAATGCATTGCAAGACTTGTGCATCGTCTGGACAGATTTGAATATGAATGCACATAAGAGCGATGCAGTGCAGAGATTGTGGATGCGAGGAAATGTGGTCTCGGGCCATCATATTGGAATTGATTGGACTCCAAAATCTTAATGAAATGACAAGTGTAACGATAGCCTTATGTTTTTTTCATCTTAAATTGACTTTTATTTTAAATTTTCACATTGAAATCCATTATTTGGATGCAAATGCAAGCTCAGGTTCTGCAAAAAGAAGCGATCTTGAATTCGTGGCTCCTGTGTAGGCTTGAAAAAATCTCTTTATCTGCAGAACTAAAACACTTAGCAGTGTGTTTCAAGTTTCAGAGATTTTCTTTCAGAGAAGCCTTAATATTCTGTGCATTAAATTTACTTTAAGCTCAGAGGAAATCTATTATCTGTCATTAGACCAGATACACTTTTTGTTCTCTACAATCTAATTTAAACCAAAGCCAAATATTGAGTTTTAGGTCATGCTAGTTTAAATCCACTGAAAACACTGAGTCCACTTTACCTGTAGCACTTTTATCTATATTTTTCTCCCTTTGGGTACTGATCTCATTAGTTGGCTACAGGCTATCCTATTTTTTGTCAAATTATTTTAATGCATTTTGGTAAATTATAAATATGAATGAAACTATTTATCTTCCCCAAGCTGTTTGCTGTGATCTAAGCAACAGACTTACGTTGAAGAGATGCAGTGAGTTTGCAGTAGGGGAAAAAAATCACTGGTCTTAATTGTACCTGTCATAGTAATAATCTATTTTTAACTATAATCCATAGCATATTAAAGTCTGTGATGCAAGAGCCATAACAATAATAATATATAAAATATATATGAATTCTATTGAGAGTGAGATTCTAACTATTTTAACCTTGCAATAGCTAACTTTTTAGTAGGAGAAGCGCAATAATAGATACAATATGTCTACATGTGCTGTTTGTGCAAGTGCACATTCAGGATCCTGATGAGGTACACTGTATGCATTTTGTGTACATAAGGAAACAGTAACTTCCTGCCAAAATCTTTTACCAGGTGCCATCCGCAGTATCTAAACAAAGAAAATAAAGACCTGGAATACTGTAAAGTGCAAAATATCGCAGAGACAACATGACAACAATGTTCTGAAGTGTGTTCTTAAGTTCTCTACTTGTTTTTGGCTTATCTGTATGGTGTTTGTGAATTTATCTGCATTTTAAATGAAAGACTGCAATGGATATTATTTATTTATTAAAGCAAAAAAGATTATCTTACTATAACTGTGTGATTTTGCTGTATATGCTTGGTATGACTTTGACCTGCAGTCCGTCATTGGTGGTGTCCAGTGACATGGTGATCAGAATAGTTGTTTAAGAAAGCTAGACAGTTCTGTCATTTAACTTATGCAGTAACAGTATGATTTAAATATTATTATTAAAAGGGCAACCATATAATTATTTTCTTTTTCCCTCTCCAGAGATATAGATAATATTCTGGTGTCAGTATATCTGCCTCTCTTTTGTAGCAAGAATATATTGATAGGCTGTACAGATTGTACTACGGCAAAACTTATGTTTAAATCTTGCAAATGAATTCATAGTGGTGATGAGTTTTGGCTTGATGTGTGTGTGATTGGCATGGCTTGTAGCAACAGCCAAGGGTTTATATTCAATTAATACAGACCTGTGTCAAATAGTTGCAAATAATTCTTAGTTTGTTTCAACCAGATGGGTGGGGGTCGCCTGCGTCGACACCGATCAGACGTTGAAAGGTAAGTTTTCAGTCAAAGACATGTACTATGTTGGCAAGAAAAAAAGAAAGTATTTGCAGCTGCTGTTTGATCCAGGTCTGTTGTTTCTTTCTGTTGGATTTACATTAACTTCACATCCAATTTGACGCCTTTGTCTCTTGCCTTTTTTCTCCGTAGCAAAATATTCAGACATTGTGACCTCATGTTGGTAGATACACACATTGTTTTGACTACATGTACGACTTGACCTCAAAAGCACACTACTTGAAGTACAACTGGATATAATAAGTTTACCCTTTTTTTTTTTTTGGTAACATATCACCCACATGAATCATTGTCTGCCTTTTGAAGTCATGTCAAAATCCTAATGCTGTATACCCATGTTACATTCCATTGTTTTTTGGGACAGTGCTAATATTTCTGTCTGTGCTTATGATTGATTCTTTTCTTTTCCTATTCTCTTCTTTTGTAAAATAACTCTCAACACTGTAAATTATTTATGGAATAAAACATCCAAACACTTATGTTTGAAACTTCACCTGTGGATTTTCGTTCTTTATTGTCAAATATGTGCCTCTCTGTGTTCTGAATAAAATGCTGTGAATGTGCTGAAAAATAGCCTTGAGTGACAGAATGTGACCTGATTGGTGGGAAATTTATTCTGCTTTGAAAAATGGTGGCAATTAAATGTTCCTGTCCAATATTTGATTGGCTTGCTGGCTCAATGAACACACGAGTGACAATCTTTCTGGTCATCTTACCGAGACAAACTCACATAAAGTTTAAAAGTTGCTCCTTTGTGCACTATTGTAAAGACATAATATTCAATGAGGCTTATCTTTTGTCAACAAGTTGCAAAGATGTTTATTCTGCTGCGGTAAAATGTCAACTGAAAACCTTGTAAAACAGATGGAAAGTCATGAAAAGCAATGCCAGGAAATCTATCATGTGAAGAGGTCTTTTTTTATTCACACTAACTTCTATTTGGCATTTATCACCACCATTACAATACCCACAGTTTAGCCAGTTGGCTGTGTAAATGCAAGATAACTCTGTGTGAGAAATATCCTTGAATGACCCTATCAGGAGTAAATCCCTGGCACTTGGATAATCATGAGAGCTGGGAAACCTGCACTGTCCGCTGGCTCATGAAAACTGCAGCAGTAAGCTCGCTCATATCTGCGAATGGAGTCTTTGAAATCATTGGTCAAAGGATTTTCCACCAGTGCCTTGGTTTAGTCCATGTTACATAAAATGGGCAATTCCCTGGGGATGATCGGGATCTGTTACTGAACCGTTCGCTTCAGATAACCGAGAGTAATTGTCCACAGTTGGCCGTGATTGCACTCTGAAAACACCTTAAATTGGGGAAAAAATGCTTTGATGAATCCCATTGGATGGAGAAGAAAAAAGGCTCCACCAGTGAAAACTGGCAGAGCTTCATAAACCATGGCTTGGGTTTCTGCTGCTCAACATTTGCATAGCCTTAAAAGATTGAGCTTCCCATCAGATTTGGGATTCAGATTTGAGATACAGGTAACCAGCATCTCATCACTGAGAGTTGTTGAGCCAGATGTTGGAGATGCATCTGCTCAACGTCTTGTTAAGTATCATCTTGATTTCATAACACTCCCTCTCTTTCTGTCATCCCCTTCCCCTCTCTTTCTCTCTCTCTCTGCTTCCAAGACTCATGGCTGTGGAGGATGAGTTAAGGGGAGGAGCCATGATTGAGCCAAAAACCAGGATTTTCGCTGATCAGGTCTGTGAGACAGTTTCTTCTCTCGTCGAGTCTGTGCAGTGGCCCGTGCTATCTTCTCTCCCCCCTCTGCCTCTCTTATTTCCTTGCTACTGTTATGATTTTGTCCGCTGTGTGTATGTGGTCCCTCTAACCGTCTTGCCCTGTCCCTGACCTGTCCCTGTGTTTGGGTTTGACTGCCATCTGTGTGCCAACATACCTGGGAGCTTTGGAGATCAAAGAGTGTTGTTGTTTGCATTTCTCAGCTTAAGCTATCCAGATGTCTGACTAGCTAAGTTTGTGAGCATATCCGGGCCTGTGATGTAGTTCTGTAGTTGTTTTCTGTCAAATGTTTCTGCCGAGCATGTGGGGTTAAAATTCCTTATCCCTCTCCCACAGATGATGTAGAACCAGACTTAAGCTCAGGTTATTGAACACCTGAGCCCTAAATCTAACTTTACTGTATGCTGTGTGGTGGTGGTGGTGTGGTGGTGGTGGTGGTGCTATGTCTTCAGGAGCTTCTTTTTCTCAGTGCTCTTCATTTCATGCTCTCAAACTGCCCCTTTTCTTATCCTGTGAAATTGAACTAGCCCACATTTAATTGGACTTATGCTGTACACACACACACACACACAGGCACGCACACACACACACACACACACACACACACACACACACACACACACACACACACACACACATATATATCCTCGAGTCACTCCTCCATCAGAATGATGTCCTCGGATAGTGTAAGTCACACTGAATCTAAAAATATGTGTATCATGTTTGTGTTTCCAAATTTTCCAAATTTATGACCCCTAGGAGTGTAGTCCAAACATGAAAGTTTAGCTGCTGCTACTGCTACATGATACATTGCATTTTCAGCAGCTGCTAATTCAAATCTAAAAATATTCTGAATGTTGAATGTAACATACAGCAAATCACCCTTACGGATGGCATGTGTGGGGTTTTCTCATAAATCCGTTGCTGTGAGTTAATTTAACACTTCTAATGCTAATCCTAGCTTTCAAAAAGCCTATTCCTCTGTCAGAGAGTTCAAACAGTAACCACACTTCAAATGTTCCTTCTTGTATTTGGTGGCAATTTTTCTCAATTAATTGCATGAAAAATCAAAGAAAAAGCCTCACGGTAGATTTCTAGTTACCCGTCAAAAGCAGCAGGGAGGGGAAAACATGCTCAAACATGCCAAGAGGGAAGAGCTGACAGAAGCTTGAGAGCATCACATGGATGTTCATTATTACAACTAATGTGACAATGATATATTTTAAGGAAACCCCACAAGGCTGTACTTTCAGAAAAAAATGTATTTATATATTATATATTTGTAGTATAAATAATATAAACACAAGGCTTCAGTATTACAGAAACTAGTTGTCTGGCTTCTGTGTAGGTTACCTATGTATCCTGGGAACTAATTATTTTCATTATCAATTAATCTTTTAGTAATTTTTTGGTCTGAACAGAAAAAAAAAAAACACTGAAAAACGTCTGGCCATGGTTACCTACAGTTTTATCTGACCAAACTTCCCAAAACCGAGATATCTTCAGTTTACTACGATGCAAGACAAAGAAAATCAGTAAATTTTCAAACTTGAGAACCTTAAATTAATCAAAAATTTGAAACTTCTGAATTTTTGCTTTTAAAAAATGACCGAAATAATTAATCAATTTTCAAAATAGTTGCCGATTAATTTGACCTTGATCCACTAATTGATTAATCGGCAAATCGTAGCAGCTCCAGCGTGTGTTTTCTAGTTGGTTACCAGACGGATAAAGTTTGTACTTTGCAGTGTAGGATGATAAAGTAAGTGCCATAAAAGTGTAGGCACAGTGCAATTTTAGCTAATGCAGATTATAACGAAATAAACAAATAAAACCAAGAGAAACTGGAGTGTGTTACACCTTTTTCCTGGGGCTGATGGTTCTGGCGCTCAGTATTATTATTCTGTTTTAAAGAGATGTTATTCTGGCTCTCAAAAATAATGTTTGGGATAATGCTGTAGGACGACATTGCAATACTGTTACATTACAGTACATTGCAATTTTGTGACGACCCGATGAATTCTATTATATAGGTCTTATTTCCTGTTGCTAGGACTGTTGGTTGTCATGTTTCCCAAACCACTGGTAGGTGAATTCAGTTCTACCTACTATTGAAACAGAGCATCAATACACTGTCCAAGTGATCACATGGAAGCCAAGATCAGTAGCTCTCATTCAGGTTGATGGACAGCTGTAAATGTTTAGAGATTTAAATTCATACATGTGTATTCACAAAAAAAAAGTTTGCAGACTTATCAGGTTGTATCCGTGTTGTTTTCATATTCAAAATTCAAACGATGCTGCAAACATCAGTGTTTAATTACTATGTAGTAAAAAAGTAAATTTGTCTTTTATTGAATCACATTATTTTATTCCCCTGCTATACAGGCGCTATACTAAAGATTTGCTTTCAGGCTTCCCTTCACACTGTTAAGCTTTTTCCTTTATTTCTTTTTACTTTTGTTTTGGAAGCTAACTGATACCTCACTTTATTACTGTTTATTAATGTTTTATTAATACATATTATTAATGCTTTGTATTTAGGCTCCATCTTCTGCGAATTCATGATTTAAGGTGATGGATGAGGCTGAATCGACCTGCATGCCTTTACACTTGGCAGTGCATCTATGATTGAATTGAATTGAATTATTACATTGAATTCTCTGGTACCTAACTCTATACTTCTTCCATGAACAAGTAAAATATTCAATTGGAGGGGAAGACATGTTCAATAATCTTTGTGTGTGTGAAAAAAAAGAGAAATGTCCAGTTTTAAGAACCCAAAAAATAGATTGTTTACTGGGCTTGTAAGTCTGTGAAGAACTATCAAGAAAAGGGTTAAAGGGTTATACCAGTCTACCAATGACAATTTAAGCTTCAATACTGCCCTTGACAAAAATGTTGATTGGATTACCACAGATCAAGCAGCAACCTGTGCTGGAGATGATGTGAAAGCCGCAGGGCACATCCAGTGTTGTGTTTGAAGGAGGACTGTACATCTCTTAAATTTCTAGAGTCTTTAATGACAACAGAACAAACTATAGAATAAATAAATGAAATCATAAGCCTAATCACCAGAGGGTTTTATCAAATTAAATGCCCCCTGTGCTTCCAGCTTTAAAATTATTTTTCTTTTACTTTAGATATCTGTACCATATTCGTAACATATTTAATATATTCAAGTATCAAATGCTTCCATTTAAAGGCATCCTCATACCAAAGTAGCTGAAAAAATGATAAGAAAGACAGACGGACAAATCTATCAGGTATTATTTTCAGGACATCAAAAATGTCATAGATGTCAAAATGTGACACCAAAGGTTGACTAAAAGCTGATCTGAGTGGAGGAATCTTTAGGGTCAAATGTAAAATACAAACCACTGAGAGATACGGTGGGTGGATGCAATAAGGTAAACACCCGTACAACACTAGAACATGCACTCAGTAGAACGCAGACCTCCGCCAAGGCCAGTGTCAAACAACACACACCAGACTTTCAGCTGAAAGTACAGCTGAGGCTGATGGGTATATCATTAGTTTTCAGGTATTTCATCTTTAACTAAAGTTTTGGTCAAATTAAAAATTTGACCTGATGATGGAGCTAGAAAAAAATGTTAAGGGATCATTAAGTTATTTCCAGACATGAATGTCTGCACCATATTTCATGGTTCAGTCAATAGCTGTCAAGATATTTCAGCCAAAACCACAAATGTCTGCTTTTTGGTGGCACTAAAGTGAAAGTCAGGAGATCACCAAAGTCAGTAGGATTCATCCTCTTGGGACCATGAATGGTTTTACAACATTCCATGACAATCTATCCAATAGTTTTTGAGATGACTCAGACAAACGTTAAGCAATTGAAAACTTCACAAAGTATGTATTCGATTGTACAGGTGTTTGTGTTACTGCAATAAAATGTGGTAAAAACAGATACACGGGAACAAATTCAATGAGATTAGGAAAATACCTTTATGCTGAAATGCTCTTTTAATCTACATGCAGCTCATTGTGCTTGAAGCGAAATTAGTTGTTGCTTTGAGTGAGCATTTATGCGGGGCTCTTTTTTTGTCAGGAATTACTGGTTAGTTTTGTATTTTAGCCTCAGGCTCTTGTTTGATCACCGCTGCACCTAAGACAAGCAGACAGTTCAGTCCGGTGTGATGATACTCATCTCTAATGGGTGATGCTGGTACACACACAGCAGCTGAGAGGGGGGAAGGTAAATGAATAGGGAGTGAGAGGAGAGAGGCATGATGCCATTGTTTCCTGGGGCCACTGCCACTAACTTCCAAGACAACTCTGCACACTTAATTAGGCCTCACATAATAACACAGGTGCAGGATGCCGTATCCCTTCCCACAGCAGTATCCTGATACCTACAAAGTAAACACCCACTGCAAAAAGTCGTTGACTTCCATCAAGATATTTTGAGATTAAAGAACTGCTATTAAGGACACGCGTACATTAGTATCTACTGTATAAGTAAATACATTTCTGCCAAAGCTGCAAAATAATGTAACCGGGTATCTGCTATCTATTTTTTCCATCTTATTAATATCGATGAGCATAGGCTAAATGACAGAAACACCTCCCTGTATTATGCAATACAGTTCAACTGCATCACAAACTACATCCTACGAAATCACCAGTTGAATCAACTTCTCTCTGAAACAGTTTCAACAAAAAGTGAACATTATAACCTTTGTAAAAAGGGAGGATTTATTGCAGGACTGTTGTATTAGACCGCATTAGTTTCAGCTAGGTGTACCTAATAAACTGCCAACTGTGTGTATATTACTAGAAATTATCGTTATATATAGCTGGGAATGTACTTAATACATGTACTTAATAAATAATTGTAGCCTGCTTTGTCGCTACTGGTTTTCCATCATCCTGCGACTGGTATGACCATGAAAAAGGTATTAAATTGCATTTTAAGGTTTTTAAAAGTTAACTTGAGTTAGCTTAAATTCAATTTGGTGCGCACTGCAGAAACCTTGTTTAAAAATTTGGTATCAAAATGGTCTTGGAAAACAGTTAGAAAATATAATAAAAATCCAATAAATTACATCAAATTATGACAGTGACAAGTAAAGTATGTCTAAAGGGTTTTAATATATTTAATTTGATGCAATAAGTTTGACGAATAATTTAACAAATTCCGTTATTATGTTATAAATGATTATCGAAGAGCCCTATTTAAGCAATCAGTGTCAGTTTATTTATTTTATTTTATTTTATTAACAATGACATTTTAGTACACTCTTTAGAGTATCTGGCAGTTACTGCACATTAATGGTTGTAAAACCTGAAACGCTTTTTCATCAGTTTTTAAAGTGTTTTAAAGTGTTAAATTGATCGTTTGTAGACGATCATTTCAAAATTCAGTACAATCTTAAGTAAAGGATTTTACTTAAGATTTTGCTGAATTTTGTGAACTTGCAGATCAAGTGAGGTGTATTTAATGAGGAAAAGGCTTCCTGAGCTTGTAGTTGCATTAATAACATCAATTTTTAATTCATATAAGTTTTAATCATATTCTTTTATCTGTACGCATTGTCGCAACTTCTTGGATGTCTGTCAGTTTTGAGTGTATGTGAACTGGGGTGTGTGTATTCTTTGATGTTTCTTCGTGTCTTTTTGGATATAGTGTGTTGATGTAAATATGATTCTGGGTTTTTCCAAATGGGTATATATTTATAGAGTAGATGATTGCATGTTTGATATAAGCATGTCCTTTACATTGTCTTTTTACCTTTCAGAAGCAGGAAACATGAGAGATTCAGCTTTCCAAGTCTATTGGATAAATTAATCAGCTGCTTTCAGATGCAGATGTCACTTGGAGTGCATGAATTAAGGCCTTTTTCTTTCTTGTCCTATAAGCATGACTTCTGTTAATGATACACAGCATGGCACGCTGCTTTAACGCTTTCAGGCTGTTGAGTTGTCCTATAATGTTGTGCGTGTATGGTTTTCATTATGTACATGTATGTAAATGTGCGTTAGTAAGCATTTTTATGTATATGTATGTCCTTGTTTTCTGTTCACCTTTTGTTGTGCATTTATGTATGTTCTGTTGTTGGGTGGCTGTTGTTTTCCTCGACCTTCACCGCCCTTCTGAATCCTACCCACTGCACACGAGCCTTCCCTCCTTCTTTTGCTGTCAGCCTCTTCCTCTTGCCTCCTGCTTTCAACCCTCTTCTGCTCTCCTCTCCTCTCCTCTCCTCTCCTCTCCTCTCCTCTCATCTCCTCCTATGTTGATGAGATACGGTGATTTCTCTTAGGGGAGGCGTCAGTCCATCCTAGTGCAGCCCCGTCTCGCACCTGTCCCACCCCGAGTACCCAGGTAATAAGCAAACCGGCAAACTCTCACTCTCCATCCATAACCTGCTGCCTCTTTTCCACTTCTACTGTTCTCTATGTACGTCCCTTGTCCATATGCAGCACCCTGTGAACTCACTGCAAGCCAACACACTGACAGGCCCACTTTATTTTTTCATTAGAAAGAAGAAAGAAAGAGGTCTTTCACAGAATGTTTGAGGTTACTCATGGTTCTGGGTGGCATACCTCTGTGTCAAAAGAGTGGCAACAAAACATTTCAGTGATTTAAAGCTGCACTAAGTAGGGATTTCCTAATGAGTAATTTCTCTGTCATTTAAACTGTCATTTAAATTTAGACTAGTCAACTAATCTAAAAGTAAGAAAACACTCAGACAACGGGGTTGTCTGACTGTGCGGCTAACATTAGCAGTGCTAGCACCAGCAGCTTTCATTTCTTGGAGGTTAATGCTCACATGCCTTGAGCTGAAGGTGGTGAGGCATTGATCCGGTCGAGTGGTTATATGCCAGTTTATTCCGACACAGCCTACACACAACCCTAGTTTCATTTTCTAGATCAAAATACTGCCAAACTGCGCCGAGATGTCATCTGTATCACTTTCCACTTTGCTGGTTTACAACAACCGGGCATTGAAGGGGGGGCTGCTGTAGTTTAACTAACTGGCATTTGTGGTGCCGATGAGCGAGAGTAGCCAAGTTTAATCATTGACTAATCGCACACATCCCTAGCACTAAGCAACTAGGCAGCAAGAGGTGTTCATCCGAAATATGTCTGAACTGTAGTACCCATAAATCATGTAATGCAATATCTGTAAAGTGTACACAGCACCACCTGTCATAAAAGTTTGGATTGAACATTTGTTCCAAACAGAGGGCATTATCACTTGGCAACAAATAAATAAATAAATCCTTTTCTTTTTTTTAATTTAATATATTCAAGACAAACTGAGGTGAATCAAGACTCTGTCTCAGCTTGAACTAGCTAGGGTGTTATCCCTTTATCAGACAGTGGCTGGCTAACTTCTAAAAGGCTAGCTAGCTAAGTTAGCTAAATTCATAGCATAGTTACGGCTACAGTGAAGACCCACTAAAGGTGGTGTCATGAGGAGAACTGGGAGAATTTCAGAAATAAAAGTCCCATTAATTTTCCCACAGACAATTACGTGACTGACAGTAAGACCGTGGGTTGGCATGAAAGTCTCCCAGTTCAGTCATCGCAAAAGATTAACAACTGTGTCAGAAAATACATGAATCTTTGATTAAAAACTCAAATGTAGAAGACTGTGTACATAAAGACGTTAGGGGGAAAGTTAACTGATTCTGCAAAAAACACCCAATCACCGAGCATTAAATGAAGTTATGTGCGTCACTAATAGTGAGCAGAAGTTAAGGTTACACTGTCGAGAAAACTGCAGCTTGAATCAGTTTACTTATGGACTGGGTCCATTTTTGATGAATTAAACAAATATAGTGACATGTTTTGTTCGCAGTTTTAGTGACAAACCATTCTGAATTCGCCACAGCATTCGTGTCTCCATGGCGACCCTTCCACCATGCCAAATGACCATGAAATGGTTGAAAAGTTGAAAAGTTGAAATTATTAAAACTGTTGGACACAAGATAAGATCGGACCATTAAAATTATCTGGGAGAATCCTGTGTTTCTAGGTTAGGTATCATTGAGTATATAGTTTAAAGAAAAGTTGGAAATAGAAATACAGAACAGAAAACTTTGCAACTCGGTAAGTTTTCTACGAGACGACTACATTGGGTTCATAGTTAGTCCGGCTTCTTTAGGAAAAATTTGCAAGTTAGCCAACTTAGCTGACATCGGTAGTAGCTGCTGGTTCGCACTACTCCCATCATAAGCCTGCTATTTCCTCATGTTTTTAGTATTAGTATCTCACAATAAACAGGCCTTTAACTAAACATTTGTTGTGATAACATGAGGCAAAGTAGGTGAAAATGGACAGAAATTTGATTGTGCCCAAGGTGTTATCTAACTTAGCTAGCTGACAAAATTTGCTTACAGCTAGTTAGCAAGCAAAGCCTGGCTGTCAATATTTGCCTGTTTCTGCTTATACTGTATGATAAACTCATTCTTAAAAAAAAAAAAAAGATCTAATAAACATGTTTAATTTGTGTAATAAATTTTCTATTCATACTAAAGTTAGTAGGGATGGAATGTTTTTCTCTCTTGCAGCCCCACTGATTTAGGCTGAAAATATGTTTGCATTTTTACAGACTGTTTTATAATGCACTTTAAAGTCTCTTCCCCTCTGAGAATAGACAAAAATGTGTAATTTATTCACAGTGCTGTGATCGGCATTGTGTGAAGTAAGCTTCCTTCTCCTCCACCACACAAAACAAAACGACATTTTCTTTGTTTTGTCAGGCAGGAAGAGGTGGTAACCTGCTACGGTTTTACTGTCACCCTTACAACACAAAAGCGTGTCTTCTTGTATCCACTGGTAACTGGAAATATTCTATGACAGACCTCAAATAGGGAGTTTATTTGAATTATTTGAGAAGAACTACGTTGCTTTTTGACTTTATGTTGACAAATGAGCATATTACATGCCTTGGCAGAAATATACAGAAGTACTACAGTAGTTAAGAGCTTCTAATGTCTTTTCAAAATCTTTGTGTGTGACTGTTGCAGCCCTCTACAGATGAAAGTACCATCGCTTGTTCGTACACATAATCCAGTCATAACCAGCAAACCACAGACATACAGTATATGCCAACATTATTATTCGCAAATGAATTTCAAGTCATATACGGAGACCTTCCTGTAACTCTTTGCATTGGGTAGATCGGTGAAATGCAGAGAATTACAAATGAATATATGGATAACATTTATTCTTAAGCTTCACTATTTTCAGGTGTTGGCATTTGCAAATATCGTACTCAAAAAAGTCAGGTTTTACTCAATAAATAAATAGATGCAAGAATTTCTTTTTTAAACAAGTTTGAATGCAAAATTGTTATTTTCTGCCAAGCAACTAAGCAAAAAATCCAGATTAAAAGAGAATACACACGAACACATTTTATGGTTCCGCAGACTTCAGTCTGGATTTGTTAGCAAGAAATGAGACGTTAAATGTTCCATTTTGGGCCTCTTTCCTATTTGAAAACAAGCCCAAACTTTTATTTTTTAAGACATTACCCTTCTTGGTGATAAATCTGTCTGAAAGTCGCTGGAATATTGTGTGAATTCTCTCTTATTGTAGATTTTTTTTTTTCCTCCAGTACACCATATTTCTTGCTGCTGTGTTTTCCTACACACGTGAACATACTTTTGCATTCAGTTCTTCGTCCCTCCCAGCACACCCTCAGATAAACAACGGAAATTATGGGAAATCTCCGTATCTGACCCAGTCCTTCCCTGAAGAACACTGATTAATGTGCACATGTTTTTTGTGTGTTTTCTTTGTCTTCAAGTGAGTCTATGTCTCTGATATTTATCTGTTTGTGTATGTGTTTGGCACCTGGGCACATTATTTGGTTGAATGGTGGCATAGGCCAGTTCTTACTGTGCGACTGATGATGTGTGACGTGCATACCATGTTGGTTTTTTTTTTTGTTTTTGCGTCAGAGTTTGGAGCTCTTCACCTGGCAAGCTAGTCATCTTAAGTCTTACAGGGTTTTGTTTTTTTTACTGTTTTTTTTACACTCTTAAATATATATACTGATTAAACTAACACTTACAGCAGGTTTTTATTTCAATTGTGGAGACGAGACAGATTTCACAGGTTGCTGTAGATATCAAAACTGATTGGAGATTGGAGGAGATGGGTAAGAAACTGTGTGTACAATACTCTATCTGCATCATTTACTACACACCTAACATTTCAGTGCTCCACCAAGTGTTCCGTGTTCCTGTCTCCAGTACCGCAGTTTTCATTAGCATAAAAAACATTTTCATACCAAGCTGTAATTGAATGCACCAAGTGATCAAACACTACAGCCCAGAGAGAGTGAAGCAAGTTTGGTAAGTTAAAAAAGGATGTCAGTAAACATTTTGCAATGTCTTTGTTCAGCTGCTTGACTTCTGAGTTTAATAGACATGTGTATTGGTCTACACATGGATATTAAACAGCACTGGTGGTTGTGTTTGAGAGTAATAAAACAAGTGTTTGTGGAATCATGTTACTGGCATCCTGTAACTGTCTGTACCATAGTAGATAGCTGTTCATAGCACCAGTTAGCAACTGAAAATGTTTTCATTCATTTTGGTTCTGATTGAGAAGAGAAAAGACCTGCCAATTCACATCAAATTTTGGGGTAACTTTTTTTTTTTCTTCTTTTCACTTTTCTTTAAGTGAAGTGGAAACACCTTCCACTCACAATGGACACACCCATCAGATACAGTTTATCCAGTGATAATTTGCTTTTGATTCATTTTCTCTACTGGATGCAGACCAAACTATCTCTCCTCTTTCCTGTCTTTCCCCTCTACAGCACTTCATTTCATTCATGTTACGGTGTCTCATACTTCATATATGTAAGCATTAAAGTAGTATTCAATGGCATACATATTTTCCAATGTTTGATAAATAACAAATTACTGCACATACTTCCAGTATCTTTTAGATGGCTCTGCACTCGCTTTACATTTTCAGTGAAACAGAGTCTCTGTAATTATGTCTAGACATCACACAGCAAATGTGCCAGATAAGATGAATCGAGTGCAATTATTTTAAGAGGTTTCTGGTGGTAAAAATGTGAATTCAGCTTTCAGAATGCTTTCTATTGGATGCTTGGATGCATTAAATAAGCACCATTATGAATAGAGTCCTCATAGTTGTCTATTGGCACAATAACCCAATTGTTTTCTCTTCCCACTGCTCCTACATGGACGTCAAGACTGGGAGTGAAGGCTTGCAAACAGACCTTGATATACTGTATACTAATAATGAAACTAGTATTTGCATTGCTGTTATTCTGCGCCAATGTAGGTAAGAAAAGATGGCAAAACCAAACTTTGATTAAATCACTAATAAAAAGCTCCAACCCAGGATGTACACCCATGCAGCAGCTCATTGCTACATGATCAACGGGTTTGGGTTAGACTTTTTCATTGGTGAATTTGACAGAGGTTTGGATTTCATGCCAGGCTATAGGATGCCCCTTTATCTTGCTTTTCGAATTTGGTGCTGAGCTCTATGTGGCTTGAATTTGTTTGCATGTTTTTAGTCACAAGATGATGCTACAGTATGTGCTGTTAAGATGTTGTTAAAGCCATAAATTTAGAGTTCTTAAGATATTTTCAGCTACTCAAGCACGCACATTTACATAGAAAGTTAGTCCTTAATGAACATGATTTGTACCCATTGGCATAGAATGACTCACTTGACTTCCTGACTTTTCCTGACATCTATCACTTGACAAACACCCCTTGCTTCTCATCCCAAGAGTATCAGGACCTTTTGACCTCAAGAATTTTAATTCCTCCTTCATCCCTTCTTTCCCTGTGTCCCCTTTCCTGTGCTGCCATTTTTATCGGTGTGTGTCATACATCAACTTCGTAACTCATTTGGCTTTCTCTCCTCTCTCTGTCTGTCTTTCTTTCTGCGTGGTTCTTCCCATCCCTTGTCACTTGTCTTTTATTATCAAATTCTTCCTTACTTTTCTTCTTCCATCGCTTTTACATGTTCTCATTCCAACCGGTTCTTTCTATTTTTTAATGTTGATACTTTCCAATTCAATTCAATCACATCCTTTTCTGGTAATTTTCCTCCCTGTCCTCATCTCCTCATCTTTATCTCACTATTCTTACCTCACCTCCTCAACATGTGATTTTTTGCCCTCCCCATGTCACGTTATCTGCCTTGATTGGACATCTCCTTTAAAACTCACATCCCTCTCATCGTTCATTGAATGGCTTCTCTTCTACGACCATCTCTCCCTGCTCCCACTCCTCTTTCCCCTCCCCTCTCTCTCTATCTCGCTAGGAGGACCAGCTTTCCTCCCTGGGTTCTGCAGACCCCGGTGTGAAAACTGAAGGTGGAGGGGGAGGTGGAGGAGGAGGACAAGGAGGAGGAGGAGGAGGAGGAGGAGCAGTAACCAACAACCAAGGCCTCAGAGTCTCTTCCTCAGGCATTTCCTCTGACAGCTCGCCCCATAATGGAGTCCTCCCTCATACCATAGACCCTCCCTCTCTACCCACTCATCATCAACATCCTAGTCAGAATGGAGAGCTCCGTGGCAACCAAACATCCTCCCCCATGACAACGTCACAGGCAACTGGAACCACAGCAACAGCAACTACAGGCATAGCAGACGAAGGGGGAGTAGGTCAAACACAACACTGAGCCAAATCAGAGAGAGATGACACAAAGGAAAGGAAAACACTGTCCCCGTCTTTTCCTATTTAGCAAGACAATGCTTTGAAAAGAAATCGCCATTGATATCCTTATTCCCCAGGCAAGAGAGAGAAGAAAAGTGTTTGGGAGAAAAGTAGTAATGATACAGCTACTGTACAGTGCATAACACATGAACACACAACATAAAGGGCTCTTCAATGGACACTTGTTCTCTTGATGCTCACATGGAGCTTCAGTTTGTATCAGTCTTGCAGGACAAGATAATGATACCTTATCAGATACTGTTTGAATCAGTCAAACAAAGCATTTGACGAACATACAAAGCCAGTGTGTGAACATCTGCTCTGTGCAATCATTGCCTGTCTGTGGCTCCATGAGAAATAAATACATGTGAGGAACAAGCACTATAGAATGTCTTGCACCCCAAAGACTTCATAGTAGCCATCAGCAAAGAAGTGCTATAAGCTACCTTATAGTAACTCTTGACTCCCATGGATGTAGGTGCATTAATAATGCCTATCCTGAACACGCCAGGCTGCAAATGTGTTAGGTAGAGATGTGGCGATGTAGTCTGGCTTTCTTAGTGCCTTTGAGTGTTTTACAACAGGGTTTTCCAATAGAGATACCAGGTGGAGATCCATGTTAGCTTTGCTAGTAAGAGAAATGATCTGTGGGCTGAAAACAGAGATTCAAAGACACAAGATCAAGCTTCGTAGAGGTTTGAGTGACCGAAGACGTTTTTGGGAACTTTTTTTTTTTTTTCAATCTAAGGGACTTCTTGTTTTTGGACTGAGCTTGTGCAATTTTTCTCTTCTCAATCTCAGAACCGATATGTGATAAACTGGTGCTAAACAGAAACAAATGGTGCCATTTTCCTAGTCAGATGTCTGTGTCTGCCATAGCACTGCCTCTTTCATGATTCACTCACCGTCTTTTCACTATCTATCTCTCCTGCAGTTTGTCCTTGACAGGACTTTTGTTTCCCCAATATGTTTTGTATCTGTCTCTGTCTCTGTTCTTTGTGCATCCTGTTGTGTTCTTATGTCTTAATGGGGATGTCGGGGTTTCCATGTCTGTGTTTTAGAAGGGCCCTCCTCCAATCTCTGGTTATATTTACAGTTAATAAAAGCAGCTCTCCAACTCAAATTGATGGATCAGCTATCGAACATATTTCACGGGTTTTTTCAGATTTGTGGAGAACAAGCTCTTAAGTGCTATTTTCAGTTCACACAGCGCACTTTTAATTTTAAGATTCAATGAAGATACTTTGAATAAAATGGATGAATGGAGTTTATTCCAAGTTTTCAAGTTTTATTGGCTCTCAGTTAAGAGGTGTAAGTCAATTGTGTTCAGATTCAGAAGATGAGTAGTACCATTACTAGTACTTAAGTTTTCTCTTACAACTTTCACCAAAACTAATGTTATAAATGCATACAAATGCTGATGATAGATTAGTAATTGTCCCCTTTTGTTTTCAGTTTGGGGCATGTACTTAATTTTACCATATTATGTTACAGTAAATATTGCCAGGATCATTTTGTTAAAGACAATTTGAATCATTTAGGTTTGCCAAGCTTGCCATTAAGTGCCTGGGATAAATACACTGAGCATCCTTTGGCCAGTAGACTAGCTAGTTATCGAACAAATGCACCTTAATAAGCCTTGCTTAAGACACTGAGAATATATCATATCCCTGAGGCTTAAAAATTTGAACAGTTTCATTCTTTTTTGTGTATGTTTCATAATTTGAGTTTAATTTAAAAATAAAAAGAGTTGCATCTATTCCTGAAAATGTCTGACAATAGCATTAAACCAAATTTACAGTACATTTAGAGTAAAACATTTAATTTACGGTAAATTTTAGAAATATGATTTGATGTCTTTTTGAAATTAACTCTTCAGTTTCTCATGTGTCAAATGCCAAAAACACAAGTCTTCGAAATGTTTGTAACGTGTATCCATAATCCTTCATTTTGTCTATGAACTGTCTGTTGTAAGGTTTGTCTGGATGTGAATCTGTTTTTTGTCTCTGTAGCCTCACACACTGGTGTCGCTCTGCAACAACTGAGCTTGTTTAAATGAGAATGTTGAACCAAGAGGAGTTGAAGAGTTTCACTTCAGTTTTGTGTCAGCCATTTTTCTCTTTAGAGAGAGCAAATTACTTACTTTGCAGAGTCAAAGGTCAAAATGGCCAATGCTAGTACTTCACAGGCCAGTGCTAGAACATTAGTTTAGATTAGATTCATATTTACAGTGAATGTTTTAACTGTTGAACCACCAAATGTTTTACACAGGAAAAGATTGTCTTCTATTTAGACAGCTTGTAGGGCTACTTTTTTCTTGCGAAATTCCTTGTGTGTGATGAATGTTGGATTTAAGCGGGCTAGGTTTAAACATCAGTGTCTTTTCAGAGATGTGAGATAATCCGTGATTGAGAAATTAACATTGCTGTGAAAATACCTCAGTGACTCAGGTAAACAAGCAGTTGCCTCAGAGCTGAACACAAAAACTATAGAAAAGAGATGAGTCCAGCTTTGGAAAGACTGCCACCATGCAGATACTCGGCCAATAGCTATGCTTCAATAGCACCTGATCAAGCACCCTCCCCCGTTTCTTCTCTCTCTCTGTTTCCCTTTTTTCTCCCCTTAGCCACTCTCAAAGCTTCATGGAGGACAATGTGGAACCTAATTGGCTGATGCACCATCGGCAGTCCACAGGGTGGCATGGCCAAATGTCCAGAGCCCTCTCACGTGACGCGATTGGCTGACAAAGGGAGAACTTGGGGCATTGGTCCCATTCTCTTTGCTCAAAGGATGGTGCAGAGCCCCAGCGGACCATGTAAGGAATTGCTGGGGTTATTTGTTTTGTTTTTTTTTACTTTACCTGGGCCCTCTCTCTCTGATTTGATCAAATGGATTTTTTCAAAGTGTGTTTGACGCCTCGTGATTGGATCTACATTTTACTTTTAAAAGGTAGGCTGGACATATATTGGCATTTGGTACCCTGCCAAGCATGCAAAGAACAGCTATGCAGTCTGATCAGTCAGCGGAACGGAGGGATGTTAAGGCCAAGGAAGGCGTGATGCTCAAAATGAGAGAGAGAGGAGATGTGTTGTGGGGTAAGATGTATTTCAAAGGTGCTTGATTTCTCTTAAAAGTTCAGTCAAAGCGGATTTATTTTCAAAGCATTTATTTTCCTCTCTCTTTCTCTCGTAGTCTTTTCAAATTACCCTTTGATTCCTCTTCATCTATTCACTCTTTATCTATCTAGGATACTCAAAACATTATTTAACCACTTCCTTCTTACTCCTTTTTAAACACACTTGATCTTTTTCTCAATTCATAGTTTTAGTTCTTCCGTTTGAATCTCTTTCAGACTTTGATTTTAAAGAAAACTAAATATGCACAGCCTAATACAACAAGTGAAACTGCTTCAGAACAAAACTCTTGCTTCAATGAAGACTCTGAAAAACCGGACAGAATGTTATTATTTATATTTCTATGATACTGATTATTCTTACAATAGTATTGAAAAAAAACTCTTCATCAGAAATCTTCCGGAGCATATATTTATTTCTTGATATAGATAGATGCCTCTATCTAATGGAAGTTCATAAATAATCCATTTTATATGAACCAAGTTTTCTTACTAAGACAATCTTGTGGAGAGAATTGTTGCCCTAAAGGACTGTGACGAAAGGGACAAACTTGTGTTTTACCTACTCCCCATACAACAGTTTGCACGTTGCTGTGACCTGTGCCCTCCTTCCTCTTGGTTATAATCATTCGAAAAGAACAAAAAAGAAAAAGTGGATGGATGCTTCCTGTCCAACAATCGCAACGGAGCTCTCCATTTACGGACAATGTGAAAGCCGTTGAATAAGGACATTCTTACAGCTATTTTGTGTTCCACTTCGACTACCTGTCTGTAGAGTTTTAAATGAGCAGCGGATGCACTCTCGGTTTCAGTGTGGCCACATTTCTGCAGTCAAATTGCTGCAAAGCTCCCCATTTATTTCTAGAGATGGGCTCCACTGACACCAATCTGAGTTGAAATCCCTGCCATTCCCAGTTATGACTGAAAAAAAGGGACAGAGAGAGATATGTTAGAGGTCCTGCTAAAACGAGTGAATGTGTTTGTATATAAGTGTGTGTACTGGCTAAATCTTTGTGTATATACTGGATAAATGTGTATATATGGTATGTCCATGTGTATATACAGTTTGTTTGTATATGCAGAGTGTACAGTTATTTTTTCCTCTAATGTTTCTCTCTCTTTCTATGAATAGGTCTTCTCGAGTTACCAATACTGAGGCATGGAAAGGTTTTTAAATGTACTGACAGCTATCAGAGGCACTTTCTGTGCAGACTTAGAATATCAGCGCGGTCTGTCACTTACAGTTGCATTCTTAAAGCTCTCATACAAGAAGTAACTTACATAATCTTAAGCTTGCACTCATTTTCTGACCAACTTAAAAGTTTTTCTAAGTAGATTTGGGTGACCAAGCAATGTTTGTAAATATATAGACTTAAGACAATTGGTTTTTTTTTTCCAGAAACCTCCATCTGCATTTCTTTGAAAACTCTCAACCTGTTTTGAGTTATTGCGTATCTGACTTTCACTTTTGGTTCCTATGGTATATGTTTGCAACGGTTGTCGTTCAGAGTTATATATTTATTCCGACAACCTTTATATATTTCTTGAAATTTTGTTCCCCAAATTCTGCCTCTCATGGAGCCTTCTAGCCTTTTGTTAAGATGCGGTTAGACTTGCAAATCCTTCCATGAAAGTACAGTATACTGTCATTACTTAACATTGCTTGTTTTTGTATAGGTCCTTACTAAATAAGTGTGCCTCCCCCTCTTATACTCTTACTAACCTTAGATCCATTAACTGCGCTGGTCACTCATCTTCATACCCCTTGACAAGCCATAGCCCCCCCTTCCCCCAAAACTCCTCTATTGTTGTTTTGACAGGACAGACATTTGGGGATTTTGTGTATATTAATGGAAGAGTGGTGAAGAGTGTATTGCAGTTGTATATGGATTTGTTATGAATGTGGATATTCTGATCATTGAATTATTATTGTAATAATGATAATAATTATTGCCACTTTGATTTTGTTGATTAATTCCTTTGATGCAGTTGATGAAGATGCCATTGTTCTTTTTTTTTCTTTTCTTTCTTTTTTTTTTTTTTTTTTGGAATACACCGGAATTTATATTTTTCGGGTGGGTGAATCTGGAGATAGAAATACGTAAATAAATTAATAAATAAACAAATAATTAAATTCTTAACTCGGTGTGGAAATGTGTGTTCTGTTTCTTCACTAACTCGGGCAGCTATCAAAGGATCCATCTATCTGTTTCAGATTAAAGGGGTTAGTGTGGCGAACTTCTGTATTTTCCTTATTGTCAACAATAAGGAAAATACATGACAAATTTGCGTCATGTAAAATAGAAAATCACAACACTGGAGAAGATGGGGCCTGCAAATGTTTGGTCCATTTGCTTGATAAATGCCTCATATGACTGACTGATCATCAAAAAGAAACTAAATCATCTATTAAGTCAAAAATTCTGAACTTAATAGCTGAATTCTTACTCAAAACAAATGCTGTGTCCTATATGGATAGAAAATTGTCTAGATTATAGCTCTGCTTTGATGGTTGTACCTTTCTTCCACTGTTTCATTCATTTTCTAGACCTACAAGTTAATTCACTCCAATTTTGTTAGATCACAGGTAAGTATGCGCACCTTGTGGTTGCATCACAGTGCTTAATTATTTAGGTTGTCCACATTTTTTCTGAATGCCAGGACTGTGGGTCTTCTCTTGGTGAGCAGGGCAGATAATTTCCGCACACTCTCCCCGGCTAAGGTGCTGAGAACGAGGATACCAGGCTGGATCCGGGAGCTGTGGATTCGACTGAATATAGCAAGCTTGTAATTATCCTCATCCTCCTACACTTAATCGCCTGAAGTTCCATAGTGGGTTGGCAACTTCTGAGTTTGGGCAGAGTAGAAAAAAAAAAAAAAAACAGCACAATGGAGGAGCAGTAAATGGTTCATGGTGTGTAAACGGAACAAACAGAGCTGAGATTTCCACCTCAACCTGCTCCACACCCCGAGCATCAAATACACCCATGTAATTATTCTGTCAGTTTACGTTTGATGTCACAATGAAATGAATGAAATGTTTTCATTTGCCATATCAAATTATGTTCCTGTGTAATAACGTGCCAAAACGTTAATGTTTCTAATGTATTTATATCAAAATTGCATTGCTTTTTCTTCCTGGAAAACAACACAAGCTTACACGGTTCCAGCCAAAAAAAAAAAATCACTTAGAAAAAACTGCACCTTTTCTCCCTAACACCCCTTTGACTAACAATTTTCAGTGATCCCCCACATCATTATCTGTCATGACAATATCCTGTTTCCACAGTCAGGATATACATAAAGATACATAAAACTAGGGAAGCGAGCATCTCCCAAAATGCCAGTTCTCTGTGACTTTAACATTGCATTTATAGGGATATTACATAATCTAAGATCGTTATAGACCTCTACTGGCAAACAGGAAGAATTACATCAAGAGAGTTTATAGTGGCCGTGGTCATTGTGCAGTGGGGTCACAGTGACCTAAAATTCTTCTTAGCAAACATAATTCTGTCTTAGCAGTCATCAACCCCGTGCCTCCCTTGTCTCTTGTAAAGAACAAACAACAGGGAAGGCATGCAAATGATGGAAGTATGAATGCAAGATTGGGAACCGCAAAGAACTAATAGTTTAATAGCTGATTTAGATGCCTGAAGTCAGCAGGAACTTATTAAAGGCCCTGCACAGCCACACAGGTGTTTCCATTCATTGATTACGGCTGATTAGACCTCTGCTCTGGTGACGCTGGGTGGAGCTATGCTGAGAATTATATGAGGTCTCTAAAATATGCTAAAAAAAAAAGAGTGCTGAAGGTGGAAACTGTTTCATCCTACCAGGCACTGGTGGAGTTTTACTTAGATAAAGTAACAACACCACAGATTAAAAATACTCAGTTATGAGTAAAAGTCCTGCATTCGAGGTTTGTGCTTAAGTAAAAGTACTGGCATCAAAATTCAGTGAAAGTACCAAAAGTAAAAGTACTCATTATGCAGACTGGCCCTCTACATAATAATATGTAGCAGATTATATTATTTGTTAGTATTTATTGATACATTAAATGTGTAAGGATCCCTTTAAAGATGCCGCTGAAATACCTCAAAGCTATATTTAAAAACCGCGCTCGAGTAAATGCACTTCGTTGCTTTCAACCACAAATCTAATCAGGCAAAAATAGGATGTGGTCAGTAACAACGCGATGATTGGATTAAGGGCGGGTGGGAGACAAAAGACTAAAGGCAAGCTCGAATAACACGTAACACGTACAAAGTTAGTGATGGAATATTGAAATACTGAAAGGAAGCATAATAGGCTGCGTGGAGTGTGAATATATGATTAAAGTGTCCACAAGGAGAAACAAACCCCCACAAAAAGTGAAGATTTCTCCCCCTCTCAAAATATATCAGCTGGTTGCATCATATTTATTGCTACTGTCACAAATAACTTTTTTTTTTTTTTTTGATTGATTGCGGGATCAAGAGGTGTTTTTATTAAGATTTTTCGGAAATAACGAATTTGCAGACTAACTGGCAACCCCTCGAGGTAATCTCGTGAGAGTGTAGTCTCGCGATATTCAGGCGGTCACTGCCTGATATGAATAATGGCTACCTTCGTAGCAATGGCTGGAACGGGGAACAACACCAGAAGCATGTCAGAGCGTTACAGCTGACCAGGAAGAGCGTAATTTACCGGGTACCCCCTCCTACCCGAGTTTCAGAACGGATGGGTAGAGGGGGTCTTACCAAAGGACACAAGAAACGAAAGAGACTTGGAGGGAAGGGGAGGAAAGCTAACGCTACTTTGATACCTAGCGCTAGCTGGCTATCAACACGGTTGTCACTGCCGGGGAACAAACCCGAGTAGCCGTGACAACTGTGACGGGAGGGTTCGAGGAAACGGCGGCTAAACGCTGGAGCGTGCGATCAAACAACTGGTTAGTCACCAATATGAGTGGACCCGGGCAGGACAGCGAGCCAGAGGCGAAAGTCCTTCTCATCAAGCGGCTTTATAGGTAATTTCGCAAGGCCGTTTTGCCAAGCTAACCAAGTTGCTATCTGGACGTTGTTGTGCTAGCTTACTTAGCGCTTCGCTATTACAGGAAATAGTCCACTTATTCTTCCTTTCAGTAATCTGTCAGGACAATGATGATTAGCCCAACATACCTGCGAACTGGTCAGTGTAACATAGGTTAATTTGCTGCAGTAACTACATTTGTCACTGTGGTCTTTGTTATAGAGAAATGAAACAGAAAGGATTTTGGTTGCTAGCGCCTGACATCCCTTATCGACATGTAAATGTTTAGCCTTGTCATTAAACTAATGCTGTCTATTTCCTAACGCCACCCAGGGCTGTGGTGGAGTCTGTGCACAAGCTGGATGTCATCATCGGCAGCAAAGCATCCTACAGAGAGGTCTTCAAGCCGGAGAACATCAGCCTTCGCAACAAGTATGTCCAGCAGTCTCAGCAGTGTGGGTGAAAGGAGGCAATAGTGTCACTTGCACGGTCTGAGTATCATCTGTCCAGTTTTTGTGGACATCTGCATCAGATTAAAATCAAATCCCAACCGCCTGCGGTTTACCTGCAGTTAATTTAGATTATATGACTGGGTCTCTATCATGTTGTCTTTTCAGTTAAGTTTTACCTACGCCCGACAGCATGTCCTTAATATTATAAGACATGTGAAAACTGTTGCAAACTCAGTATTCTGTATCCAGCATCCAGTTTAGATATAGCCCCAGTCTGTGCCCCTCGTGTATTAGCATGCATTTGGTCACGGAGGTAACAATTGGCTTCTGTAAAAGATAACTAACCACTGGTGTCTGAAAAACCCAGAAAGTCATTTAGAAACCCTAACTGCTTTCTGATGATATTTTCAGAATCCCCAAAGACTTTTCTAATCACCTGGATGAAAGATATTTAACCTGTCTCCCAAGTTGCGGCTCTGTTTCCTCTGTTTGATTTGGAAACTTCAGAAACCAGTTAAAAATCTTGTATACCTTCCAGTGGATGCAAAGTTTTTCCACCCAGATGGTTAGAAGAGTCTTTGGGGGATTAGAAAATTAATTTACCTACAGTCATAAATGTGAGAAACAGACATGATGTGTGTCTACACAGACATATAGACAAGAGATGGTATCTCATCCTGGTCAGGGACTATTTAGAGCATTGTCATCATACATGCACTCTAAAAAGTTGACTAGATGAACCGTCTGTGTGGTCAGGTCTGGATGTAAAATTTTGCTAGTTCTAGCTTCTAACTGCAAAGATTTGCTGTGTTTCTTTTTCTTTTGTCATATAGAGTACACTGAATATGTTTTATGTGTTTTATATGTTATGTGTTTTGGACTGCCGGGCAGACAAATATGAAATTTTAAAACATCACCTTGGGCTGTCAGAAGTTATAATGGGCATTTTTCACTATTTTCTGACATTTTATAGACAAAGCGATTAATCAGTTAATCAGGAAAATAATTGGCTGAATAATAGATAATGAGAATAATTGTTTGTTGCATTTGTATTTACACCACAGTACAAGGGCATGCATCCCTTGGCACCTTTAAATTGGCATGTGTGATCAGATTCCAATGCCTGTATTTCTGGATGATTTTACACCTGAATTTAAAGGTAAATCCACTAGTAATCAGATCCCCCAAGGCATAGTTTAGTCTGAGAGCTGTAGTTATATATTATACTTCTCTTGCAGATAGGGTAATGTGGTACCTCAGTGCAAGGTGATATTATTGTTGAGTATTATATTATCCTCTCTGGCATTTAAGAAAGGAAGAACTGAGCACAGAGGCATCTAGAAATACTGCATGTACTTGCTTAACTGTATTAACATAATCTTGTCATTGGCTGCACACATGAAGCGAGGACTGAGATTTCACAATATTCTGGCAAACAACTCTGGCTTCTGAATCAGTTCAGACACATCATTGAAGTCATAGAACAGAAAGGGAAACTTATTAGTGATGCCACAAATATTACTTTTTGTCCAATGGTACCAGAATTATCAGTTGTCACTGACGTAGTGCCTATAAAGCAGTGTTGTATCTGACAGTTATTCTCATTATTGATTAATCTGCTTTGTCCATGTCTATGAAATGTCAAACAATTGTGAAATTAAAAAAACATTTTCTCAGATCCCACAATTATGTGTTAAAATCACTTGTTTCTGACTAACTGTCCTAAACCTGAATATACAGTGGGTTGCCAGTTTATTAGGTACACCTAGCTAAAACTAGTGGAGTCTTATACACCAGTACTGCAATAGATCCCACCTTCATGAAAGATGTTATGTTTTGTTGTTTTGCTTTAGCGAGGTGTCGATTCAACTTCATGATCATTTTGGAGGCTGTGGTTTATGGTGCTGTTGATCTCTATTATATTATACTAAGAGGTGTTTCTGTTACTTGGCCTACCCTAATTGAAGTAAATGAGGTGGAATACAATACAACAGCACCACAAACTACATCCTCCACAACGATCACACGCTAAGACAGTTTCAGCAAAAACTGAACATTATGGTCTTTATGAAGGGAGGATTTATTGCAGGACTGGTGTATTAAACTGCATTAGTTTTAGCCAGGTGTTCCCAATAAACCGGCAGCTGAGTGTATGTTTGGTCCAGTGTCATATACAGTATGACACAGAAAAGCAGCAAATCCTCACACGTGAGGAGATAATTAATTTTCTGTTCAATGACAACGTCGCTAACGACTACCTGTTCCACCTCTTCTGAAAGGCAATTAAACATGTTAAAGCTGGAATGGCTATGAAACGAGGCAGAAAAATCAGTAGGTTTGTATCCTCCTGGGTTTTTTTTGTTTTTTTTGTTACTGCGTGGCCACACCTGTTCATGCGAAACTAGGCTGACTCATTAGTCCACTTGTCAAACCAGTGACCCAGCTACTTCTTTAACTTATGCACGTGTGCATCTGTTTTTCTTTCTGCGTGTTTTCAGGCTGAGGGAGCTTTGTGTGAAACTGATGTTTCTTCATCCTGTCGACTATGGCCGTAAGGCTGAGGAGCTGCTCTGGAGGAAGGTTTACTATGAGGTCATCCAGGTTATCAAGACCAACAAGAAGGTAACTAGCTTAGAGAGTGGCAGGAATATTTTTTTTCTAAAAAGTTTTGGAAATAATTTTATTCAGAATTGATTCATTAGGTAAACAATAACAATAATAGAAATGTTAAATTCAATTGTTCAATAGAAAAAGAAAGTAATTGAGGAAGGACATTGATAAATATTAATTCTATTTACAATGTTATTGTGGAAGAACGTGATGTTTAAATTTAGTTAGTGGCCTTACACCCTGGCTTCGGCTAACAGGTCGACTCTAACATGACATCTGCTGTTTTGTGGTTATCCCATAAAGTACTTCGCAGAGTACCAAGAGTGTGTACATGTTATGCATAGGTTGTCCCAGTGGAAATCAAACCTAAAGCATGACGCCTTTGGCACTTCGCTCGGCTACTGGACCAACAAAGTAAAAACATCCAACATTATTGCCATTATCAAATGTAGCCGGATCATTTCTCAAAATATTCCCAGGTTTGTGCCAGACAAATGAAACAATGTACTAAGAATGACGCTTGTGAACTTGAAGTGGCTAAAATCAATCAAAATTATCACCTGAATCTGCAGCTCCCCTCGGCTTAAAGTTGCTTTATTGCAGCCTGCAACTTTACTGTTTCGGTTCACACTCACTGCTCTCATAGCATCATTTTCAGCTGCAGCCGTCAGCTGTTTTTAGAAACCCACTGTACACTACCTGCTCAGCACCAAACGCAGACACAGTTTGGGACTTGCTAGTGAACATAGTGGAACATTTAGCGGCTAAAGAGCCCGATATTTCCCTCAGGAGTTCGAAAAGACGAGAAATAGAGCTAAAGGAGAGTGAATATTGGACTTACATTTATGAGGTGGCTGCAAACACAACTCCAAATGAATGCCTGTGTTGCTTCATAACTGCTGATGTGTAAGTAAGCAACTGTTTGCTAACAAATTTTGACATATCAACTTAGAAATAAATAATATGTCAATGTTGTGTTCACAACTTGTTTTAGCTGCCCCTAAAGTGCTCAAAAAGAAGTTAGTGTTGGTTTAAATCATAGAAGTTTTATGTGGTGTTAATACTTGAGATTTTAGAAATTTGTTGTGCATATATTGTCTTCATCATATTTTTAATTTAAGGAGTCTCTTCTTAAAACACAAATTCTTATATTCTCTCATAATATTCACAAATCTGCCAGTTTTAATCTTGTATTTTTTCTAGAGGTTATATTTATGAACTACATTACTTCTGCATTAAATGTTTCTGGATTGCTTGTCATTTTCATGACTATAGACTGTATTTTAGTTTTCCATGCTTTTGTGCCTTTTTGATGCACAACTACAAAAGTCTGCTCCACTGCTGTGTAGATAATGTTTATTATCGGTATTCTGGTCATACCTCTAATGTCTTAGTTTTACTGTTTTCTTTCTCTTTCCTCCAATGTAGCACATCCATAGTCGCAGCGCTTTGGAGTGTGCCTACCGTACACACCTGATCGCCGGCGTGGGTTTCTACCAACACCTGCTGCTATACATCCAGTCGCATTACCAGCTGGAGCTGCAGGACTGCATCGACTGGACCCACGTCACAGACCCGCTGATAGGTCAGATGCGCAAAACACAAGTTCATACGCAGGCACAGATACAGATATGGAACATTCAGACACACAAGCAACATCTAATCTCTTAATTAATGTTTGTGAGAAGGATGTGTAACATTCTCATATATAAAACAGACTTTCTGCGTTTCCAAATATTTAAAAAGCTTCTTCATTAAATTAAGTTTAAAAATTTTGATCACTTAATAAGCCTTTGTCACTGAAGACATTTCACCTGTCACACCAGCGAAAGTAAAGGTGAAATAATAAAATTAATGATGCTGAATCAAATTTGGCTGCTTCGGTGTTGTGCATGCTTCATTGACACGGCTTACTAGAACATTAGAACAGAGCAAAACCATTGTTAACCAGGCCTTTTCCTACCATGTCAGGTCAAAATATTTGCTGTGATAAAGGCCTCTTGGTTTGTTTTCAGCTTTTAATGCACACTAGTCTAGTGAGAAATGACCCTACATCCACATACTCATAGCTGTTTCTTTTACCATTTTTGCACCATTCAGATTTTTTTTTTTCCCCGTGAAATGCTTTACAAATCCCATTCATCATGGTATTATGAGCGTTTTGAAACTTGTGGATTTAATATTTAAACTGCACAAACACTCTGAAGCATCCACTGACCTAAGTTTCACCTAATTTACAGCTGTTAATAAAATGCACCCTGTGTTAAGACTCGTTTTTCGCATCTTTGTTATCGCATCTTTGCATTTACATTTGGTGCTTGTGTCCATTGTTTGAAATCATGGTCAGATGTCCATGTTCCCCTGCATTATGCAAAGCAGACAAACAGCTGGGAAAGTGGCTAATCAGTCTATTGTCGGGAAAAACAAACAAACAGGCAGGTGTAGGGTCAGCCAAGGTGGTGGTGCGTTAATCCATGGTGTGATGCGCTGTCATTTTTGCCATCATATTGGAGCCGCAACGCCACAGGATATCTGGGTTTTTAGAAATCACAAGGGGTAAATGAGCTCTGTAATCCTGTTTGCCAGCATGAAGAATAATTTTATCTCATCAGAAAATATAACAAATACATAGTTTCATCTTGGCCACATAAAACAAACGCACCTTTGGACATTTATACCTTAGGACAGAGAAGTAATATCTGGATTCTGTCTCTAACATCCCAACTCTTTTCTGATTCCAAACTATTACTTTGCCGTAATTTAAGCTTGTTTTGTTGTTACGTAACTCCATGTCATTCTGGATAAGGGCATCAACGAAATGCTTGAAATGGGGAAAAAAAAATTTGCATTGTGCAATTGTTCCCTGCAGGACGAAAGAAACCAGTGTCAGCGACCCCCAAGGAGATGGAGTGGGCACAGATGGCCTGTCATCGCTGTCTGGTCTACCTTGGAGATCTAGGTAATAACATGATAATAGAATATGCAATAATTCAGCTCTCTAGCCAGCTTGTAGAGGTGTGAGAAAATATGTGCGTGGGAAATTTTGGCTTAGTTATAGATTATAATGGGCAGGGGGCTGTTTGGTTGGTTTAGACTTATGTGGTACAGAGATATTGGTATTTTGATCGTACATTATTTAACTCAAAATTGCAGAAGTATATGGTAATTGTGTCTACTATCGGCATTTGTGTGTAAGAACATTTCAAAATTAAGTAAGATCCAGTATCTCCATCATTATTCACCTTTTCTGTTATGATCCTGTGACCATGTAGATTTCAAAACCAAAAGAAATTGTTCTTACTAATGTTTATTTTTTATATTTTACTGTTATTTTAATGTACTTTCCTCTACAGCCCGTTACCAGAATGAGCTTGCTGGAGTGGAGGCGGAGCAGCTGGCAGAGAGGTTTTACCATCAGGCCCTGTCTGTCATCCCACATGTGGGTGAGTGACTGTAATGTAAAATTTCTTAACACAGCTGTTCCCATTATGGAGGAGAACCTAGTAAAGTTTGTGTTTTCTGGGCTGAGAAAGTGGCAGGAAAATTGTTTCTAAAAAGTGATTAAACAATTACAAAAATGTTAAATTCAATTGTTCAATGGAAAAAGAAAGCAATTGAAGGAGGACATGGGTCAATATTGATTTTATTTACAATGTTATCTTGCAAGGACGTGATGTTCAAAATTACTTAAAGGAATTTTTTTGACATTTTTGTTTTATATAGTAAATATGAAGCTACAGTCAGCAGTTGGTTACGGTAGCTTAGCATAAAGACTTGAAACGGTGGGAAACAGCTAGCCTGGCTTTCTCCAGAGGTGACAAAATAAGCTTACCATCTTGTTACTTCTTGCCTCTGTGTTCCTGAAGGAACATAGAAAGGCATGTTTCTCAGTCTACATCAGGCCACTTTAAAAATAAATGTTAACTTTTTGACCCATTTCTCCACCCACCTGTCTACAGGAATGCCTTTTAACCAACTGGGCACACTGGCAGGGAGCAAGTTCTACAATGTTGAAGCAACCTACTACTACCTACGCTGGTGAGGAATGTTTATGTGCCATTAAGAGGCATATTGGAAATTCAAACAGATCTGGTAAGTTAGGAGTCTTAAAAGATATTTTATCTTTGCTTAGCATCCAATCAGAAGCCCCCTTTGAGGGCGCCTATGGCAACCTGAAGCGCCTGTTTGACAAAGCTGCCAAGATGTACCACCAAGTGAAGAAGCAGGAAATGAAGAAGCTATCTCCATCTCGGCAAAGGTGAGGAGGATTTACAGGATTTCTGACACCTGGCAAAACAGTTGTTGATCAGTCCTAGTTCATACTGTGTGACAAGCCATTTACACATCATTTTAGTCCCTGGAGCTCGTTCTTAGTGTTATAATATGTTGTTTTTCTTCTTGCCTTTGATATTATTTGTAGATTTTCTGTAAATTAAAATGTTCTCACTTCAAGATATAAATGAAATTTGATTTCCAGACTAATGTGCACTCACATCCACAAGCTTATCCGAAGCATCCTTAAGTCATGAGCCCTCTCTGGACAGCAGTGGTATTGTCAACGGTTTTCGCTTGCTGATCAGTAAACAGAATATTATGGCTTCACTGTACTGACATCCCAGAGTAATTTTAATCTAGTCCCAATTGATATCTGGGGCTTAACGTATTTACTAAATTGTGTTTTCGCCTTTTGAATCACAAAGGCACTCTAACTGTTGGTGGCACAGAGCAGCAACATCTCACTGCAGATAGGATTAGATAATTGATTATCCCTGTGGGGAAATTAGTTTGTTTAAGCAACAAATTTAACAGGATTCAGGGGGAATAAAAGACAAATAAATGCACAAATGTAAAATAAGCATTTCAGGAGATAATGCTCGGTGCTTCTGGAAATATAGATACATTTTTCTCATGTGGCTTTTCCATGACAATTTCCAAAAAAAGTTCAAAGACACATGAATAGACTTACTTGTTAAGCTGCACTGTGACTATTGTTTAATGGTACTTTTGCATAGTTTATTTATCATCAGGATTATTTAGATTAACATTGTGCATGGAGCAAATAAGATTAACAAATTCTTTTGCCACCTGAACAGAAAACAATGCTGTTTTGTTTCATTTACGTGAATAACAGTTAACTGAGCCATGGTGTGTTCATTGTGAAACCACCAGCTATGACCTCAGTGCCAAGACATGTAATTTAAAGGGGCTATTTGTTTTATAAGTGTTGCTGTCGCTGCATAGCCAACATTAGCTTGTTTTGCCTCTATTTGTATCACTTCTTCTGCTGAAATTAGCATGCTAACAAGCTAGCCCCAGCCCAGCCGGCCCGTTTCATCGCTTTCCGATAGTGAGTCACTGTAGCTTCCAGTCTGCCCTGAAGAAGTAGCTCTGCCCAGAGGGTGTATTCTAACCTCTTGTCTTGTAAACACAATGATGGCTGATAGCTCTTGGTGAGCGACCATCACCACCACCTGCTCTTGGCCACATGTACAGCGGCAGAGAAAACTTGAAAATAGCACCTTTTAATTAACACTTCTATGACAGCGTTGACAAAAACTGAACATTATAGGCATAATAAAAGTAGACTTTATGGCAGAACAGATGTATTGGATTACAATAGACTGTATAGATGCACCTAATAAAGTGGACACCTAGTGTATTTACCATATAGACATGAGTGATTTCTTTCTTCTCATCTAACTCTCAACAAGAAACCAAATAAGCATATATTCCTCAAATGTTACTTTTCCTTTAAATGTTAAAAAAAAAGTTAAATTTGATTGAAAGAATTGTCTGTAATCTACAATTTTCCATAATTTTGCTATGACCCTTTTTCTGCAGATCAAAAGACATTAAGCGCCTCCTGGTGAGCTTCATGTACCTCCAGAGCTTGCTGCAGCCCAAGAACAGGTGAGGGCTTGTGCTGTTACTTATCTCCTGACTTTTTGTCCGCTGTTTTAGAACCAAAGCCCACAGTGGAAATAAACCTTTGGCTTAACTGTTTTTTTTTTTTTTATCCTTAACCCTTTCATTGGTACGTTAAGACTGGATGCACAAGTGAAATCAGCATCAAATATTTTAATTTGTAAAGCATGAACAGAGCTTAGGTTAGCAAGATCCAGCGAACACAACACAGTGATTCCAGGCAAAGTGTTGATTCTTTGTAAAAATGTTCAAACAAACCACTTTTAACCACTTTCACTACCAACAGACTGTACAAGTAGTTGATGAGCAAATGTAGCGAAAAATAACCACAACCTTGTCAAACCTGTATTGTCCACTGAACCGCTACATTGTTATCCTTGGATTGTTCATTGTTAAATTTAGTTTTTTATCAGTGCCTCACTTTTGTTTTCATTGTGTTGGTTTTTCCCCCTCCTCTGCCTCTGTGCAGTCTGATGGAGACAGAGCTAACGTCACTCTGCCAGTCGGTGCTGGAGGACTTCAACTTGGTGCTGTTCTACCTGCCGCCTCCAACACATGGTGGTGCCCACCACTCCCCCAGCGAGGAAGAGGAGGAGCAGCAGCAGCAGCAGCAGCACACTGATAGCTCCTGCCCTGTGCTGCCTGACACCCTCGTCTTCAAGATGGTGGTCACTTGTCTGATGGTGGTGCACAGCCTTAAGAGGGGAGGTTGGTGTTAGTGTGACGTTAAGGGTGTCAAAATTTTGGTTGTTGTGTATTGGAGTTTTAAAATGATTCATTTATGTGTTAATAACTTTAAAGTAGTGAACAAACAGTAGCCATTCTCTTTAAATTTCCTTTCAGAAGCTGTAAATCTGCTTCTGTATCACTTTCAGATAAAAATTGGAGTAATTAGTAGCAAAGGAAGAAGACACAGGCCAGACTTAATTTTAGTTTTGAGGAGCTGTGCTGTTGACTATTCAGAGATCAAGCAAATCTGTCCAAAACACCCACTGAAGTTGTCCATGTTTCCCGCCTTCGTAAGAAGATCTGTGATTGATTGACTCCCAAACTGAAATTTGGACACAAACTTCGAATTTAGAAATATAAAATCTGAAGAAATACATTTTTGAGTTTTTGATAACTTGTTATTTTTAGCTGTACAGGATTTATACCGCTCTAGGAAATTATGACTTGCGAAAATGATTATCATCTGGAAATTTGTTGGTATAAAAGAAAAGTACACATTTTATACAAATTGTTTTTCTTGTACTAAAAATTGTCGGTTTATTGTGTCTTTAGGATCGAAGCAGTACAGTGCATCCATAGCTTTTACTTTGGCCCTGTTCTCCCACCTGGTGAACCACGTGAACATCCGGCTGCAGGCTGAGCTGGAGGAAGCAGAGAGCCAGGTGCCTCCCCTTCACACTGACACCACAGGTGAGAAAGGAAAACCGTGCCCACATATGGAGAGAAGAAAATTCCCACAGTTGTGACTAGAAGTTAGTTCTGAAAGAATCCCCATAAGTCAGCACATTACAGGAAATCTCCCAGCCTGTGTCAGCTACATAGATCAGTGTGCCAATCCCAATTTATCCTCATCAGCATCATCTTTTAGGATTAAAGTGCTACTCTCTGGTTTAAAATCTTTTGGGAGAACTAAAGCAGTATGTGAAGTTTCTACCTTATTACAATGTATTTATCCACTCACATCGTGGCTTTTAGGAATAACCCAATGGAGAACATTATATTTGTTATGTGAAATATCTTTTTAGATGTAAAAGATTTCAGAGAAAAGTCTTTCACAATCAACCTGAATGAAAATACAAAAAAAGTAAAATAAAACTCTATTTTTGTGTCTTATCTAGATGAGCTGGAGATGAGGGATTTATCAGCTCCACCGACAGATCACTCTGACGAGAGGCCTCTGCAGAATGGCTCCATGGAGCAAGAAGATGATGAGGAGGAGGCGAAGGATGAAGATTGCTGTGGAAGGGTTGGTGCCAAAAAACATAGCAGCGTGGAAGAGCAGCGCAAGTTGGAAGAGGACAAACAGAGGCAGAAGAAGAAGTACACCCGCCTCTCTCGACTCCGCCGACGCCGCTGTGCCCGCAAGGACGGTCGAGGAGAGGACGAAAGCGACCTTAGCGAAGGCTTTGAGAGCGAAGAAGATGAAGATGATGAAGAAGAGAAGACTGGCCATGCTGATTCAACAGCTGTCACTGCAACACGAACCCCCCTCAATCCTTCCTCTGTCAGGAAGGAGACTAAGAAAGACCCCCTGGGTGAGGAGGGCAGCTGGGGGAGTGGCTCAGAGGAAGAGGAGGAGGAAGGAGGAACGGCGTTTGATGTAGAGACCGACTCAGACATGAACAGCCAGGAGTCTCGCTCAGATTTGGAAGACATGGAGGAGACAGAGAACTCAGAAAACCTGGAGGGTCAGGCCCGGGAGCACCAGGACGAAGAGGAAGATGAAGACCAACCCAAGGAAGAAGGAGGCGACAGGGACGGTGATACCCCTCCGACCACCAACGGGCCCCTCATGCCCAGCGACTCCAGCATCAGCAGTAACCTCCAGGCCATGTCCACGCAACTCTTTCAGGCCAAGCGCTGCTTCCGCCTGGCACCGACCTTCAGTAACATGCTGTTGAGACCTCAAGCCTCATCTTCCTCGGGTATTCCCACCCCTACTGATGCTTCTGCTCCCCCTTCCCAAGAGACTCCTCCTCCTCCTGGGGATTCACCCTGCAACATGAACCCAGGCACTTCCAATGGAACCAATGAACATGGTAATTGGCAATTTTACATTTAGTCTGTATTTTTGTGCGCTTTTTTTCCCCACGTTTTTTGTAGGAAGCTTTCTTGTTCTGTTCTGTTTTTAAAAGAGCTCAAGATTTGACTGTTGAAATCAAAGTTTTGTTTTTTTGCTCAACTTTTGTTTCACCTTCTTCTCTAGACTTGGACTCTGATTCGGAAGGTAGCCAACACAGCACTCAGTCAGTGCGTAGTGAGAAAACCCTCCTAGAGAAGCTGGAGATCCTGACCAATCAGGGGTTGATCCAAGTGGTGAAGGTCTTTGTTGACTGGCTAAGGACCAACACGGACATTATCCTCATGTGTGCACAGGTGAGTGTGCAGCACTTCCTGTTTCGACTATGGAACACTGACATCTTAGGAGTGTACTGAGCCAACTGTAATCCACCGTTCTTTCTGCAGAGCTCTCAAAGTCTGTGGAACCGACTGTCTGTGCTGCTCAACCTGCTACCAGATGGTAGCAAGATGCTCGAGGCTGGTGAGTTCCTGGTAGCCTGCACTGTATACAGATTTTTACTTGTCACGAGAGCAGTCAGGGTTTGAGGTTTTTATGGGTCCATAAATACTGAAATGTTTGCATTGTTAATACTTTTATACAGTGAATGAAAACATTGAGCTTCATACAAAAACATTGTTTTATTTTTATCCTAATTCTCTCTTACTGTTCTGTTCCAACTCAATGAATTCCACCTTCACATGTGGTGGGGGCATGTTTCTCATGTCTCGTGTCAGTCAAAAACATAACAAATTAAGTAGTATCGGTGCTGGTGTTAGGGTAACCTGAAAAAATATTAAACTATCACTACAGCTGTCAATGTCATGTCATTGCAGAGCTGGACTGTGACAGAAATGCAGTGGGAATGGTTTGATATGAAGTTAGATATAGAAAAAAAACTTTTGATAAAGCAAAGTGGTCTGTGACAGAACGGGAGATGGTGAAGGGGTTCAGGCAGCCATGCAGTAAATGAAAAGATGTTCTATTACAAGGGTTACAAAGTCAGTAAAAATGTCCCAAAAAAAAAAAAAAACCTTTCAGTACATTAGCCAGCTATGATTTACAATACTGTGCATAGGTTTTAGGCACTAAAAGTAAAGAGGAGGATGCTTAAAAAAATAATGTAATGAATAGTTTTTATTCATCAGATTACGTCATATAAAGTGCAGTAAACAGAAAAGACTTAGATTAATATTTGTTGTGACCACCCTTAGCAGCCATTTTTCTCAGTTCACTTGCACACAGTTTTACAAGGTACTTGGCAGGTAGGTTGTTCCAAGCATTTTGGATTTAGGCTGTCTCTCCATGTGATCCCAGACTGACTCGATGAAGTCATCGAGAGCCAAATCATCTGTTGCAGGAGTCGTTCTTCTTCTTATCACTGAAGACAGTTCTTTATGACTCTGGCTGTATGTTTGGGCTCGTTGTCCTGTTGCAGAGTGAATTTGGGACTGATCAGATGCCTCCATGACGGTTTTGCGTGATGGATAAGAATCTAAATATGTAAAGTGTCTAAAACGTTTGCACAGTACTTTATGTCACACTGATATGGTGAGAAGAATCCTATCTTTATGTTAAATTTTAGTTAATTTAATTTTTAATTTTGTTTATCTGTTACATGTTTAAACTCCATTCAATCCTGAAAGCACAATTCTTAAGTCAAACCAGTGTTTTTTCCTTGTGGGGAAAGACAGACACGGAACCAATCATGAATGAATTTTTTTGTAAGAAAATTCAAAATAATAGAAAATTTTTAATGTCACAGATTCTGTGAAATCACTCATACATGTCATTTAAGAACAAATTGGTTTATGCTTCTTGCATTAAGCCCCTTGACTTAATGCCACATGTGGAAAATAAAGCAGTTAAAGCATTGCCATTTAATAAATGGTCATAGAACGGATATCTGCTTTTCTTATGAAAAGCAATCAGCATTATCATTTTGTCTATTTCAGTAGAATAATGTCATTATTAAATCATTATACACATTTGTATATAGTTCACTACTGATTAAAATTTCATGCAAATGAGACCTGAAACAAATTAGGGAATATTATTTGTCCTTGCAGTTTAGTGTAATGATGTGATTTTTTTCATGTTAGCAGATATATATATATTTTTTTTTTTTTTTAATACCTTGTACAATTTAATGTTTTGGGTTTTTTTTGTTTGTTTTTTTTACTATTTGACTCACTTTACAAACAGTGCTAATACTCAGGTCTCACACTGAATATTTGTCTCCGTGTGATTTTGTTTCTTAATTAAATTTTTTTAAATACACACTAATGACTGCGCTCTGAGTCTGCGGCTTGTTTATTTTTTTGTCCATGTGTGTATTGCAGAGCTTGGTCTGAACACAGAGGTGACAGAGCTGTTAAATGAGTGCGAGCAGCCCGGTTTGGTCCAGAGTCTGCTGCTGCCTGAGGACTTGGCTCTGCGACACCTGCCTGCTCTCAGCGTAGCTCACCGCCGCCTTGATTTTACTCACCGCAATCCTTCCCTCACCCCCCTACAGGAGGTAAAGTAATGCAAACGCACAGAGACACACACAGGATTCAGCTTTTATAGATGTTCGGTGTGGGTTAAGAATACCAAAAAACACAAATGCCATTAGCGCCACTGTGCAGATTACTAGCTTAACCATGACACGTGACTTTTTTCTTAGTTGTGTTGCCTTTTTTCAGTGGGCTGAAATTATAGCAGCACATACAATAATAGATCACGGAATTGGCTCAGTCATTAAAAAGACCTGTCTTAGCTTTTTTTTCCCTAAGCAACACAGAACACTGCCAATATCATTGTAGTGTTACTGACTTAAACAAAACTATTTTCAGTGTACAATATTCCATTAGTTAATGAAATTGAAGGAAAACCTTTACAAGATCAAAAAAAAACCAAAAAACTCATTCACTGTAAAGTGAATTGAGTTGGTGACAAAAATGTTTATAAGATTGCCACTATTTCAAAACATTTAGAACAGATTTAATGAAATCGGCTCAATAATTCAGACTGGAGCTGAAATGATTAGCCAGTCAGAACATAATTGACTACTGTTACTTTTATCAGTTATTCGTTTAAGCTGCATTTCTTTGTCTTATGTGATAGTGAACTAAATATTTAAGGATTTGGTCTGTTGGCCGTACAAAACAAGCATTTTGATTTAATCACCTGTGGCTTTAAGAAGTTGTGATTGACATTTTTCTTTATTTTACAGACCAAACAGTTTATTGATTAATAAAGACAAAAATCTGTAGATCAAATGATAATTAAAACAATTGTAAGATGAAGCTCTAATTCAGACCAAATCTTCCTTACCAGGATGAAAAAAAAAAAAAATTGCTGTCTGTTTTTACCTTTGCTGACATATCATGCTGTTCTTCACCATCTGCAGTATTAAAGCGTGTCCTAACCCGAATGTCACCAAGTCCAGTCCACGTGTGTCTGGGAGAGGGGGGCTGTTCTTGAGTTAGCTGTCAATAATGACAGTAATGATAACGAAAACTATCCTTGAATCTGAAAGCTTTTTGCAACTTGGGAACAGCCCAACAAGCTGTAAACACAACACTGACACAGTATCACCTTATACAGTTGTCATGGCTAACATGTTAGCAAACAGTGGCTTATTTAAACATCCAGCAGACACAGAGCAACATTAGCTTTTATTTGAAGTCCTGTTTCTGGCCACCAAATGAATGTAAGTCCAATTGTCACTGTCCTTCGGCTCCATTTTGTGTCTCTACCAACTCCTAAGGGAAATGTCTGGCTCTTAAGCTGCTAAATGTTAAACCATATTCATCAGCTAGTCGCTAACTGTGTCGTCTGACGTTTGGTGCTGAGCAGGTAGAACAACAGCAGGTAGCTTTTTGGCTGAAAATTGCTGCCTGCTGCAGCTGGAAACAACTCTGATAAGATCGGTAAGAGTGAACCAAATCTGTAAAGTTGCGGGCCATGAAACCAAAACAATGAGCTGAAAGAAGATAAAAAGTTGAGTAGAGCTGAAGGGAACTGCAGAGTCAGGGGATAAGTCTCTGTGGGTTCATCACCACGAGCAAAACCTCTCTCATTACGTCATTTGACCCGTTGGCAATATAAAAATATTGGTCAGTGCAGCTTTAAATCATTGGAATATATATTATATATTCAACATATATAGCTATATTTGTTATCCCATCCCTGTGTCCTAACATAACTTGGCGACTTAACTTGCAAATGTTGCACTTTAAGGTAAAAGTTTTAGGTAAAAGTCCTTTGAAATTGATTTATCCAGCACATGTTAATATCTCATCGTCAAACAAGCATAATAGAAACTCTTAAAGCCTTCAAAACATTTCCTTCTGTCTCTTTCCTCCAGTGTGTGGTGCGAGTGTGTTGCATTCGCAGTTTCGGACACTTCCTAACAAATCTCCAGGGCAACGTGCTGCACTTCAACCCGGAGGCGGGCATCTTCACCAGCGTCAGCCAGTCCGAACAGGATAATCTGGTGCAGCAGGCCAAGGCCCAGTTCCGAATGGTGAGTGACATCTGAACACAACACTAGCCACAACAGACAAGTCTCATTACTCTGCGGGAGAGTTTAGACAGTTAAAAAAAATGGCGTTGCTGTCTAACTGTTTACCTAAATAACTGTGAAAAATATTTCATTAATGACTTGGAACCAAAATGCTATTTACTTGTGTGCAGAGCAACTGTCCCACTTGATGCTGACTTTCCTTTCTTTGTCTGTATTTGTCAAGGCTGAGGAGGAGGCTCGTAGAAATCGCCTAATGAGGGATATGGCCCAGCTTCGACTACAGGTTTTGACCTGATCACTCTGTCATTTGACTGTTTACACTGTCTGTGTTTCCCTTTTGAAATCTGAGCAGTAATACAGCATAGGCAGAGCTGTGTGCTGATATCTGTCACCACAGTCATCACTGCTTCAGTCATCACTGTCTTTGAGAGATGGAAAGTGGTGAAAAAAATACATTTTATTCTGTTTGTGTATGGAAATTGCTAAGATACAGACACAAACAGAAAAAGCTTGGATATCTAATGTATTTACCTTTCTTAATGGAGTTTTAGATCCATTCATTCGTTATTTGCTGATGTTTAGAATAATGTTTGCTAGAAGTGATGTTTTTTTTTTTAGCTGACCTTACCATAAACCAGCCAACATCCATCTAAATCACACCAGTACTCATCTGATAGAAGCAGCAGAAACAGTATAGGAGCCCTGAGATAGTCATGTTATGGTTCTGTGGCCATAAAACTAACAAAGTATGTCGTACATCAATCACACATCATCAGCTGCTGGGTTTCTGTTTCTGTCTGATCCTTGCAGTTGGAGGTGTCGCAGCTAGAGGGCAGCCTTCAGCAGCCCAAGGCCCAGTCGTCCATGTCTCCCTACCTGGTGCCAGACACAGCTGCTCTGTGCCAGCATCTGAACCTCATCCGACAGCTGGCCAGCAGCGGCTGCTTCATCGTCATCATCCCGCGGACAGGTCAGTGCACTGCCTCCTCCTCTGTCTGTCCTAAGCAGCAAGAGAGGGTGAGGTGTTTGCTTCAGGCCCCTCCGTGTAACAGTCACTGATGTGGCTTTGGACACGGTAGGCGGTGTGGTTTCACTCACTTGCAGGGATTTTTCTCAAAGTGCTATATAAGTGCATTCCATTTACCAGTGTCCTCAGAAAGAAAAATAAATTCATTATTTTCTCTTTCCTGGCGTACACAATATTGTCATAAAATGTTTGTGGGCAGTGGATTGTACACATACGGACATTCCTTTCCTTTTTTGTGTAATTTCACTCAGCCCTATCCGCTCTGGAGCAAACACTGTAACTACTGTTTGCTACTACTGCAGTTTCTCAGAGGCACATCATCTCATAATGTGCTGGTGTTGATTTTAGCAAAAACTTTAATGAACTAACATGAGCTAATCATCTTGCAAGTGGTTAGTCCACTCATTTTCTCCTGGCCCAGATTGTGTAAATCTAATTAATTGTATCATTAGGAATTATTGTTACACGCTAGAGACATTAACTGTACAAAATGTGATAATGTTCTAGACAGTTTCATCCCTAATGGTCTTCCATCATGCTTAAATACTTTGGACAGTGTGATAATGAAGCAGGCATTAAATTTTATTGTGCGGTATTAAAAAAGGTCTTAAAAAATCATAAATTCATCTTGGTATGCCCTGCTGAAACCATGATAAACACAGACACGTGTCTAGGCACAAGTTTAGTCCAAATAAGGGTAATTATACAGTAAGTTACCAGTTAGCCTCAGATTCTATTATTGTGGAGTGCATTGCACGTCCAAAAGTCTTGGCTTTTGAAGCCCCTGCACTTAACACAATATTTACCCTAATTTTTGATATATTTCTGTGCATCTCACTCCTCTTATCTTGTTACAGATAGATGCTTTTTTTTTTTTTTTTTTCTTTTGCAGAATTTTACATTTTTTTTTGTACATTTGAATATTTGTTTTATTGTTGTTTTCGGTTCATAAAACTACAAAAATTTTAGATTTAAGCAGTCAGTTGGCTGAAAATTCATCCGCAATTATTTTGAAAAGCAATTTATTTTCATTTATCAAGCAGAGCAAAATGCAGCCTCTCAAATGTAACCTCCCATTTCAATTGGTTGATTTTTGTCATTTTTGTATTTTCTATGGGCACTTGGTATTTGTAAGGTGTCAACAGTTAGACATAACAAGCTGTTTAAAAATGTTGCTTTTTTGACTATATTTTTACATTTTATAGGCTAAAAAAAAATAATTGGTTGATTTTTAAAAAAAATAAATTAATTAAAAAAAATAGTAGATTAATTCCTAATTGAACACACATGATTCACATAACATACAGAGCTGCTTATCCAGAGCAATGAGACTGAATTGACAGCAAGTCCAACAATGAAAAATGTGCCCGTCTGAACACGTGACAGTGGCAGTGACATAAAATCTCGATATTTTAACCAAAATCCAACCAAAAGTTCAGTTCCAGCTTTAAAGGCTAATGCTCTGTTCACAAAGTCAGTCTCTGACGCAAGTTCAAACGGTCAATCTGAGTCAGCCTGTTTGCTCCGTGCTTAATCCGGACTACTTCTGTGTTGTAGTAATTGATGGACTTGACAGACTGAAGAAGGAAAATGCCGGGGCGAGGGATGGCATCCGTTTCCTAGAGACTGAATTTCGCAAAGGCAACAGGTGTGTATCTGTGGTAAAAGTATGAAGCCCCTCACTGCTTACCTTTTTAGAGACCTGTTCAAGTTTCTTGGCGTATGTTGAACACAAAGTTCACCTTCTCTCCGTAAAACTCCCTTATTTTTGAGGCTGTCTTAAATATTCTTGATGTTTTTTTTTTTTATCACATCCTTCTATAGGTACATACGCTGCCAGAAGGAGTCAGGTCGAAGTTTCGAAAGAGATAAACTGAAACGCCAGGACATCGAAGCCTGGTAAAAACTTTGCCGCCTTTCTCTTTGTTTTTTAACATTCTCATTGGACGACTAAGACCTTGAGTGGTCCTCTTCTGTATTTCTAGGCATCTGTACAAGATGGTGGACAGTTGTCGTCAGTTAACAGTCTCCCAGAACAACGGAGATGAAGATACAGCTGGCATGGTGACCATTCTTACTGGCCATCAAGTCGATGAGCTTTGCACTCGGTCAGCAGCAATGAAGGTCAGTCGCTCACTGCGTTTTCTTACGTTACCAATATGAACAAGCACTAAGGGAGTTGACATCTACCACCAAGCCAAGCAAAGTGTCACGGACTTCAGTTTCTGCTCTGTTTTTTGCTGCAGTGCTGTCTTCCCTTCATCACTGCTCTGTCCCTCAAGTGTCATGGCTAACATAACTAAAAAAAGAAAGAAAAGTTGAGAGAGAAGTTCAGATCCTGCGTACTTTCTCACTTCCATGCACCTGGCTAATTGCTGCATAAAGATGACTTTATTGTTTGATTGTCAGTTTCACAAAGTAACTAAAGTTTTCGGAGGCAGCCTCGACCAATTCCACCAAAGTGTGACAGGGTGAGGCTCAGACTAGCGCTGTAATGGTTAGTTGATCAGTAGTATATTAATCAGTAACTACTCAGATTTAATATTTTGTCATGTTTTGAAGTTTTATAGGCCAAACAATAAAATCAAGATGATTAATCAATAATGAATATTATTATTGGTTGCGGCCCTAGTTCATGCGCTGTTCGACAATCCATCAAGCACTTAGTATGAAGCATACTAATGTTTTTATGGTTTGTAGACGTGTCGGAACAACATTTGCATTTGGTGTAATGACTGAGAAAATGTACCGTGTAAATATTGAAGACAGGTTTTGTATTTCAGCTGGATTGAATTGAATGTCGTTTGATTTTTTTTTTTTCTTTTTTCTCCCCCCCCTGCCAGGCGGCGATGCAGGCGGCGGGCTCGGCAGGCATGGAGCTGAAGAACATCGTGGAGTTCTACCGACAGTGGAAGGAGATCGGCTGAGAGATCAAAAGGGGGGCAGCTGTCGGTGCTGCGAACAGCTGATCGATCACAACACTCGCTCCCTCTCTCTCTCTCCCACTCTTTTGCTCTGTGTGTATCTGCGTCTCCAAAGGCAAAAAAAAAAAAAAACAACTCAAAAGAAAGCTGGATTGAAGAAAAAGAGTTAAAACATAGAGGGCTGGAAAAGTAAATACAGTGGAGTAAAAAAAAAAAAAAAGAAAAGAAAAAAAAAAGAGAAATGCGGGTGAAATGGCGCTATAAGAAAGAGCAGATCTCCCACTCCCAATCCTAAACATAAAGAGTGACCCTAAGTGGTTGGGGTGAGGAAGCGATGGGGGAATGCTACACAACTTTTAAGTGCCCCTGGTTCACACCCTAACCAGGAATACACTGTATATGTTAGCAAACGAGTACATACGTGTCGAGGGAGAAACCGCGCACACACACACACACACACACACACACACATAAACACATAAACACACTCATGCTCAGATGAATCCATATAGATATTTAGAGCAGTGGTTTGGATTTCTGTTCCCCTCTCCCCTTTCCCCTCAGTATTTCAGAAACAGGGTCGGGAATGTGCGAGTCTGGTAGGGCTGCGTTTTGTAAAGTCGAGGGTGTATGAAGACAGCTTTGAGATAGAGACAACACGCTCTGTCCGCCTGACACCCAAGTCTTCCAGCCTTCAAAAACAAACCAGGAGTCTCGTAGCTCATAGGCCTCTAGGAAAGGTTGAGGAAGACAGATGTACCCTTCTTCAGGATCGGTTTCTTTCCTATGTGGCTTTTTTTTTTTTTTTTTTTTTACTTTATTTGGTTTTGTTTTTCTTTATTTGCAGTGTAATTTTGTGACCAGTGACTTATGTATTGTGCGATCTCTGTATGAGAAGAGAAAAGGAAAAAAAACAGGACAGGTGTTGCCCTGTTAAAAGGTTTTAATTTGGATTTTATTTTTGTACCCAAATGATGTTGTTTATTTTGCTTTTTGTAAGCTAATTCTGAATGATATGCAAGAATGTTTAGGGGAAAGGGTTGTTATCGTCTGTTGATCCACTGAACAAGTTCTCTCAGATCTAAGAAAAGAAAAAAAACATGTAATTGAGAAATTATTTATCAAGGTGTCATGTTAGAGGGAGGAGGGAGGGAGAAGCTGATTAGCTTCACGTCCTAGCTAGTCATCAAGGAGACTGAAGAGGGAGGGCCAGCTGGCTTTTCTCTGAGGAACGTGGGTTGTGTTTGGACCCCTGTAAGCTCCTCAAATGTATCCCATCTACATCCCCCTTTCCATAGTGACTGTCCCATCATGCACAGTGCAAAAGAAAACCAGTATACGTGTGTGGCCATGCATTGAACAATAAAAAGAAACGAATAAGACGACCACCTCTTTCTTCCCATCGCTTCTCAGTTGTCTGCTCTGGAGGGAGGGAGCTGCGTTCGTGTGGGTGTGCTGCTGAGGTGAGACGTGCAAAATGATCCAGAGAGTCCGGTTTGAGAAACAGATGTGAGAATGTGACATTTCGCCAGGCGCCGAAACCCTTCAGAGGTTTATAATACTCTGAGACAGGTTTTGTTTTGTTTTTGCAACTGGAAAGTTATCCCAGCAGCAAGTATTTGATCCTTCGTTGCGACTGTGAGATAAATGGTGATACTCGCTCGACACTACAGAGTAAATGCATTTGTTTTTTTTTTGTTTTGCCGAAGCCTCTTGCATCATCGCTGCTGGCCTCATTCAAGACAATGATGGGGCTCCATTTTTTTTTTTTCCTCGCAGGTCTGAGCACAGCCTGAGGGGTTACGGTCACGTCGCACTTCCGTTCAACGAGAGTTGAATGCGGGCCCTCGGCCCACATGTCGTCACATTTCCGATGCGGCCAATAAATACTGATCAGAGCGATCAGTGGTCGGGAGATGGCGGCAAAACGGGAAGCGTGCGCCCGAATTTTCTCCGCGTTCCGCTTTCATAGAGGTGAATGGGGAAAACCGGGAAATAAATGTGACCACACGTTAAGTTTGGGGAAAAAAAAAACACTACCCCGAGGACGTCACCTGACACACAGCCTGTTTTCCCAAACGGAGCCTGGCAGATGTGGGCGTTTATCAGGGCACGGGGAGTTTTAACGAAAGATGCTACTGCATTATGGGGAAAAGTAGGTTCCAGTGGGTTTGGAGTTTTTTTTTTTTTTTTAATGACTCTGTCGCCAAGTCTCCCACCTTTTGTGGACCGAGTGATTGGCTTTCAAGACAGTACACAGCAACAACAAGCGGTGTGGTTGCTGTCACTATTTTCTGAAAAAATGAGTGATAATAAAAAAATAAGTTGGTGCATCCTCGTTACCAAGTCTGACATAAACCCTCTCAACTCCCCAAGTCCTTTCAGACAGCCTGTCTCTGCCTCTGCTCTGAAACTAGGTCTCCATGTGCCATTCTTTTCTCCTCTCCTTTTTTTTTTTTTTCTCCTCCATCTCTTGTGTTCCTCTCTCTGTCCCGGGCCCCATGCCCAGCCACTAGCCGAGCACGCAGAATAACCAATCCCCTGGCAGCAGGGTCAGTGCCACCCTGACAGGAGGCGGCTGGCACTGGTGCTGGCCCTTTTTTTTTTTTTTTGCTGGGTAAGGGGGTTGGGAAACCTCACTGACCCGTGACAATCCTCTTTTCTGGAATACCCCATGAAGCTGTGGGGCTGCAGCGACCTCGGAGTGGACGGACGGGGCTTGCTGGGACAGGATGAGAGGTTTGCACATACGCAAAACCCAGTAGCTGGATTTATAACTCGGTCAAAAGTGCCCGTGGTCTGTCTGAGAAATGTCCATGCAGAGGTCTGTGCTCGCTGTGGGGAAATGCCTCGCCTGCCTGGAGTTTATGCGTAAGTAAGGCACGTTTGGACTTCACGCGTGCAGCTTTTTAGTCGTTTTCTTGCAGAAACGTCAATGCGTTTCGTCCGGAACCAACGCCGTCCGCGTCTGCTCCCGTGCCAACGCTGCCGGAGCTCCTTGTCCCCTCTGCCCCGTCTCCCAATCGTGGAAAAACAAGCGTTCTTCTCTTTGCCACATCCAATAGCGAAAAAGTCTCGGCCCTGAGGGTGGGATTTCGACACCGAGGGATCCAGTGGCCCAGTGTTTTCATTCGGTTACTGCAGGAATGTGCAGAGGGAGAGGAAGAGGAGTGGGTGTCTGGTACAACAGGGACTGGCCAGACTGGGGAGTCAGGATGGAATTATAAATGCTCTATTCTCAGGAAGGGGGGGGTCCTCATTAATTTTTCCCTCTCCGCGCTCCGGGATCGTTTTCATCTGTCTGCAATGGTCCGATCGGGCCCATAGAGCTGAAAGGTCGGACCAGGTTTATGCACAGTCCCGCTGTGGCTCGTCTCAGCTCGGCGCAGTTACACCGACCGCCACTGACCGTTTTTCACACGAGGACCTGTGCAATGTTTCGGCAGAAAAAAAAAAACCCGCTCCCCTTCCTCCCCTGCGGACACCCGCGAGCTTTTACTCGTAACTCATCCCCCCCGCCCATGAGAAACTGTACGTGTCTCTGCCAAAAAAAATACTTACGACACATCTGGGAAGACTACTCCCATGTTGTCCTGCTTCAGAATGAAGAACCCGTCCGCATGACAGGGTGTCGAACCCCTCGTCTGCCGTGGCGCACTTCGGGTGCGCTTGTTTTCGGTGTTTGCACGGAGCATCCTGGCTCAGGCTTTGCATACGCATGTTCACGCCTGCGTCCCCATCACAACTATCATTACTATTGTTGTCGTTATGTTTATATTTTTATTCCCTCTTAGTTTTCATTAATTTATTTTTTCTTAATGTTTTTAAAACTCTCTGCTTTTCCTCTTGTCGTTTTCTCTTTTGCAAGGCCATTTTGCGATTGCCACTTGTGCAACAACAAAGTCCCTCCATTTTTTTCTCTCTTCCACGACACTTTGAGAGTCCCGGTTACTGGTTACTTTGACCCGCAAACCCCATAATCGACTCACAAACTACAAGGCGTTGCCAGAAGTTAAACTACCCGGTAAAACCGGTCCCACATTGATCCGCAGTGACAGTAAAGTAGTGCTGCGTGTTAATGTAGCAACAATGCAAATCCTGTCAGATAATTTAAAAAAGAAAAAAGTCTGAAAGGAGCCGTTCTGCGGAGTGAGTGCTTTTAATTACACATGAGTACATTGTGCTGAAAATACTTCTCTAATTTTACTAAAGTCAAAGATTTGAATGCAGGAACTTGTAATGACATTGCTACTTTTCCCTGAAGTATCTTGAGTTCTGCCTCCACCGCTGGTGGTGGCCTAATTTTTTGCTTCAGAAAATATCGGTGAAATTCTTCTCATTACCTGTGTTTGTGCGGCCCCTTCAGAAAACACGGTTACAATGAGAAACCCAAGCATAGCGACCCTCAAGGCGGGGAGGATGGACGCGTGCCGCAGAGGTGCGCCGACCTCGGAGCCAAGGCTGCCGCCGGCAGCGCAAGCGCAGGGATGACTTAATCTGTGAAGCACGTCTGTGTTTCGTAGCTGGAGCACAGCAGCAGAGTTTTGAGCAAGCTGTGAACAGGAGAAAGTTTTTGTCCACCGATGTCACGCAAAAGGAAGTGGTATCAAAGCCCATTTCATTTTTCCCACCGGGGCAATCAAGTTTTTGTTTTGTTTTTTTCTCTTTTTCTATTGGATACAGCCTGCTATTTTAAGAATCCAGAGTAATATGCTTTGCAGATGAATGTGATCAGGAAGTTAGTAGGGTGTGTCATGTGTTCACCTTTTGACACAGAATAGGACTGTGAATGAAGTGTTGTAATTTCCTTTTTTTTGTTGTGGTTTTTTTTTTGGAAACATGACACTTAAAATCAGGGACTTATTTCCCCAAGAACATTCATTCATGGTCAATGACTGCAAGGGTTAAAAAGTTGCCTCGGCCTTACGAAGTCCAGTCTTGATTCTGCAGTTTAATATTTACAGCTAAGGACGATCAAGCAGACAACTGTACTATGAAAACTAGGGAGCAGCGGTGGAGGTCACTGAACCTTAGTGAACAGTCTGAATGGTTTGATGAAGTGGCGCTGTTGTCGGGGCTTGTATTGAATGTGTGTGCCTAAATTAAAGTGTCTTTTGTGTCGCACTGCTCTGGGTTCAGATGGACTCAAACAAGACTTTTCCAGAAATATGACGGGACCGAAGGTTCTGTTGACATCAAAAACTGGATGTTTCTCCTGGGCAGAGCGAAAACAGGATGTCCCCTCTGGTTAGAGTTCGGACAAAGGAGCGTCCCCACCGCTCCATGCGAAGGCTCTCGTTCACCAGAGTCGTGTGACAGTAGAAGTAAGTCAAAGGCGGCTTGGCTTCCTGTAACTATGGGGACATTTAGGCATCCGAGGGGCTTCTTCAGTTTTGTTGAATGCGGTGGAGTAACTTCCTAAATTTAACCACGGCGGGTCACTGAGGACATCACTGTCACGAAACAGGAAGGTCAGTCATCACAGTGCAGATGTTTCAGCCACGCCAGTCCTAAAGATCTAGGGACGGCAGTGTTATTCTGTCGATCCAAACTGAAATATCTCGGCATCTACTCGATGGACTGGCACCGAGTGTTGTGCAGGCATTCCCGGTTCCCAGAGGGTAAATCCCCGTGACTTTGGTGATCCTCCTACTCGCCGTGGCACTCGGAGGAAAACCTACCTGCGGATTGCGAGCAGGCATAGGCAACAGGATGCCGGCTGCAGTTCACGTTTACGGCCACCGGCGTCGTTAATAACAAGGGTTCTCCGAATGTTACTTGGCGCCTTTAAAGGAACAGCTCAGTGCGTGTGTGTGTGTGTGTGCGAGACAGAGGGGAAAGTGACGGTGCCGCTGTGTCCGGAGCAGGGAGGTGGTGGAAGTGCTTCAGCTCCTCAAGAGCCAGGCCATGTTCCATCTTCCTTCCAACCACGGTCTGGAAGATGAAGCAAGAGCAGTTAACACACGGGGGTATGTCCTAATCACTGCGAAACCAGCTCTGTATATTAAAAATGCATGATATTAAAAGACTTTCTTTTTTATTTTTTTAAATAGGATTCACAGATTGAACTGGTTAGAAAATCATTCTGTCTATAGTCAAATCGACTACAGAATATTTTATATTGTTGGTGCAGGATGTGAAACCAGGACTTTGAATTATTGCCATAAGTCTTTGAAGCTTAATTGAATTATTTTTGGAATTTGTTTCTATGACTTTATAACAACTCCACCCCTACACACTGCCGCTGAGCTCTTATAAGCAGCATATAAACCTCTAATCGGTGGTTTATAACATATTATAATGTAGTTATAAACAGATATACGTTTTTAATTAGTGTATTTTGTCAACAGCTACAACTCCCCCTCAAGGCACACAGCTGTAATTATACCAAATATGTCCTCATATGAGAAGTTTTAACTGTTGGAAACACCGCAAAACACTTGAAATGTCCCTATATCTGCATATAACCAGTGGTGGCAAAGGTGCTCTGATCCTTTGCTTGAGTAAAAGTACTGATACAACCGTGTAGTTACAAGTAAAAGTCCTGCATTCGTAATTTTACTTAAAATACAAGAGTTTCACCATCAGAATATACTAAAGTACCAAAAGTAAAAGTACTCATTATGCAAAAATGCCCCATTTCATAATAATACATTATATTATTGGATGATGCATTAATCTGTAAGCATCACTTTATCCTGGAGCTGGGAAGGGCGGCGATCTCAACCACCTTATACCCTGCTGGGTAGCTAAATGGATAATAACACATCTTTGTCAGTCACTGTAGGCAACAGTTTACTTTAAGTCCCACTAGCGTTAATAAGCAGTATGTAGGTATTTAATGAATGGTTTATAACACAGTGTAACGAAGTTGTAAGTACATGTAAGTGTTTATTGACGTATTTGTCAACAACTGTAATTCCTCCCGTGGACACCCATAAATGGAGGCTGCTGTATTACAGATGAATGAATGAGCTGTAACAATATAAATATGTCTTCATAGGATTAAAGTGTTGCTAACAAATACTGTACATTAATAAACACGTCTAATAGCTGCGTACAACTACCTGATAGTGTGTTATCAACCGTTTGTCACATTTTTATATAAGCGCTGGATTACCAACTGGGCAAAGCGGGCAACTGCACCTGGGGCCTCAGAGTCCCAGGGGCCCCAAAACCCCCAGGTTTACTCGATATTATTTGGGTCCACATGATTTCATTAATGGCACATTTGTTAGAACTTTGCCCCATTGAATCAAAATATCAGCCGTGTTTGTTCGTTTTCGTCTTGTGCAGATTTTGTGTTTTTCAACTGAGCTCTGTGACCATCAAACTATAAATATTAACGTCACTTCGAGAAGGGGCTATAGCCTCGGGGGGCCCCCGGACCCCTCTCATGGCATTATATCAATGATAAACTTCCTTAAAATGCATGAAAGCATCTTGGGCCGGGCGCCATAACAGGAGAAGTGGTCATGAATATCTAGTATCTTGTATGTGAAGCCAATGAAAAACCGATAGCAAACACAAAATTCGGTTCGGTTCGGTTCGGTCGAACAATCGTCTCATATCGGTCACGTCAACAGGAGCACGCGCGCGCACACAGGCACAGAGAGAGAGAGAAAGAGAGAGAGAAAGAGAGGGAGAGAGAGAGAGAGAAAAAAGGGGGAGAGAGTGAGAGTGAGAGAGAGAGAGAGGGAGAGAGAGAGAGAGAAAGAGAGAGAGAGAGGGAGAGTCGGACCGCACATGGCTCGTGTTGTTGTTGCTCCAGTGATCCACGTGAGCACCGAGCAGCGCTTCTTACTGGCTCGCGCGGGACAAGAGAAAAGGAGGCAGTAGACCTGACACACAACTACAAGACGGTTAGGGGCGAGGGAAAGAAGACACCCAGCCCTGGTTGTCACACCAAAAAGGAAAAAAATAATAAATAAATAAAAAACAAGCAAGCAAGCAAACAAGAAGACAGCCTGTGGCGTTTCAGCGGAGACAGACCGGGAGGAATCCGTTAACCTCCGCATGTCCGAAGGTCGCGGTAAGTCGACAAACTTTAAAAGTATTTCCGTGACAAAGACGCGGAGGTGATGTTTTTTCCGTCGCCGTCCATCGCTGCGTTGTTGAGGGGAAGATTTGCAGCTTCGACTCGGTTCACGGTGAGCTGTTGCGCGCGCGTGTGTGTGTGTGTGTGTGTGTGTGTCTCTTAGAAGCTGCAGCCGTGAACTTGGGCTCCTTAAGCCGGTGTTATTGCAGGGATCCGCGTGAGGAAAAGTTTAGGGGCTGAAGGGCGGGATGGAAGAGGAAATTGGGAACACGCGTGGGGCTGGAGGATTGAGACACACGATCCAGGTCATTCGGAGAATTAGCTGCATGTGACTACCGTGTTTTCCTAAACGGTTGCTCTGGAGATGTGTTCAGGCCAAATACACTTTCACTGTTTTCTTTTCTTTTTCTTCTTTTTTTATCTCACATGTTTGGATTTTTCCATTTTGTAAGCACGTACCGCATGGATTTAAAACTCCTCTTTCCCAGTTTAAAGCTCACACAAGGGCATGCATGTGTGACCATTTTCATTTTCATGTATTTTTTTCATTTTTTTTTTTTTTTTTGAGTGAAAAACGATTAATTTCATTATTGATTGATCTTTCAGTTATTTTTCGGCTAATCATTTCGTCCATAAAATGTCAGAAAGTAATGAAAAATCGGCGTTGTAATTTCCAACAGCCCAATTTAACGTCTTTAAATGTGTCGTTTTTGTCAAACCAACTCTTCGGAACCCCCCAAAAATCCGTATCCTATCACGTACAACAAAGAAACACATCAAACCTGTCACATTTGACAGGCTGGGACAAATATTTAGCATTTCTCCTTTAAAAAAAAATCACTAAAATGATTATTCAATTAAAAACGTAGTTACTGATTAATTTTCTGTCGATCGACTAATTTATCAATTGGCCAATTGTTGCAGCTTTAAACTGGAGCCATCTCAGTTTAGAGCTGCGACGGTTAGTCAGTTAATTGATTGATCGCTTGACAACAAAGTAACATGCAACTGTGTTGTTTTAAATGTTAGTTGTTCTTTAAATCATTTTTCAAGCTACAATTCCCCCAGATTTCCTAGACTCATCTTCTCCAGTGTGCGGATTTGCTGTCTTTCTCTGTTTCATGTCGTAAACTGAAGCTTCTGGGGTTTTTTTTTTGAGTGTTGTTCAGACAAAACAAGACACTTTAAACATGTCACCTTGCAGACTGATCTGCAGGTTCATTGAAAGTGATCTTTAGTCGAAGCCCTGTCTCAGTTTCTGGCCAAACCTGTCATTATTTTTGTACATTTCTTTGACTGCAAGTGATTTTAAAAAAGAAAAAAAAAAAGTGTAATATTAAGTGTAGTAGGATTAGACGAGGGGGAACAGAAAGTTCTTGTGTATGAACAAGAATAAACTATGTTGATATTCAGGTGCAGGTACTGTGCTGGAGGAGTTGAGTGGGGGTTGAGGATAACAAACATACTGGGGAGTGGGGGAAGGGGTTAAGACTACAACACAACACAACCAGCCACCTGAGTGTTCTGTCTTGTGACTTTATACAAAATTAATTTCCATTTGACGTTGTGTTCCCCTTTTATTTGTCAAAGGCTGCCGACAGTCACACACAGTCCAAAGGAACGTGCTGACTTGGCTTGGATTGTGTGTCAGTGTTCAGGCGTGAGTTTGGTCTTCAAAAAAACAGAATAAAACCGATCAGTTGTTGTTCCTGGTTGATTAATACCATTAAAAATGAAGACATTTTGATAGAAATCAGCCGTTTTGACCCTGTGGCTGAAGGAACGGTTACTTCTTTGTTCTTGCAGCTATAGATTGTGATGTGTAAGAACACATAAGAGCCGGGTTACATAACTCTGAGCACTTCGTTTCACGTGAAATGTAGACACTTAGCAGGAAGCGGGTGGCCCGAGGAGGAACACCTTTAGAATAACATTCCAGCATGACCTCAGACTCAAAGCGAAAAGAGGGAAGTTCTGAGAGACAGCGTATGACGAGGTTTAGAGTTCCTAGGTGCAGGGTTACCCAAAAAAAGTGTCTCAAACTTCATTTGTGTTGTATGAGGGGACATGGGAGATGCAGACGCAAGGATGAGGATTCATTTGTAGTCTATAAAAGATCTGAAAATGGGGAAAAAATGCCCCAAGTTGTCGGTCCTTCAGCCCCTTTAGGTACAGTTGTGATTTTTGTGGTATTAGGCTATATAAATAAAATTTTAATTTGACCCGGCGTGATCTGCTTCTTTTGTCTGACAGGAAGTCTGAAACCAGCAGATATTCAATTTACATTCATATAAAACGGAGAAAATGCATAAAAACCCTCTAGAGCGGAAGCGATTAGTGGATCGACAGAAAAGTTAATATGCAGCAATTCGAATGACCAGTTAATTATCAAACACGTACCAAAACCCCCTGCTCACAGCATCTCTTCAGTATTGAAAATAATTATTAGTCACATCCCCAAAATCCACTCAGAGAATGCTTGATAAAATGACTTAAAACGATTAATCTAATCAAAATGGTTGGCGATTAATTTCATGTTGATTTACCAAGCGTTTCGGCTCGAATGCATTTGAAGGAAAAATCCAACCCAAACACATGTGCTCTGTTAAAAATTGAGAATTCCGTTTTTTGGCCTTGGTTAGTTGTTTGTGAGCTGCGGTTATTTTTTGTTTTCAATAATAGTCGTAAGCTGTCACATTGAAATATTTTAATTAACTGGCAGCACATATCCGCCGCCTCTCTCCCGAGAATCAATGCCTTTTCAGCACTGATGTTCAAGAATACGTAGAAGAATCATTGTAGATCCCGTTTCTCACTGAAAGTAGTCTCTGGGAATCTGGGAAAATTCTCTCAGATTAAGTGGACGAAAGTTGGCACATGATTGACCATAATGAATAATCGTGACACGCCTCATGACTGCTCTTGATTTCCCAAAAATGTAAATTATTATTCATTGTGCATTAACCAAAAATGAGCAGTAACCAGTTATTTATGGGTTTTTCTCTCCTGGGCTGAACGTGTTCAAGCAGGACAGCGGAATGCTCCATAGCTTAAGCAGAAGAATGAGGCGAGGCTGACATGGACACACGTGCCCTGTGCTGCATCCATCTCTGTGGGAAGCATGCTCTGTGCATAGCCGTCTTATTGTCAGCCCCTGGCCAATAGGGACGTCCTTCTGAGAGAGGTCACGTGACGACGTCACAAGCGAGGGTAAAGAATGTCAGACATCAGGAGAGGAACAAAAAAAGGAAGGAAATGTCGCTAGCGTAAATGCATGATTGAGACGGGACCTATAGGTAACAGGGGCGCTCTGGCGTTGAATGTGAGGTAATGATATTTTTTTTGTGGTCGCCGTTGATCACGTGAGCAGAGTAAATACCCTTTCACAGATGAGCGCCGCTCTGTACACACCATGAAAACGGAAAAAGGGGCAATTTTTTTCTACGTTGCAGTCAGAAAGTATCAGGACAATGAACTGTTTGTCATTTGTTCCAGCTCTACTCCAGCACACTGGATTTGAAATGAAAGCGGTGACTATGAAATTGACGTGCGGACCCTCAGCTATAAAGGAGAAGTTGCCTCTTTCGAAAATAGTTGTTTGCACACATGTCTGCTTCATGTGTAGCACACATGTCTGTGTGCTACATAAGGAGCTGCTGCCCGCAGCCAGCCAACTTAGCTTAGCACAAAGACTGCCATGGATGTATTAAGAGAGCTGGATATGACGCCGCCACTCAGCAAATTTTGCCCAGCGCTCACTAGTGCTATTAGAATTTAAAAATGTACTTGAGGCCCCAAAAGCACGAGCACTTTAATAGAGCTGGCTGTCATATTTTGTATTTGTAAAACCTTTCCCAGAAACTGGAAAAGTCAGTTTTATTCTGGTGACGTCATCTCAGTGTAAAGTCTGTGGGCCAAGCATGAAGGCGCGGGCGGGTCCTGCGGGGGAAACGCTATTGTTATTTTGCAGTGGGTTGCACAACACGAAATCAAACCCAGAAGCCAGAAAGATACAGATTGGTTGACAAAGTAAAGGGAAAGACCACCATTAAGTGTCTTAGTCCGTTGCCGGGTCACCACGAGCCTCCATAACAGCTTCACTGCACCTTAGTATAGATTCTCTAAGTGACTGTAATTCTGCTAGAGGTGTAAAAGGCCATTCCTCCAAAAGATGTTCCCTCATTCGGGGTTCCGATGAACGCGGTGGAGGGCGCTGTCCAACACGCCGCCCCAAAAGCTCTTGTAGGTGTTGGGCTGGGTTAAGGCCATAGCTCAAGATTTACATGCATTTAATACTCATCAAACTGTTCAGTAACCCCCCCCAACCAGCCCTGTGTGCAGGCATCAGTGGTTACGTTTCTCCGCTCACATGCTCCGGGGTTTCCTCTCATTTGCCACCTCCCTGTAGAAGATTGTCTTTCGGTCACTTCATCTAGTCGTTGACTGTAAAGGAGGTGCAAGCAAATGTAAAATACTAAATTAATACGTGATGATTTTCTTTTTAAACATTACTTACTCGTAATGTTAAAAAAATTTCTGTCGTCTTGAACCCAGGGAGCATGTACAATAACGGCTAGAGTTCATTTGAGGTGAATGTAAACACCCTCAAATTAAAGCAGATGGTCAGCTCCTACACCTTCTTCTCAAATCTAACAAACTGGACCCAACACAACAACAAAAAAAACCCGTGTCCCCACTTCCTGACCGCCTGCACCATATTTCCTCGTACTGTGTCAAAATTATGACTTTGTTATTGTGGAAGACAGTAAAAGATATGATCAGCGGATGGACATTTTCAGTTTCTGTTTCGCATTTAGTCGTGAGGCCGACGAGCTGCTTGGCAAATCCACGGTATCACAGAGGGGTTACAATAGCTGTCACACAGCTGAAATTATGTTTAGTGAAGACACACTGTGGTCTGACCATTTTTGGCAGAGATGTTACAGTGTGCTGAACGCTGATAGCAAACAGTTCTTTTAATCATTTTATACATGTATAACCACACCTCACAACACCCCCTCTTTCCTCTTTGGCCTCGCCAAGGCTTTCTCAACCAGGACGGGAGGAGCCACATCATTTCTCTCAACTTTTTTCTTTTTTTTTTAAAACTGAGCATATTTATATATTTTTTTCAACATTAGATTAAACACTTCTGTCCGTGTGTGTGTGTGTGTGTGTGCGCACGTGTTTGAAGGGGAATCGGGTTCACATTCTAACCTAGAGCCTTTACAACTTTGTACTTCCTGGGTCGCCGACCTCTGTGGCGCCACAGTGCAGAAATGTCACCTGGTGTCGTCTCCGCGGAGAGCCCGTGTCCTCCAGAGTATGTCCACATTAACTTCGAGACAGCTGTCAAAAATCGTCTGTACATAACAACAGCAGTCTTGACCATGTCTGGCTCCTCGAAAGCTGCGTTCGGCTTCATGGTGTCCCTTTCTTTCATCTCGCCTCTCATGGCCAGTTATAATCTCATGCTGTATTTGTATATAATACTTTATAGTGTACAGGATATTGAGAGAGGGAGAGAGAGAGATATTTTACATGCATAGAAGTAATATTCAAATCAGTCACACAGCTAGCAAAAAAACCCATCCAAATCTCAAGTTGACTATTCAAATCATTGGCACCAGATGATGCTAATGAGCTGAATTCAAATTAGCTTTTTTTTTTTTTTTTTTTTTTCCACACTGCAGTGAACCCAGTGGCTTTTTCTGGCTATTGTCATCAACACAAGCTTTGGTCTTGTGTACGTTGTTGTTGTTTGTGTGCTGCTGTGTTTTCCAGCCACGATGAAAGCGTGACCCGTGCCAGCGTGCATCCATGTCAGCGCACAGAGAACTTGTGCATGTTCTCCGTGGTTAGGATAGTGTGTGTGTGTGTGGGTGTGTTGTGTGTGTGTGTGTGTGTGTGTGTGAGTGAGTGTGAGGTGCCTCATTTCCATCCAGCACAGCGTGTAACAGTCATCCCTTGGCCCCTGTACTCTCAGGGCTTTGGTCTCCACAAAGCTCACTCTGTCGCAGTTAACAGGCCGGGGCCTGCAGCTGGGTCGCAGTGGGCGGTGGTCGCCTCTTGTTGTTCCCACAATGCCAGAGGGGAGCCCCGCAAGGTAGGAGCTGTAATCCTGTCAGGTCTGGGGAGAGATGCCCAAACTCTGGTGAGACACAGGCCGGCCAATAAAACAGTCAGGGTCACGGTCTAATGAAAGCTTTAGCTTTCCATTTGAAAATTATGAAGAAGGTAAGAGTCAGATGAAAGTTTAGGATTCGTGTCTCTTTAAGTCTGAGATTGCACCACCAGTAATGTCCACTTGTTTATTTTTGAAAGACGAGTATTTGTCTGCTTGACCCAATTTCTGTTACAAACACGCTGTATAATTACAGCAAATCAAAAATGTCCCTGCAGTTTATGATGAATGTCATGGTGTATTAATAACAAGAGCAGATTCTTTGTGTGTGATTGTGTGTGTGTGTGTGTGTGTGTGTGTGTGTGTGTGTGTGTGTGTGTGTGTGTGTGTGTGTGTGTGTGTGTGTGTGTGTGTGTGTGTGGGCGTGGGCGTGTGCGGAGCTTGACCTCACAGGACATTTTTTATAGAGAAAAACATGTAGAGTTTTATGAGAATATAAAAGAACTTTAATTTATTAAGGGTTTATCCTTTTTTAATTACGACCATTAGAGCCCAACCCAAACTGGCTTTTTGAGGCTGATGCTATCAATGTATTGGCTGATATTCGTTTTTAACATAAAGCATTCCTTACATTTGGTTATTATAAGAATTATAATGAAAATACGTTGTGAGCAGGACATTTTACAGTTACACAAACTTGTAAGTGCAGGGGACAAACTATGTTATGGTGACACTATTTCCAAATTACCTATTGAATTTCTATTTCTTTTTCTTTTTTTTCCCCTTTTTTCCCCATTTCCAAGCGTTATTTCCACCTCATTCTTCCAGGTACATTCTACTACCAAGTACACACATCAGCTGACATGTAGGCTTTCTGTGATGCGCTAAAAATGGTTGATAATATCAGCCATGCCGGTGTGTCAGTTCGGCTCTAGTGCTTGATCTGGCAGGGAATTTGTAGTACAGAAGGAAGGGTGGAGGGTTATTTGTTTATTTAAACTAATTTAAAAATTTTAAAATTGAATCCCATGTTTTTGTCCCTCTTAAGTAACTTTTTGAATATTAAAATAATAAAGTTTTACCAAATATACTTCCTACTTGCTCAACTGCAGATGTGCAAGCTTGATGGGTAGTGTTGTGGTGGTACAGTTTGTCTGTAAAATTAAAAACATGTTGTGGTGAGAGAAATTGTTATCTGATGACGTTTCCCTTCTGCTGACAAGAGAAGGAATGCTTTGTGGAATAATAGCTCTCACAAACATGTTGTTATTATCATACTTGCATTCTGTCACAGGCAACTGCAATATGACAATGCCAGGCATTCTTCAAATTGATGTCTGGGTACATCTCAAGAGCAGCCACAATAGGAGATTGTTCTCAGTGTCAGCTCCAGTCAACAAAGGCATCGCATTCGAGGACTCTGTCATATAAACTTTTTCGTGTTGGTGTAACATTTGCCCTGGTGATCATCACCCCAGAGGTGAATCCGGACCGCATTGTCCAGAAATCCAGTATGTCGCAACGGTGTCGGTGGCCTTTGTCGACGGCGTCGAACCGAAGACCGAAACAAACCAGATGGTGCTCAGTTCGTTTTAGTGAGGACAGAAAGGATAAGAGTGCAGACTTCTACCAGGAGTCTGCTACATCACACACTGTAAAACAGTCAAAGGCTCCAGCAAATACAGAGTACACAACTACGGCTATTTTCTGGGGTCAGGGTAAATGTCAAGAATTATTGGATATGTTATCCTACATAATATAAGTAGTCAGTTGAACCTTCTACAGAAAAAAAAATCCCGTTGCCAGCTAATCAGTTTTTCTTTGAACAACCGTACAAAATGAAAAATGCAAAGCATGTACGACATACTGTATTAGTTCGTGCTTCACGCCTGCAGTCTCATCTTCCTTGCTGCCGCCAGTGCATTAAAAACGCTTGAATGGAAGCTCACCTTCTATTCAGCTGCGGACACACTACATCACAAACATTTATTTTATGCATAAAAAAAAGATTTGAACACGATAAGATTTAGTCAGAGGAGTAAGTGAGGGTTGTTTGACAGCAGCGTTTCAAGAGCAGAACATCGCAAAGTCCTTCACACGAAAAATAGATAAATTAAATGAATAAAGCACCAGACATGAAATACAGACTTAAGAAGAGTAAAAACAACGTGCAAAAATTACACAATGCTTTGTAAAGGTGCCCACAATAGAGCTGAAACGATCAGCAAAAATATCATTCACTGGTTCCAGTTAAAATACAAATATTCACTGGTTTTCTGTGTCTTGTATGATAATACTGAGTGTTTTGGGTTTCGGACTGTTTGTTGAACAAAACAGGACATTTAAATGTGGTAATTTGTGCACTAATAAATCATGATGGGCATTTTCCACTATTTTATAAACTATTTTATCAGCATTTTGTAGGCATTTGCAAAATATGAAATTTTATTTACAAATGATTGACTGAGAGATTAACTGATTATGGAGATAGTCCTCTGTAGTCACAGTGTCCGGAGTCCAAAAGCCAGAACCTCCAGAGCCTCAATAGCACAGAATCCTTTGGTTTTAAGCCTTGAGTGGGGAACAACCAGCAAACCCTGGACAGAAGACCTCCGAGACCTGCAGACGACGCAGGACTGCAGTAGATCTCGATTGCGGGTTCTAATGTGCCCGGCCGTGCAGAGCGATAACAAGACTCCGGAAATGGTTGTGAGATCAAGATTCAGATTTTCCTGCCGCTGTCGGATTGTGAGTGTTTGTTTTGTGTGTCCTTGCAGTGTTTCCAGTGTGGCGGGGGATCGGGGCCAGTAGCGGCGTCGGAGGTGGGTGGAGCCAGGGCTGGGGACGCTGCTTGCGATGGGAGCCCGACGGTCCGGGACAAGTGGCCCGGATCCCAGTGTTTGACTACCCTGTCTGGTTAGTCCGCTGTCGCGGCGGACGTGCCAGGCTCAGGGAGGTGTGTCAGAGAGGGAGGGGTGCCATCAGACTGCCCACAGAGATGCTCAGCATCAAGCTTCCCCAGCTCTTTGACATTCACCAGGTCCCCAAGGTAACGAAGCAATAAGCCCTTCTCTACGAGGTTTACTGGGTATCTGGAAGCTTTTCTTCGTTTTTTTTTTTTGTTTGTTTTCTTCCTCATCCTGAATACCAATACCAAATGGCCTGTGGTGATTCTCAGTTTAGGGAAATAACCTGCCGTACCTGTCGCCACCTTCGCAACATCTGTATGGGACAGGTCATGTAATCTCTATGATCGCTAAGGGTGAATGCAGTGGAAGTTACAGACAATTTGGCATTATTTGGTGATTGTCATTGTCAGACGAGTCCCTGTTAAGTTAGTAAGTAGCCTCTTACTGAAGTTTGTTCTGGGTGTGGTGTTTTTTCTAGCTGAAATATTCATCTCATGTCGGGAAACTGTTCTTAAATAAAGCCTCCTGGGACACTGAATCAGCGTAGGCAGTTTGTAAATTGTGGTGCAAATAAATCTTGCATGCATCATGGTCATTCGTTCTACAGTGACTGGATTCTAGAGAAACTGTGCAGCCCACTTAAAGTTGCTTCTTTTTTCTCTGTATTTTATTTGGTAATGCTTTATTTTACAGGGCCATCCTTTTGGAATAATTTTCCTAGGAGGTCATTTGTAAATACAAAGAAAATAGGACTGGTCTTGAAAGGAAATGTCCATATAAACACAAGTAAATATTCATTCTTTAATCATTTAATATTTGAATCCTCCACATTGTTGTATTGTATGCCTGCCTGCCTCGCTCAATTGGAACGTGTATAATTTTCCCCTGTGTTTAGTAGCAAATTACATGGCTCTTTTAAGGAAACTTCCAAGGAGATGATTAGGAAATGATATATCCATGAAATACAGTGTTAACTTCAATTTTTTAATTTAATTTTTAATCCCCTGACATTGTCTTATGTAATGCATGTTTCAGACTACTTGAATTCCTTATAAAGGTATCTTACGTAATGCCAGAATCTAGTAGGTTTGTCTGTCACTGCATGAGCCGGCGTGAGGTATGTCTTGGTGCTGACGGCACCTGAACACGTACAGTAGAGTAACTTGTCTGCAACACATATTTCATGAACAGGAGTTGTCATGGATCTAGCTTTACGCCAGCTTTACAAAACCAGCGGATGGCATTATCCCTTTGTGCTGAGGAGTTGTATCGTCACGTGTTCAGTAGCACAGATAACGATGGCACCTGCCCATATAAGCTGGCGGCCCAGGTGCCTCATTAAAGGAAAATGACTGGAAGTCTTACGGAGAAATTTTTTTTTTTTTTAGATAAAACACACGAGCAGGGGTTTGTGTTTTTGGCCAATCATGTAAAAATCCAGTTTTGCCATGAAGCTTTCCTGCTCATTCATTTGCAGCATTTTCCACAATGGCTTAATACAACCCGAGACAGTAAAGTGACAGCAGGAATGGTTTGAATCTCTGGTGGTGGACAAATTTGTATTGTCTCAAAACCGAGTAACAATGCACTATTACACTCTGTAAATATTTCCTGTTAAAAACATGTCTGTCATCGATCGCCCCCTCTATCTCTACGTCTGTGTCACACTTGACCAATTGCTTCCTGAAACCGAGCTACTGTAAACAGTGTCCTCTCCCCGTAGCCTTACCCAAATGTATACACGTGCACAACGGACAAGCCGCAGGATTTTTAGCATTCACACCTCGGGTAGCAGAGACACGTGGTAGCTGATTGGGGCAGACAGAGTGTCTACAGGCGGCAGAGCCCTGCAGTTCGAGCCTCTGCGTTGGCAGGCGTCCACCCTGCTGTACGGACGTAATCTTAGGTGATAAGAGGTTATTGTTGTGGCAGTTGTACGTCACATATCCAGCGGACACTTTCGGTGTCAAGTACTAAAAATATGTGTCCTTGATCCTCTGCAGAGTTTATAGATTTGAGTTTCTTGTAGATTAGTTTGTTTGTTTGTTTTTTTTATCTTCGTCTAACTATTCCCGTTAACGTTCCACTGTCAGAAATGAAAAAACGCATCAGCTCCTGTGCGTTCGAGCGAGATCTTTTTGGAGAGACCAACCAAACCATCAGGTTTTTAGAACAGCAAATGCAAAAGATTATGCAAAGTTAGTTTAGGTAAAATAATGCAAGTGATGTACCAGTCAGTGATAAACAAGGAACACAGATATTTATTTTAGAAAGATACTTTGTGGGCCATGCCTGTGGAAATTGGACTTGTCTTTATATTTTAACAGCATACGTTAAAGTAAAACTCAGCTTAATAATCACTCGTATGTTTAAAACATGTTGACAGATCCCATCAGAGCTGAAAGTTGCAAGGCATAACTTAAGATACCGAAATGCTCTGCAAAGTCTGAGGTCAAAGGCCAAACAAGTTTGGAATAGATCAATAGATTGACCGGGCTCGCGTATCGGCTGATATTGGCTTACCGCAGATATAGGGTTATCGGTGTATGTGTTGGCTGGTAAGTAGTTTGAAATGACAGTAAACGAAATGCTCAGAATTACAGTGGGGTCCAAAAGTTTGAGGCCTCCTCCTTTAGAAACAGCTACAAAGTTTATCCACCAGAAAACAAATGTAAAATGGCTCGCACAGCACAAATCCCTGTCACAGTCCTTTAATAACCAAATTAAGGGGTTACTGTCAAAAATGCTTAATGTTCTGTATTTATGTTAGAGAATTAATATCATCTGGTATATTGTCATCTCTTTTTTTTTTTTAATTTTAATTTTTTTTTTAAACTCTCAAATATTGATATTGGCCTCACAAATCCAGCGTTGGTGGGGCTATAGTTGCTCTGAAGCATAAATGACAAAGGTATGGTTCTGCACGCGCTCCGCCGGCTCCCTTTCTCCCCTCGGGAGCAGGCGAGGACTGAATTTCTCCCCCATGGGGATCAGCAGAGATTTGTACAGTGTCATCGTTCACCTGGACTGTCTGGTTGTCCCTCAGGTGTTCAGGGAGGACAGCATCATCTCTGGATACCGCCACCCTCGGAGCTCGGCGCTGGACTGCGTCCTCAGCAGCTTCCAGATGAACAACGAGACGATCAACATCTGGACCCACTTCTTGCCAACATGGTGTGTGTGCAAAAGCATCATTACAGTGTTCTCTGGATCTAAGTCAAACACGCGCCAAAAGTCTTCATTTGTCACGGTCACCTTCATTTGATGTCCCATAATCAAAAGCTTAGTTTCACACTGGGTATTTTTTTTAGTGCACTTAACAAAAGTGTTACCATTGCCCAAGACCAGCATTTATCACCGTGTGCAACGTGGTTCCAGTAAATTATTTTAAACTAAAATAGCATGAAAAAAAAATCTATAGTTATATACAAACATAACATACATGCATAGACATACTGTAAATAGGACACAGTCAACCACTGTTCATAGTCCTTTTCCTAATAAGAAGAAATAGAAGAATTTTTTTTTTTTAATCAAAGCCCAGGTTACGGCTGAATCCAGAAAAAAAATCTTGTATTCAAGACGACAGTTAAATGAACACGTGTGTTTTCTTTGCAGCTGTAAAAACATGAAGGGAGTTTTTAAGGATCAGTAGAATTATGACGGATCTTTGTTTTGTATCTGAGATGTAATTCCTTAAATTCTACATAGTGCTGGAGAAAAAAAAAAATCGACCGGTGGATAAAACATGTTTTTAGGATTTTTCGATAGGTGGGAAAAGTCCATGGTGTTAGAAAAGTCCAAGCACACCAGCCGGGAAGAGCATGGGACAGTAGTAGTCAGAGAGATTTTGTTTTTGAGCTGAATTGATTATTATAAAGGAATAAGACGAGGCTTTTTTTGTGTCCCAGGTATTTCCTGTGGCGTTTCTGTGTCCTCTGCTCCACTATGAACTTCCTGACCGACAGCTACACCTGGCCCCTGCTGGTGTACATGCTGCTCATATGCATTTACCCCTTCACCTCCAGCTGCGCACACACCTTCAGCAGCATGTCTCCAGAGTCCCGCCACATCTGCTACTTCTTTGACTACGGAGCGCTCAGCCTCTACAGCCTGGGTAAGACTTGGGAGTTGTTTTGGGGGCAGGGGTTCGGGTTCGCCGCAGAGCTCCGGACAGCGGGGACCGTCTTGAGCTCAGAGGGCGGAACGAGTGATTGTCTGAGCTCCTTAAACGACTGGTGCCGAGTTTCCCTTGAGCAAGGCAAAGCACTACAACGAGTGCTTCATTCTGCTCAGTTCAAATTTGAATTTGTTTTCAATAGTACAAAGACCTCATTGAAAATCAGAATTAAAATTGCTATTTGCAGAGCAAACACTGAAGTTTAATCCTTTCTTGCTTTTATTTATTTATTTTTGAAGGAGTTTGCTGCAGAATAAGCAGCTCATTTGCCTTTTCTCTCCATTATTATATTAATATTCTATTTCTGGGAGATTTTCTGAGCTTGCAACATCACAAAACCCTTTTTACTGTAAACTCTGGTGAGCAGCCCTCTAGTTTTAGGAAGGATTACAACAAGGCACAAGAGCATATACATTCAGTGTAAATCCTGTGTGATTTTGTTTTTTTTTAATCAAAACATCACCGTTATGTTGCATTTTTTTGGAAGGGGAAAAAAGTACAACTAGGGCAGGAAAAGACTTGCTTCTTAACAAAATAAGCATCAAGATCAGCTTTTTTTTTTTCTTTTTCCAAAAGTGGGATTTATCTAAGCTGACTGCATGTGGGTGAATTGTTGAAATTGAGTCAGAATATCTTTTTCCTGCAAACGAAGGGCTCCGTGCGCTGAATCCAAATGCTCCGACCCCTCGGCAGTGTTTTGTTTTTCCGTTTATTTCGTTTCACACCAACATGCAAGTTGGTGTTCTCTCAGTCGGCCCAAATAAAGTAAGCTAAAGGAACAACTTAATGTCCAGGACGTACTGTCCTTATTGAAAAGTAACACCATTGCACTGACCGCTAACTGTTTGATGCAAAGAGGGTTGTTGACAAAGTCTTCTCCGTCAGCCATCCCCAGGTTAACTTTTTCCCCTTGTGTAAACTGACTAGTGGAAAGCTCCAAATTCATCTGGATTTCATCATGTTTAAGTCACGGTGCGCTTGTGTTTTCACCCATGCAAAGAATGGAAAATTTGATCAGAAAGACAAGCACCTGCAATATTACACGCAGAATAAGCCTGGTGCTCCTCCTCGGACCCGAACCCTGAAAGGACTGAAACCATAGCAAAGTCGGGCGGCTTGTTTTACACAGAACAGTCCTGACAGGTGAACTGACCAGAAAACATCTTAATAGCATTAACAGATTACTGTTTGAGAACCGGCAGGTTGAAATAAGATGAAAGCCGGCTTATTATTTATTCCATTTCTACTTCCAAGACCACTGACCTGACATTTTTTAGGGGTAACTAGGAGATTAAATGTTTTTTTAATCCTGTAATATGTTGTTTGCATGGCAGATGAGATAGCAGAACATTCAAAGCCTCTTATCATCGCTGTGAGTCTCAGCTGGATGTGATCAGGACCTGTCTAATTTCTTTATCATTTGAACCCATAAGTACTAATATCTCCTTTCTGCCTCCTTCCTGAGAAACGATTTGTTCCATTGCTGCTCTGTGTCCCAGACAGTGTTTGTTTGGGCTCACAAACATTTCTCCTATGAATAATATTTTTATATTTAATATTTGAATACTCGTTGTGGTCGACAGCATCTGCTGTCACTGTCTTGTCTGTCTCCTTTCAGGCCAGTACGCACAGTGCACGCCAGAGACAGATCTATTGTGTTAGCACTCCACCTTTAGAACCAGTCAGAATTGGGTTTTAACGTGACCCAACCGTATGCATTACTATATGCATCACTGTATATGATCAGAGCTGCACAGATGTGTGTGTGCATTTCAGATTAGGGCGTGTTTGTCCTTATGGGAGTGTTTGTGATCCCTACACCCTGACCCCACCTGCAGACCAGCAGTCAAACTTTAACCAACATTAACTGAGGGCGTCTTCTAGATGACGTGGCTCCCTGGCAGCCTTGATCCTTTATCTATCACGAACCTTCTTAGCGCCAAGATTTATCCAGTTTTAAAATGTTCTGTCTCAGGGATAAGAACTGCAGGAGGGTTTTCTCGCTGCAGGACACAGAGTTATCACACACTTGGCAGTGTCGTGGCTGCAGTTACAGGCTGAGCCTTGATGAGGGGATTCCTTTGAAACGCACAGTCCAGCAGATGTTGTCGAGGGAAGACGTGAACATCTGCACTTCCTTTTGACTGCAGGTCCTCAGATTGTTCCCGTACACTGAGAAGCTTTCTAGTGTGCAGAGCCTTGCTTGTAAAACAAACTCTAAAATTGCGGACACTAATTATGTTAAATTAAGGATTAAGAAATTTAAAAGCCACAGCATGTAGAACTCCAAATATTCACACTTTGGCGACTCCCAGTGGTCATATCAGAAAAGACACTGTGGGCAGACGGACTGCATCGTTTTTCAGGTGGATTTTCTCACTGCCACCAGAGTAAAAATCTAAAAGTTGTGATCAGAAATACTCAAATGGGTGTAAAGATTTTGTATTAAATGCCATTCTGTGCTCTCTTCCCTTTAATTTCCCCACATAGAAATTTTTTTCCCCCATCCTCACTTTCCTTTCGTCAGTGAATGGTTACTCTGTGTTGGTTTGTATAACATAATTAATAGTTATTAAAGATAAGATATGATGTGTAAGAAAATATGTTTGCATATATACAAAAACACTTTTACCTACATGTGCTAGATACACCTGAATTTAAAAGAAACAAAAGCTGGTGCAGGAGAAGTAGGAAGCTAAAAGCGTATACAAAAACCTCTCCGTAAGACTCAAGGAGAGAGAGACAGAATTACGTTAACCTCTCGGGTCAAATAACTTAACATTTTTATGATGTCCCGTGTTTGTTTTCAGGTTGTGCCATAAGCTACGGATACTATGTCATGCCAGACTGCTGGGTGAACAGCTTCCTCCATCAACATTTTGTCCCCATTGCCGTTGGAAACACATTGTTCTGTACCAGCCTGTCCTGCTACTCCAGGTAAGAAGGGCTTGCATAGAAAATTCAATATTTGAGTTTTGGATTTGCGGGAGTCTTCCGTTTTAGGAGTTAAGGTAAATAGACATCGGCTTTCAGAAAGTATAAAGCTTGAGAGGATTTGCCGGGGAGAATGGAAGAAAAAGCCCAAATCCAGGTGTGCAAAACTCGCAGAGACTTGCCTGGGAAGACTCAAAGTTGTAATTGCTGCCAAAGTGGCTTCTACAAAGTCATAGTACTAAGGGTCTGGATACTTTCTGTAAATGAGATATTTCAGTTTTTTTGATTTTTAATAAATTTGCAGGAATTTCTTTAAACATGTTTTTTTACTTTGTCATTATAGGTTGAGTATGAAATTGATGGGCAAATAAAGGCAATGGTATCAATTTAGAATTAAATCTATAGCATGAAGTTTACAAAAAGTGAGGGGGGCTGAATGATTTCTGAAGCCACTGTATGTTAAACATAAACAAACATGAGTTAAACATAAAGGTCCCTTTTTATCATGAGGCTTGCAGGTTCAAAGGACTGAAAGTAGATGTCAAGACACATAATGCAGTTTTTTTTTTTTTTTTTCTGGAATGCAGATAACCTCTCTGCCACAGTATTGGATTTCTAAAACGCGACTCCTTTATGCCAGGAAAATACAAGGTTTTAGTGCTTCCATCGGACTTCTGCTCTTGCCAGGATGGAAAAGTCTCTGCGACATCATTCACACCTTCACGTGACACCCAAACCCCTCCACTGAAACCCAGACAAATTAAATTCCTTTAGTCTCGGCGGCTCTTAAAGGCGGGGCGAACCCACTGCAGACATTCACTGACGGGAGAAGCCCTGGAGTTATGTCACTGATTCCAGATGAAGTCGGTGTCATCTGATCTGCGTCAATCAGTCCGTAATCGCTTGGTGCACTTATAAAACTTGATAGTAGGTTAAGACGTGAAACAAAAGGTTTTTTGTTTTTTGTTTTTTTTCCCCATCAATATTTGTGTAAAAAGGAAAAAAAAAACCTCTTGATGTATAAACCTAATGCCCAGTTGATTAGCGCTAATGATTCCTCCTGTTATGGTTTTGTTGAGTGGTGGTGAGCAGTCGGTGACAGTACGCCAAACCTAAGTTGGCGTTTCTCAACCGGAACTTACTTACATATATAGCGATACCAATATATCTGCCATAAGCTAATGTTAGCCCTGAGCCAATATTAGCTCTAGTAAGAAGACAAAATAAAGTTAAAGAATACTAATAATAGCTCTACACTGGAAAACTCCACACACTATTGCTGAAACCCAATTTCTTGGGGGGAGGTGTTGCCTCGGAGAAACTATTATTTTTTTTTTTGTATTATTTTTGTTTCTGCATGTATATGATTTTGCTGTCTACAGATGGAAATGTATACCAATAGTTGATTTTATATATATATATTAAAAAAACAAAGGTTTGTGGTTACTGCCCTCTGCCTGTCTCCACAGGTTCCTGGAGTTGCAGTTCCCACAGAGAAGTAAGGCTCTGAGGACGGGAGCGTTTGTCGTCCCATTTATGTTTGACACTGTCCCTCTGTTTTACAGGGTGAGTGTGAAGCACTGGTCACGCAGGTCCGCTGCTGTCCGCGTATTAAAACAGCGTGGATATGTGTCATGTGTGTGCACATTTGCAGTCTCCCCTGACTGAATTTGAAAACTTAATTTCCACCGTGAACTCACTGTATTGTGTAAGGCCACAGAATTACGTAAAAGCAGAGAGCAGATTGGTGCCAGGTTTTAATACTTCCAGCAGGACTTTGGCTTATCAACCCAGAAACTGATTTCCTCTCCTGATTTATTACAAATGTAATGCTGTATGTATTCAATTAATTCCCCTAATCACTGTGATGGTTAGTTTGTGCAATAGTTTGTGGCCGTAACTGGGTCAGAAATTTCATAACAGTGCTATAAAAGTCAGTGCTGATAAAAGTAATATCCGTCTTAAATTTGTGGTGTATTTGGAGTCTTTCAACCAGTACTTTCTCTGCTGTTACCTTTTTTAAATCTGTTGATCCCTAGTGTATTTTGAATAAAAATTTAATTGTATAATCTGTTTGTTTTCCTGTAGATCCTTCTGTGCTGTGGGGGAAGCTGCAGCCCGAACGACGCCTTGTCCAGTCACTGTTACCACCTCCTCTTCGCCTTCCTCACCTGTTTCCTGTTTACCGCACACCTCCCGGAGAGGTTGGCCCCGGGGCGATTCGACTACTTTGGTATGTCCTCCATGTACGCTGCTATAGGCTCTAACCGGCTTGTTCGGCTCAGAACAGCACAAACGAATAATGCTTCAAATCTTGATGTCAGCGAGAAGAAAAATATCCAGAATGACCGCAAATGGATCAACCTCTCCCCTTACTGTGTGAGAAAGTATGAATAGAAATAACGTGAGCGAGAGATTTTGTCCGCAGCGGCTGCAGTGCAGTCGCGGACGGCCACATCTTCACTAGGCAGCTCCCAGGTGTGATCATGTGCAACTTTATGAATCAAAAGTCTGATGCAAAAGAGAAAAAAAAAACTGGCAATGTCCAAATCCTATACTGAACACAATGTTCTGTTAAAAATGACTTTAACAGGGTAGTATAATTAGCAAGCCTTTACCCTCCGCATGGGGCTGTAACTTTTATTTTTGCCGTCTTTTGTCTTTCCCTGCTCTTGAATGTTTCCCCCCCCGCTGACCAGTGGACAATTGGCAAAAAAAACAACGGCCCTGCATCAAACCAGCTTTTGATTTGATAGCGTGTAAACTCATATAAACTTCTCCGCCGCGTTCTTTGGTTATTGTATTGTTTTGTTTATTTTGGTGAGCTTTCACACAATGTCCACTAATGTCGGCACAAGGTTCACACGCTTCCACACACACAGGCTGCATTGTGCGAAAAGAAAAGAGAAAGTAGACGGTCTGCTGATGATGGTTAAAAAGTGCTCAGGAACAGTCATGGCTGGAACGCAGTAAAATGTTCCAGCTGTGAGAACGACGTGCTTCTATCCCCAGATTGAATATTTTACATACACGGATTATTCACTGTTTTAGTCCTTGTGGTCCTTTTTAAAGAGGAATCGGTGTCTTTCTGTGATCGAACACTCAATTTGATCAATAAAACATGACATTATCAATAAACTTAACAAAATAAATGAATTATGAATCACTTTTTTTTAAAAATATGACAGTTAAAATATTATGGATGAATCTGTAAGTGATATTTAAGTTCTTTTTGTGGTCGGACTCTGTGTTTCCTATATCTGTTATCTTTCTTACAAAAGTATTGAGCAAAAGAATGTAAGTATTAAGTAAAGCTGCTGCAGTGTCAACACTGAATTTGGTGAGTTAAGTACTTGAAATGGTGCTTTGAGTGTTAACAGATTTACAGTTTGATTTAGTCAGTAAAAATCTTTATCTTTCCTTTTTTTCAGACCTTGACAGTTACAGCTCTAGTCTCAGCTAACAATTATTTTCATGATCTATCAAGCTGCTGATTAATTTCACAATTAATCAGTTGTCTAAAAAAATAGTGAGAAATGTCTCTTAAAATTTCCCAAAGCTCAAGGTGATGTTTACAGATAACCTGTTCTATTCTAACAGTCTAAAACCCAAAGAGACTAAGTTTACTATTAAAAAATGACTAAGAAAAGCATCAAATTAGCTCATTTGAGAAGCTTGAAACAATGAATGTTTAGAAATTTTGCTTGAAAAATTACAAAAATGATTAATCTATCATCAAATTAGTTGCTGTTGATCGAGCAGTTGATTAATCGACTAATTGTTGCAGCTCAAGTTGAGGAGAAAAGTGAGCATAGGAACGCCACGCGGTTAAATTGGTTAGAAGACCCCTGCAAAAATGCTGCAAAAAAACGTCGTTTGTGTTATCAATTAATCCAACCGTTTCTTTGAGAAAGTGATTCATCATTTAGGCTATAAAATGTCAGAAAATAGTGAAAATGCCTCTACAAGGTGACGTCTTTGAATTGCTTGGTTTGTCAGACACCCCCAACCTAAAGATATCCAAGTTACAATGATCCAGAACAGAGAAAAGCAGCAAATTCTCCCGTTTGAGAAGCTGGAACCAGAGAATATTTGGTATTTTTGATGGATAAATGACTTTCAACAGTTTTATCAAAATAGTCTCAGAGTACTTTTCTGCCATCTGACTTATCTTTTCTGCTCTAAGTGAAAACGGGATTCTCCACTTTTGGTGTTTGGTCCATTTGGCTAACTGTGTGTGTGTGTGTGTGTGTGTGTGTGTGTGTGTGTGTGTGTGTGTGTGTGTGTGTGTGTGTGGTTTTACAAAAACTAGGCTGTGTGCACGGTTCATTTTAGCTCCCGGACCTGTTTGACTCACGCGTTGACTCTTGTCGTCCCTCACACAGGCCACAGCCACCAGCTCTTCCACGTCAGCGCTGTAGTGGGGACCCATTTCCAGATGGAGGGCGTGATAGCAGACATGACGTTGCGGCGGGCGTGGCTCCTGGCCCAGGGAGCGACGCCCTCCTTCCTGGGCACCATCGGGGTGCTGGTCGTCAGCCTCGTCCTCAACCTGGGCATCATCGGTATTTTCAGCGCCCCACTGCTGTGGAAACCCTACCGCAGCTCCAACCAGCCGCACGCACCATCGAGCGAGTGCAAGGAGCAGTGAGGGCGCATTTGCCGCCTATAGCCGCAAAATGGCCGGTCCACTTTCCAAAGGAAAGGTTTGGCTGTTTGTCTGTCTCAGCATTGTGTGTTTGAGATGACTATTAACAGTTCACAGTAGTGCTTGTTTAACACCATTAGTTTTATCATTGAGAGATAAGGTTTTTGATACATTGCGTTAAATGCTACAGCATTTTTCTAACAATGTTACACAGCAGAAGTACATGATCGTGTGTTTACTCAGAAGCTGAGGACCCAGTCACATTTATTGAAGCCTTTTTCTGATGTTACGTTAGGCTTGTGTGTGTGTGTGTGTGTGTGTGTGTGTGTGTGTGTGTGTGAGTGTGTGTGTGTGTGTGTGAGTGAGAGGCTGGAGACGTGTCTACCAGTGTCTTGTTTAATTTATTTTTAATGGTCCCTGATGTGCATTCAGAAAGGCTCTGGGTTGAAGGAAGCACGCTGTAATAACACGACACACGTGTGCCTTACCGTAGGCCTGCGCTTCACTTACAGTGTTTACAGTAGATCACTACAAGTGCGAGTTTAAATCTCAAACTGGAAACATCAAAGGTCACAGTTCACAGGGATGGTATTTTGAGTTAATGACACTTTTTTTTTTTTTTTTTTTTTCCCACGTATCAAGGCCAGACTCTCCTTTACTTCATTAAGGATTTATTGAAAAATGTTCTTTGTAACTGGACTACTTGGTTAGTGTGGTTGTTCTGTGCACGAAGCAGCAACCCCCTCATTCAACTCTACATAATAAAATGCAGATTGGATTGCCGGCTCTTGTATATCCACCTATTGATTCCACTCTGCGCTGACTGGAATTGATTTGCAGGGCCAGTATGGTTCTTTTTTTTTTTTTTTTTTCTGATTGCCCGCCTAATTACGGACCCCACATTCTGCCCTCGACACAGAGGGGGGGGGGGGGGAGGAAAAAAGGTTACAGTGCCAGGGCGATTAAAAGACAGGTACCATTTTTATAACTGTGTGTTTCCATGGCAGCGCTATAGTAGCCCCATGCCCCCTGAAGGTCCTCAACAATTTTTATGTTCTGAACAAATGGCACCACTTTCTCTTGTTCTTCCTTCACACGTCATAAGATCCATTCCGAACATCTATCATGTATAATTACATTTTAAAAAATATATATATATTTTTTTTTTTCGCTTCAATTCGACTATGAGAATTTTCGCATATTTCCAGCACTTATGGTTTATGACAACTGCCGGTGGAATTATAAGAAACTGTGAGGGGGGTATATTTAGTCATAGTTTGGGGTCGTATTAATGGGGGAGTCTTGTGGTGTTGCAGTATATTGTTGCATACGTAGTATAAAAAAACCAGTAACACTCCTTATATACTGTGTTATCTTGTTGTCCCATGGGGACTCTGTTTACACTTACCACTGAAATAATACGTATCTGCTATTTTAACTATGATATTTATTGCTTATTTTAGGTCCAGAAATAGGAATGGAAATTATTGGGGTTTTTTTTTTTGTTTTTTTTCTTTTTGGGGGGGCATCTAGAGAACTATAGAAGAGGTAACTATAATTATTAATGAATAAATGATTCACACTGAGTCCATCTTATCAGGTTATTGTTGACCATTATTGAGCCTTAAAACAAGTGAAAAATGTTTTGAGTGGTTATTTCAGTAGGTTTTCAGCTATAATCAACTTATTTGAGGATTTTTTTTAGTTGATCAAAGCTATTTTTATTGATGTTTTGAATCAGTTTCTCTTGTTTAAAACTCATAAATTACGTCCCCCCCCCCTGTTTTTCTGTGTTTAACACCATTGTTAATTGAGTTTCTTTGGATTTTTGACCTGTTGGCTGGACAAAACTCTTTTGTAAATTGTGATGGACATTTATCTCAGGTTTTTTTTTTTTTTTTAGATTTTATAGACAGAACATTTAAATGAGAAAAAGATTAAGTGATAGTGAAAATAATTGTTTGGTGAAAACATTAAATAACACAGGATCTCAGAAAATTCACCAACAAATGGGTTCAAATCATCGACGATCTCAGATTTTTTTTTTTTTTTAACTTTTAAGAAAATATGACTTCAAGGACTTATTAATGGGCAAAAGTGACTTGATAAGATGCATAAATTAGATCATTCATTATTGTCATAGCAGCCATAGTAGTACTGTACAGTCTATGGTTCAGAGACTGGCAAAAATGTAGTGTTGTATGGAAACTGGGTGTCACACGTTACTTAACATCTCTGTTGTAGTACTAACACACCGTAGGTACAGTTTTCACTAATGCTCATGTTACTTGAAAAAACCGCTTGGAAGGCTCATATGTATAAAACATGTGGAAAAAGCATTTAGTGGCACAAATTTACACCTAATTCCACCAGTAACACCAGTAGTTCTTACACACAACCCACAGGGAACACGTGTCTTAACACACACACTCACACGAGACCGTTTAATAAGAGGGGAAATGTACGTGATATTATGGGAATGAGGTGAGTTAAAGGTCCATATTGGATGCTGAAATAGAAATGTGGGACGCAGAGGGATTCTGTAGAATCACAAAGAGAACACACACACACACACACACACACACACGCAGGCACACACACACTTTTCTATTAGGGCATTGTTTAAGATGTTTTCAAGGTTAGTGTGCACAGTATAAAAGCCTCGTCTCCTTTTTACACTGTAGACAAAAGAGAGCAACATTTACACCAAATGTGGTTTCCCCCCGACGTTTTGTCAACGCTCCTGCCGAGCGTTCATCATCTTACAGCGTTCCTCGGTTTGACCCTGTTGAATCTTGGAATTGTATCATTTCTGGCTTCTGATGCGGTTCGTTCCTATCGACCAAAAGCTGCTGCTGATTTTTTTTTTTTTTTTTTTTTCGGCGTCGCCATCTCACTCATATTCTCATCTGTTCGGTATCAATGCTGATATTGTCGCTCTGAATCGCAGATATACGTTTATTTTGACCAAATTATCAATCACAAACCCAGAAATTCTCCAGACCAGATCACTGTTACTTGGAAGGCTTTTTGCCCCGTAAACCTTGCTGGTTTTACTCCTCAGTGGACAAGTTGACGCAGGTTGTAATTATCAGGAAAAGTGGGCCCTTTTCTTGTGGTGACTCTTTTTAAAAAAAAAAAACAGTACATTGAAGGATCATTAATAATGTGACAGAGAAAGCAAAATCAAGTGCGGGATGAACCATTTGATACGACAATAATATTTCTGTGTCAAAAGAAGTGGAAAAACTGGTTTTGAAGGAGTTACTGGTGCCTTTTTAAAAAAAATGTTTTATGCAACTTTTCTTTTGATATAATGCTGTTTGTTCCCTATTTGTTAAAAAAAAAAAAAATGACCAACTGCTCTTAAAATGTGTAAATACTTATTTGTTTATTGCTGTGTATGATTTGTAATTAGCTACTTTGTTCTACTAGACCTGTGTAATAAATTAAGCCTTTTATAAGTGTAATAATTGTCACTGGAATAATTTCATGTCTTAAATCGGACTGGAGGCAATTTTACATTCGAACCACTTGATCAACACCAGTTCTTAAGATTATAGTTGGAGGGATATTAGCAGATGTATTATATACTGCATAGTCCTAATTAGTTACTACCTGACAGTTATTTTCACTATCAGTGACTCTGTTGATTATTTTCTTGATTTGTTTTGTGTCTTCAAATGTCTTGTTTTGTCCCAACGCTCCAAAATATTCCATTTATCATCATGTATGACAAAGAGAAGCATCAGATCCTGATGTTTAAGAAGCTCGAACCAGCAAATGTTCGGCAAAAAAAAGAAATTACTTAATCATGTGTTTATCAAAATAGTTGCCAATTAGTTTTCTGTCGACCGAGTAATCGTTTAACCAACTAATTGTTGCAGCTCTACTTTTACATACGTGCATATAACATGAAGATATGCAACACGTCTTTTCGACAACGGTGCAAAATAGAACATTGGCAAAAAAAAACATTTTTGTTGGCAGTTTCTTCATTTTAGCACCGGTCCGGAGTCTGAGCAGTGTGTGTGTGTCTGTGTGAGTGAGTGTCCAGCAGAGGGCAGAGCGGTACAACTAGAGGGGTGTCACCTCCACTCCCGTCTGCTGATCAGCTTTTCATAAAAAAAATAAATAAATAAATAAATGAATGAATGAAAAAATATGGCTGCAGCTGCAGTGTTGCAACAGTGTGTGAATCCCACAAAGATTTATCTGCAGGAAAACCAGCTGCTGGGTGACTTGGGGTGGGAAAAAAAAAAAAAAAAATGAAAAAAAATACACTGCAAAAAATGGTGTCTAACAAGAGACTTAGTCCAATATTTGGCTTTCAAGACAGCTTTTTCTTAAACTGAGAACAACTGGTGTAAGATTGTTCCACTTTTTCCCAGAGGATATGCTTTTATTTCAGGCAGCCTCGAAAGGAGGGTCAAAATCTTGAGATAAAACTTTAATAAAAAAAAAAACTAAAAAAAAAAACAAGGGATATCTCTGCAAGAAAAGTGAGTTCTACAAAACTTCTTCGAAAAATTGCAAATGAGATAATAATGCTTTTTTTTTTTTTTTTTTTCAAAGCAATTTGTCAGAATATGCTGTTTAAAGAGTGACTCTTGAAATCATCTGTGGATGTGAAAGCTGCAGAGCTCAAAGGGTAAAGCTGCAAGTTCCGACAGTTCAGATGAAACATCCCTGTCCTCTTATCATTTGTTTTTTTGGTCATGGATTTGTCTACGTTGGTTTGACTCAGGTAGTTTGAACACTTTGTGCGGGGCCTCTCTTCCCACTCGGTTCCCCGTCGTCCGAGCCCCACGGGATGGACAGTGAGGAGCACAGCGCCATGTTATTATTAGCAGGTGGACACAGACCCGGGTTGAACCGGGAGAAACGATCACCCGGAGAAGTCACTGTCCTGTGCATTGTACGACGAGGTGGGGGGAAATAAATGAAAGGGAAAGTTTCCCGCTGCGAAGCTCTAATAGGAGTAGCGGCTTGAAAACGTCCAGCTCTGACTGTGGTCATACGCAACCGGGCTGGAGGCTCAAGAGCTGGAAGAAGAAACAATAAGCCCAGACACGAGTCCGCCGAGTGTTTCCACCCCCCCGAAGTATACCAGAGGTGGTAAAGGGAAAGAGAGAGACCGAAAAGGGGATGATGGCATTACTCACAATCCATTACCACTCCCTGGAGACGCTCTGCATACGGCGCGATGGAGGGAGGCTGGGCGGTGTGAGGGAGCGAGCGAGCGGGCCGGGTCGTTGGTTCGCTGGAGGGCCGGCGGCACGGCGACATGAAACTCGATTGTTCCCGTTTTCAGTCGCCGTCTGCCGGGCATCCCGGTGGAGACGCCGCAGCCCCGCCGAGAAAACCTAACGTCGAGTGTGCGGGCGGCGTCCCCGGATCATTGCTTGTCCTGGAGCCCACGACAGTGATGGATTGACTGATGGTCAGGGGTGTCCCTGCGCAGGCTGCGGCCATTTTTTTTTTTTTTAATCAAGGTGGTTTATTTTTCTTAAGGGTAGAGTATACAAAGTGCCAGAGTAACAATGCATGAAGATATACTTTCTTAGACATTAATACAGAGTATGTACATTCAGTATTTACACTTAAAGGCATCACAATGGTTGGTGCACCCAGTCTTCCACCTTCTAAATGCTCCAGTTGGTTGAATTTTTTTTTCTTTTTTTGGGGGATGGCGGTGGCCTCACCTCCAGTCTCTGTTTCAGGGCCATCTGTCGCTCTCCTCTTGGAGTTTCACCACCTCGCTTTAATCCATCTGTTCCCCTCAGAAAACCATCTCACCGTGTCGCCTCCCCGCCATTTTGTGCCCCATACCGAATTTCACTGCAGTGCTTTTGATGATGAAGGTTGCTACGGTAGCATGTTTGACATTGGTACGAAAGCCACTCTTGAGTCAGTCTTGCAGGCAGGCCACAGGTAAAACTTTTTTTTTTTTTTCCTCCATATCATATTTGACAGCAAAGCTGACCGCATTAACTGTAAACACAGTAGTAACTATACCAGGAAACACTTTCACTGCTAATATACGACATTTTGTTCTTGCTTTTGAAAAATATTCATTTCATACACTGGATTTGACACATGAGAAACAAACAAGCTTTCGAAGGTTTTGATTGTACAACTTAGCCTATATACATTTACTGAAAGACTTTAAATTACCTCCCATATCAAAACTTACCCAAAATCCGTGACTATACTATACAAATGACTGTCTTCTGTCCCCAAAAGTGTGAGTTGGTTTTCACTTTTGACTCCTGATGTGACGTGTCTTCTCTTGTAATCATCTCTTTCATTTTCTAATTGCCTTTCGTCACAAGCGTCGGCGGTAGAGTTACATAAAATGAACCACAGCTCAGCTCGCAAACCTCTGCAGGGACTAAAGAGGCAAAATCCCTGACAAGCCATCGTCTGGAATCGCGTTCCCAGCAATGTAAAGCCCATACACTGTTACTTCAACGCTTAGCCATGCATGTCCCTCCATCAGGCTCCCACCTCAGATAAACATTAAGCACTTTGGTAAACATTTGACAGGTTTCCAGGGAACGACGGGGCAGTAAACGGGCGTCGGGGTCGGTGGGTGGGGGGTGGGGGCAAAACTGAAGCTGAAAGGTTGCTGTAAAGGTTGCTGGTTGCCTCTTTGCCCCGTTATCCCAGGATATCCAGGTAAACCGGTGGGTTCTTGACCAGGGCCAGCAGGCGGCTGTGGATGTCCTTGATGACCATCCTCTGCTGGGGCTCTCTCTGCCAGCACCCCTGCATCAGCAGGTACACCTCCTTGGGGCAGGTGCGTGGCCTCTCCAGTTCCCGTCCCTGCGTGATGCATTCGATGGCCTGTTGGGAGAGGAATTTCAAATAATGCTATATTGAAAGTATACGTTTGTTTTTTTTAAATAATTTTGACCATTGATTTTATGGTTGAAAAAATAAACTTTTCGGGTGGACAAAACTAGCACTGTATATGATGGAGAAATTTTTTCTAAGCCTCAAACAATATCTTTATGTTTATTTGTGTACAGTAGCTCTAGTCAGTAGTTTTATTTTTCAAGGTTTTAAGATTTCTGCCAGTGGAGGTGAACAGAAATTCCTTTGTGATGCTCGCGACATTGAAAAACTACATTTAATAAAAAATTTTGAGGCAATGTCCTTGTTACTCTGGATAGTCCACAGACTTTGGAACAAATTTTAACCAAAGAAACAGGCTCCATAAAAACTGTTGATGATTTGTCCTCTGCATTATCCAGAGAAACAGGGACACTGTCTGGAGAGAGACGCTGGCGATTTTTTTTTTTTTTTTTTTTTTAATGCAATAACTTCATGCTCATTTCTATCCCTTGGTAGGTCACAGTTAAAGCATAACCACACTGAGAGAATTACACACTGCAGTGCGTCACACACCATGACAGTAACAAGTGTATGCAGCATTAGACCAGACAAGCGGGCAGAGTATGCTAGATATTCATTCAGAGAGACTTTTTAAATCACCAAAGTCTCTCTCCTGCACCAAGGACAAACATTTTTTAACAAGCAGACATTTTTTTGGCCTTTAGTATCTACAGATTTGCAGATTTGTGGCCATTAGTAGAGACGGCGGGGACAAATGGGCACAGCCAAAATGTGAATAACCTCCAGCTCAGACACTAATGGCTGCTATGACTGATTGAGTTCACATGCTCTTGCTGCTCAGTGAATAAATCACTGTCGCGGATGAGAGAGGGGATTTCGCGCCGCCCTCCGTTTGAAGCGTTACCGACTCAGTCGCTTCCCCGTTGTTAACCTCGGCCTGATCCAGAGAACAGAAGAGGCCTGTCAGCGCTGAGCCGTCAGTCAGCCTCACAGCTGAGCAGAGAGGCTCATAACGGGACGCCCAAAATGGCCGCTGTTCGACACGGCGCGCCGGGTCAGAATTTTGGGGTGATTTATCTACGCCACTGCGTGTTTAGGCAACATGATAATTTCACCTGTCCCTCATTGGCAGAGACAGATTGGGTTAACGAGGTTAGGGCTCATCGGCCTTGGGCAAAAATGAAAACCAATGAGATTAGAATTGAGTGCAAGCGAAAAGTGATCCACCCTTCTCTTGAAAGGGGAGAGGGTTTCGGGCTGTAATAGCACCGCTGTGGTTGCAACGGAGTCCCGCTTCTCCGTGCTTGGGCTGAAAGGGCTAGACTGGACTGCCCTAATTACTACGAACTTATTGATTAGTTTAAGGGTGCAGGGCAGCGTAAAACTCCAGCAACATATGCTCTGCAGCATCCACAACTACTATAAATAAAAATGTGAAAGCCAGTGGTGGAGAAAGTAGTCAGATCATTTACGGTAAAAGTCCTGCCTTGAAAATGTTACGCAAGGAATTTTACTGCTGTAGTTGGTTGAGGTGCAGCTAATCTTTTTGACTATTTTATACAAGGCTGCAATGGTAATTTTCATTATGGATTAATCTGCTGATTATATTCTCAATCGATCGACTGATTGTTAGGTTTGTGAGGATTCAGAAAATACTGAGAGATGTCCATCACAATTAGTACTCCAGTGTACACTAGGAAACGCTTGGATTTTCACATTAAAAGTCTTACAGCTTTCCTGTTAAAGCTAGGGGTTTTGTTTTGTTTTTTTAATGTGAAAAAACATCACAAAGCGTTGAGTTTTGGTAGGTGACAGCGTAAACACCGATCAGGCGTACGGCAAAGGAGAACTGATTGGAATTAACTAGAGAATGTGAGCATTATTTCTATTAAAAAGAGACACTCAGGACAGCAGAGTAGTGAGAACATGCCTCTGTTGTTGTACTGATGCAGTTAGTGCTATAGAAATGGACATTATACTTAAGTTTCAATGTGGGCTGCTGCTGTTGGCTAGATGTAATTCCACCCTTCTCCATGATTTTTATTTTTTTTATTTTTTTATTTTTTAAATTAGGGACCAGCTTTTATTTGTTCATGTTGGCCACAGCGCCGGCTTCTATTTGAGACTCGACTTTGAATACCAGCTTTTCCAACAATGTCAAACTATTCCTTTGAAGTCGCAGCTCACCCTGGTTAGTGAAAAGCCTATTTTCTCCCTTAACTCCAGTGGTGTGTAGCCATGCAGATACATTTGCTTTCATTTGTCAAGGTTTTGAGGGTGAACAGTTTTCATTGGAACCACTTTCAAGCAAAGAAATAGCAATTCCAATGAAAACTGGTGAGTTTATGTGCCGATAAACAGTAACACCTTAGCTGCTGAATAACATTCCGTCCCAACCCACCTCACTGTTGGAGAGCTGGTACCAGGGCTGTTTGCCGTAGGTGAAGATCTCCCAGAGGACCACGCCAAAGCTCCAGATGTCGCTCTCCGTGGTGAACTTCCTGTACATGATGCTCTCCGGGGGCATCCAGCGGATTGGCAGCATGGTGCGTCCACCCACCTGAGGATTAAGACGAGACAATGCATACTAACTCTACAGCCACTATAACTTAATATGCGAGTGAATGTAGAGCCTTTTTTAATTATTCTACATAAAACAAAGTCAAAAGGTGAACATTTCAACATTTTGCCTTTGGATAGAATACAGCAGACATGCCATCCTTTAGTAACATTCTTGAACAGATTCTTATTGCTCTTCGTCCTTGAACTATCTATAACTAACTTGAAGAGCAGCTGGAAATCAATGTAAGGCATTCTGGATAAAAAGAGCTTTAAAATCCAAAAGAGCTTCAATTCATGGTAGTTTAATTCAATGTGAAAAAGAAAATGAACTCACCGCAACCTGAATCAGCCTGGATAGTCTCTTTGATTTGCAATTTTTGCTAAATTTTTGAGATCTCAAAGCAGTTGTTCATCAACGTGACCTTAATGACTGGAGTGCATGAAAAACGCTGTCTCAGTGACACGTGAAAAGAGGAATGAATCTTTATTAGTGCAAACAGCTTGAGGGGAAAATCACTCAAAGTAAATTCAGAAAACTATGAAGCGAATCAGGACTCAGGACAAGCAGAAGCCATGTCCGTGTTCACCTATTTCAATATCCAAAGGAAATACTTATAATTTGAAAAGTGACAACTGACATTACAAACTAGATGATAGCCTTAAATTCGGAGTAGGAATTAAATTTATTTGATAGTTACCTCTAAACATTCAGGGAGTATGACTCTCAACACTCACAGTGCAGAGAATAAACCTTTGATTTGTGTTTAAGGTAACAAAACGTGGACTGAATCTACAGTCTGTGGCTTAAACATTAAATGCAGTTAGGTTTCTTTGTTCAGGAAAGTAATCTCCTTAGCTCCATTTTGGTTGACTGTTTGCTAAAACACTGGGATTGGATGTCCTAACTTTAATTAACGCTGAAAAATCAAGGTACAATCACAGGTACAGGTGGCCCCATATATCCGCACCGAGACATGAAAATGAAAGTCCCGATGCTCAATGGTCGAAAGGTTTAAGCATCTTTAAACTAAAGGCTAAAAATTCCAAAAGGACAGGGTTTAATGGGAAAACAACTGGCGTCCGGTAAGCCAGCAGAGCTTCATTCTTGGAAAACCCGGCAGTAACAAAATGAAAATAAGGCAAACTGCACTTTGGACTGCTTCTCATAGCTCACAGTGAACCAGCGTTGCAGCAGTGAAGGGATTAGTGGAATTAAGAGTATAGGGATCCCACATGGGGAGGGTCCTCTAAAAGCCTGGGAAAAAAATCTTTGCATTTATCTGCAATTTTGAAATCCTACGTTATTTGACGAACTATATTAGAGCATCTCAGGGTGCAATGCCTCTTCTAAAAGGTGCCCCGGGTTCAGTCCGCTCCGGACAAAAACAGTTTGCTTCACTGTAACTCTGCCGATGATTGTGATGCCGGGAATTTCAGGCGAACTTCGAAGCAATCGTGTCATTTTTAAAAAAAAAACATTAAAATCAGGCTACTGAAGGAGACAAGGGTGATTGTTTCAAATCATCAGTTGTGTGGGGTTTGAAATGCCCAAAAAAAAAAAAAAAAAAAAAAAATTCAAAACAACTCAAAGTTATTCACTTCACTGTTATGCATGACAAGTATAATCAGCAATCAGAAGATGGAACCGGAGAATGTGTTAAGTTTTTCACTTTTTTAGCTTGAAGAAAAAAACGGTCTATCAGTTAACAAAGCAGTTGCAGATTATGTTTCTGTTGATCGTCTAATTGTTTCAGCTCTATAAAGCAGTAATCCTTTCTCAGTGTGGCAAGATGGTTCTCCGCCTTTGTCTTACACTCAGGGTCTAATGACGACCTACGAAACTAACAGAAGTAATGTTATATAATGTCGTTAAACCTCACGGCGAACGCTTCACATAGTAGTTACAGCATGTTGAGAAGAAGAGGCTGAAATAGGTTGAGAAGTTGGATTGTGCAAATGTTGTTAAATGCATTTTGAAAACTTTATTACCGATAACCCTAACAACCAGACACGCGTGGGTTTACTTCCTGATTCGGTTATTTGAACAGACACGGCAATGGATGTATTAAAAGGGGTTGCGGCCTGACTGAGAGTGGATATGTACGATCCACATTTTCGTTCCACAGCACTGGTTTGAATACTACAAAAAGGTGAATTTTGGAGAGCAGTTACTGGTACTGGGATCAAATTAGTTTTCACCCTCCTCTGTGCTGAAGTCTAACCGCTACAAATCTTTGTCAAATGTACAAGATACCTGTGATTCCAGCTGATAAACTTTGCCCACAACTGGATTGTTTATAACTGGGCATTATGAGCCAACGCCAAACAAAAGGGTCTTAAAGCGTCATTTCACAGCAAGTACTGAGGTTTATCAAGAATAACCAATTTGTAATTTCTGTGTAAAAAAAAAAAAACTGCTCACAGTGAGGTCTGCGGACTATCCAGAGAAATCATGACATTGTGTCTGGAAAGGCAGGTTGCTGGTGAGTTTTTGAATCACTTTTCACCACAGACAAGAAATCTTAGAGATGGATATCTCAGAATGTGGGTACATAAAACTTTCCAGTCAGGTCTTCATCTTCGCCTTTCCCAGCCACTTACCCGATAGTAGTCTGTGCTGTAGATGTCTCGGGACATGCCGAAGTCTCCGATCTTGACCACCAGGCCCTCCCCCACCAGACAGTTGCGGGTGGCCAGGTCGCGGTGAACAAAGTGCAGTGACGCCAGGTAGACCATGCCCGAGGCGATCTGGGCGGCGATGTGCAGCATCTGAGGCAGGGTGAGCTGACCCAGCGGCGGCATCTTGGACTCCTCCAGGATACGGGCATCAGGGCCGTGGGCTCTACAGGCACAGGGGACATGAGAGGCTGTCTCTGGATCGAAGCTGCTTGATCCACATTATTGTAGTGATCATTTTTGCTTTATTGGACAGTTGTAAGGGAGCGCGTGAGATGAGAAGGGGAAAATTAGACCCAGGCGGTTCCCTTAAATAAAAGTACTAATACAACAACAATACACAAATGCTCCAATACAATTAAGGGCACTGTATTCGAAATCCTATTGAAATAATTGTACTGAAGTTTTATCAGCAAAATGTACTTAAAGTACTAAAAGTAAAATTACTCTTTCTGGAGAAATACAGCTCCTGTGACTGATATATTATTATGTATGACATTATTAGATTGTTAACACTGATGCAATCGTGTATGAGCAGCATTTTACTGTTATATAACTGTTATATGTATATATATATATACATCAACAAACAATAAATTGTACTATTTTATAAGCGTCTCATATGGTTTTAATGTAAAACCTCAAACTAAAAGTAATAAAAGTAAGTTGTCAAATAAATGTAGCTGAGTTAAAAAGTACAGTAGAAGTAAAAAGTACAAGTACAGTTTTATGGGTGATGACTGTAGGTGTCAGAGCTGAATATCACCTCAAGGTCTGTAAAGCTACTGATGTTTAAAAATAACGACAAAGGCAATTTGAGAAATTCATTATCTTTGTTTTTGTGATCGAAGTGAAATAATCTCGTCAAACACCACAATTTGTTTCAAGGTAACAGGTCTGGATTTTCCTGGGTAGGTTATTCAGCCTGTTTTAGCTTGGGCACAGAAGGAACGCTGCAAATAACTCTTTTGCTTCCGTTGAGTTGGTTAAAGGCAAAGTCGTCAAAAAGCAAAAAACTGTACAGTTTATCTTAGTAACTGCCACTGAAGAAAATATGAATAATCCTACCAAACTGCAAAAAAATTATACTTGGTTCTAGAAAATTCTTGAAACCAACTGTATATTTGTATATTATGTACTATATGAAATTTTTTTTTTTTTTAAACTACTTTTGAGGTGAGATGGGTTTGGTAGTTTCAAGATATCTTATCAAGCCATTTTTGCTTGTTGCCACTGGTAGATGACAGAATAAATGTCTTTCGTAGAATAAGTAAAATATTTATGTATTTGCTTTTCAGTGGGATTCTAATCGTATACAGCGAATTGGTTTCTTTTCCTACATTAGTAGCTGAACACCTGACCTTTGTGCGGTGCAAAGAGGACACGCTGCCCTCTGCTATTCTCCTCTGTTTCTGTCGGCTGTTCAGATTAATCAAACAGTGGGGTTGGTTTCTCATAATGTTGGTAACTATGGCATCAACCTTGGTTGACCTGCAGGACAATGAACTCAGCATGCAATCTGCAAATTGAACGTCTCTGACATATATGGGCTCTTGAGAGCATTACAGACATGGTCAGTGTGACCATGCCATAATAAAGCAATTTAACAATGATGGGTAATAGAAAACATAAGGCTTGTAATACGCCTACAATTGATTTGCAATAATGCAATTCAGAGATGCAGAACACATTAACTCTCAGTTGTTCTTGTGGATCATAAACACCCACTCTCACGTCTAACTCCAGCCTAAATGAGCAAATCACAGATGATGTGTGTCCATCCATCCTAATATCTCTCCTCTCCACTTTGTCCCCTCCTTACAAAGGAAGTTGTCTATACAATCACTATTAGTTTAAGAGGCAGGTGGCAGGGTGGGAAAGCAGCTGCATTGTGGGAGCCCTCAGACATTTCACCCATCCTGTCTGCTGGAAATGCGATTTCCATCCATTCGTGAACATATATCTTGGGCAAAGTCTGTGTGCATGCCTGTGTGTGTGTGTGTTTTCATTCCCAATCTGTCTCCTGTGGGAGACACCTGGCAGACAGCTTAGACTGCGTCTGCTCTGACAGTTCTGTCAGATGGTTTCCCAGGTGCCAAGTGAGGTCTAATAGGGCAACACTTTCTCAGCCCCTCCGGAGGTTTCTAAACTTAGATGTTTTTGAATTACAGTTTAAATGACTGAAACAACATGTTTTATAGCTGTTCCGTCACCATGTCACACAACAATTCAAGTGCTGTTATGAACTAATTTGCTACATAACCCCCTTCTCGAGATATCACATTAGTTCAGTATCCAGTCCCAGGAAACTTGTCAATTTCTGATTAAGTTCTGAATCTGGTTATTTACTGTGTCTATCAGTATTCAAATAAAATCCTGCCACATTTCAAATTCACTCTGTTTGCTATTATGAAGTGAGGACATCTGGTAAATTATTTATCTTCCCCTGTGACATGATCTGAATCACATTTATGTCCAATATGCACAACTGCCTGAGATGCAGTTTCTAATTTAGCAACGCAAATTATGCTTCTATACAGTTCACTGCAGCCTCCATTTCTCTGTAACATTAGGTTGATATAAATTGTAAGAGGAAGAAAAGGGAAGATAAAATATGGAGTAAAGACAAGTATTTGCTAAAATTAACAAGCGTTTGAAGCACTTTACAAAAAAAAAAAGTGGGCAAATTGTTTTAAATTTTTGATTTAAAAACAAAGACATGTTCCAGTCGCCGCGGATTTAAATCGCTGCCTATTTCTAGGTCCCCAGATAATTTAAATGTATGCGAATAGGACCTAAGGGACCTTAAAGTGCAGAGATGGGGGGGGAAAGCAGCAACATAAAAACAAAATATCAAAAATAACAGTCTGTACAGTCAAGTACAAACTCTTGCACCGCTGTCCTCATGCTTCATGCATTTTCTACTTAAAACACACAGAATCCGCGGCTATGCTGAGTGACCACTGGAACCACACGGTCCACTGAGGTCAGCTGAGTGGGTATTTAGCATTTATAAACAGTATATATGCATTTAATCAGTGGTTTAAAACTAAGTATAATGTAGTTGTAATCAGACGTGTTTAGTAAAGGATTTGTCAACAATCCCTCTGTAATAGTAAATTACACTTATAATAGTATAAAATATGTCTTCATAGGAGAAGTTATACATGTCCTTATATCATACAGCTACATTATAGTGTGTTATAATCAATGTATCAAATGTTTCAGTTGTGCTTATAAATGCTAAACGGGGGTGTCAATGTCAAGCTTGATTGTAAAGGGGCTTAACAAAGATCGCTTCTTCACAGTTTGTCAGAGACGAAATATTAACATGTCAAAGCAGGAAAAGCGCAGGTGTAAATCAGGGCTGCACCTAACAATTATTTTTTTTTATCAATTAAACAGCGAGAATCAATAATCAGCCGATTATTGCGTGAAAATATTGGAAAAGGTCCCTCACAGTTTCCTGAAGTCCAAGCTGACATATTTAAGTTGCTTGTTTTGTCTGACCAACAGTCGGAAAACCAAAGGTATTCAGTTTAATATCATATAAGACTAAGAAAAATATGAAATATTCACACTTACCAAGGTAGAAACAGAGAAATTTTGGCATTTTTGCTTAAACATGGCTTAAGTGGCTTAAACATCAATATTGTCAGAGATTATTTTTCTAATTGATTAATCGACTAATCCTATCATCTTTGGAGTAAATAATAAAATGAATAACGGCCGAATTCCATTTAGCTGCTTCAGTTTCGGGGTCCTGGTACTGTTCGTTCTGGCTCACTGCCACACTGTAAAGGCTCAGTGGGACATTTGAACATTACAGAGCCATTGTTAATGTTTTGTGCTTGTCTGTTAAGGAAAAGGACTGTAATTGTTTGTGACGCTGTTCTACTGGTGCTTGAAAGTAATGATTTGATGCACGGTTAGGAAAACCTCCACAGCGTTTCATCTCTGACTTTCATTGAGTTGTTAAGATGAGAAACAGAATCAAAGGCTAATGTTTTGAGTCATGATATGACAAAATATTTTAAAAACCTCCCGCGTGTACTTCACTTTGCTCGCTAAGGTTCAACATCTCGTTTGGCAGGGATGGACAGTTGCGGAGAGTTAATTTGTGAGCCTCAGGCCCCCATACCGAAGAAAGCGGTTGAGGTCTCCGTGCCTCATGTATTCGAACACCATGGCCAGCGGCTCTCCATCCGTACAGACGCCGTAGAATCGCACAATGTGCTGGTGTTGGAGCACCGTCAGCAGCTCAGCCTCCCTCTGGAAGTCCTGTCGGGTCGACTCATTGGCGTCCTTCAGAGTCTGTGACCACACGAGGACCATGACATGCATGAATAACATGCTGGTTATATACAGCAGCATAAAACAATAAACAGAAATAAAAAAGATGGCTATAGGTTTATACAACGGACTTCCCTTCAAAAAGGGTGGAAAGGAAACAATACTAAACTAATAATTACAACATGATTTATATATATTTATAAATAGCAAAGAAAAGAAAGAATTACACGTAATCAAGAACATATTTATTAAATATGATGACAAATTCCTTTGACAATGTGGGCTTTGGTATTTCAGGTGTGTACACCATGATACCTGGGAGAATACCAGGCACGATTTGTTCTGTCAAAAGGAAAACGTAGATGGTCAACCTGTCTGGTTTTATGAGAATGAATTCGAGAATTAAATTTGAAGAATTGACTAAAAGATGGTGGGAGAGAAAGTGGCAGGAATACATATATATATATATATATATATATATATATATATATATAAGCCCACATGTCTGATGAATATTTCTGTCACATACTGGAAAACGTCAAGTTTTCTTAACAGTTTGAAGAAGTCGCCAGCAGTTCTTTGCTGTCGGGCTTAAAGCGAAAAGTTAATCAATCTTGAGGAGTACAGTAGGCAACTGTGTGGTTTGTTGGTTTCGAATGAGTTTTTGTTCACTGGGACCCGAGAATTCCTCCCCTTCTCGTGAGCGATGATGTGTTGCAATAAAAGCACGTGTGATTAATGGGATGATAAAGATTCATGGCACCACTTAAAAATTACATTTTTTTTATTTTTATTTTTGGTATTTAACGTACTGTTGTTCTCTAACTTTTTCTCACTGCAGCTGTAATAACAAAATGTTGCTTTTGCTGAGTACAATTTCACACTGTTATTTTTACCTGTAGACTTTGAGCAAAAGTCTACAGCAACAGTGTTCCTACTTAATCTCGCCTCTGCTGCTTGGACCTCACACTGACAGCTGAAATCTTTCACTGACGCTGACAAAGTTTAGAGGGAATAAAAATATCATAACAGTGAGATTGCTTTTGGAACAGTGGAGAGGAACAGATAAGAGTTACTTACCTTGATCGCGACCAGCATCTTGTCGCTGTCGGGGCTCAGGTTAGCGCACTCTGCCAGGTAGACTTTGCCAAACGCTCCTTCACCCAGCTCCCACTTCAACACGATGTCCTGCCGTTTAATATGCTGGACATCTGATGATAAAACACAGAAAAAGTTTCTGAAATGTATTTCTTTGCTTATTGTAGTCGTCAGTAAAAATACAAAAGTAACGGCCGAGACACTAGATATATTACAGAAATTTATAAACAAGGCAAGAAATAAGACTCACACATGTCTTTGTCCTTGAAGATGCCGCAGAAGTACTGTGGATTCTCTACAAAGCTGGATAAACCAGAGTCTTCATCCGAGGAAGGAAGGCTGGTTCCAAAGTTCATGAAACGAAGGGACACAGCCAGGTCATCCTCTGTACCCAAAACTGATGAACCTAATGAAATGGGGAGGGACGCAAACAAGCAATACTGAGAGACATGTGAAACCTAATCAGTCTCCAACTATTTGTGATTGCAGTGGTCATCAAAAGAAGTAATTCAGAACCCATTTTTCCCCCTCATGGAATCGACACTCCCTGCTAGCAACTTGGCTGCACATTTGTTGGTACCATGGTGACAGATGATGACAAGCTCTAATAATCACCATCATCAACCATGCAGCAATCAGGCCACATTGAACTGAAAAAAATGACCATATAGGAAGCCTGAATGCTTATCAACCCCTGACTACAGTGCGTATTAAAAGCCAAACAAGTGGGGCCCAAATTGAAAAAACCTCCACTCAGCAAGGCAAACCACAGAAACCCCAGAGTCCAACACGGTAGAAAATGGAACAGCAGAGAGCACAGAGGCAATGGAGGGACGGAAACAGGGAGCAGGGTCCACTTAGGCAATCAGGCCCACTTAGGCACTTTGAGAGTGATAAGAGTAGATGTATGTACACGCACGCACGTGTGTGTGTGTGTGTGTGTGTGTGTGTGTGTGTGTGCGTGTGCGTGTGTGTGCGGGGTGGGGTCCAAGTGGAGCTATATCACGTCTAGCTGTTCCTCCCTCCATCCATCCATCCATCCATCCATCCATCCATCCACCCATCCATCTTCTTTAATGGCCCTCACAACGTGGCGGTTGCCAAGGGAGGTTTCTGCCGCTGTTCTCATGCAGTAATTAAGGCACTTTAGCCCGACCGACACAGCGGCAGCCTGTGTGCAAAGTTACAGCTGAGTGGAAATCCTATATTAGTCAGTCTCTCCTGTGCATTACCTTTTGAGAGCATGACAGAACCATGTGTGACTTGAAAAAAATCATTTGGCAGAACATTTGATTATGGCTCATGCCTTGTCAAATATGCATTTTCAGACTGTGGTTCTGGGCTGAGTGAATGTAATCCTCTGGGTTAGATTCCTTTCATCACATGAGTACAGCAACAGGCAGATATGAAAATGTATTTATATGAGTGATACTGAAAGTCACATTGCATCATTTGCCTGCAGTAAGGGCTTTCTCAAAAACTTATATTGACTCCAATTGGAGTCGATGCAAGATTGAGTGACATGTTAAAGGAATAGTTTGACATTTTGGGAAATATACTTGTTTGCTTTCTTGCTAAGAGTTAGATGAGAGGATTGACACCGCTCACATGTCTGTGCGTTAACTATGGAGCTAGAACAGGGACTTGATTATTTTAGCTTAACTTAGCTTAGCATAACAAATGAAAGTAGGGGGAAACAGCTAGCCTGGCTCTGATCAAAAATAATTACAACACATAACTCCCCATAAAACCAAAACTTTCTAATTTCCTTTACAAACAAGAATTAATGTGTTCATTAGTCAGGTTTAGAGGTGCTGGTAGGACGAGAATCTACTTTTAACAAGCTAGCTCTTTCTCCCTGCTTCCAGTCTCTTTGCTAAGTTATGCTGACAACTCTCAGTTCCAGCTCCTCAGTTAACACAGAGACACGAGAGTGTTACCGGTCTTCTCAATCTGCCTGCCAGCACCGCCACAGCTCCTCTAACGTACCTTTGCACAGAGCCCGGCTAGCTATTTCCCCAAGTTTCAAGTCCTATTGCCAAGCTAAGCTAACCGGCTGCTGGCTGTAGCTTCATATTTACAGGTATCGATATTCTCATCTAACGGGCATGGGCATTTTTGCCGGGGTACATTTCTATCACAAGTGTAGACTTTCTTTGTTTTTGACTTTTTTATTCATAAACTAGAGCACTTCTATTTCTATGCATAATGTCTGTAAACTACCTGGGAGGTTAAATGTGCATTTGATAAAAATGATGATGGATACAAAGATTTTCAAATGGTGCGGGGAAACAAAAAATTTATCAGACACAGAGTTGTAAGAGTATTTCATAATAAATGCCAAACTATACTAAAAATAAAAATCCAGTGTGTAAAAGTCCACCTGTTGCTGTTTAGCACACGGGACAACTCCTTTAAAGGAATAGGAATAGGAAAGGAATAGCTCAACATGGGAAATTCGCTTATCGCTTTCTTGCCAAGAATGACATGAGAAGATGGATACCACTCTCCCATTTGTATGCTAAGAATGAATCTAGACCCAACAACTGGTTAGCTTAGCTTAGCATAAAAATGACAAGTTGTGGTTTTACAGTGAGTTGTGTGTTGCAACTATTTCTTGGCCAGGCCAGTGACTTCCTAAAACCACAACCTGTCATTTTCACAGTTGTTGCATTTAACAAACTGGATGTAACATGTTCATTATTGAGCTTTAGAGGTGAATACCAACTTACGGTGAATACCAAACTTGGAATGCTGGCCACACTTGTTAATAACCAAAACCATGATGAGAAGAAAAGTGCAGGCAAACACAGCAAGACCCACTGCCACAGAAACCTGTTCAAACAAAGACATGCAGATTTGTAATTATACCCAGTAGCATTATTGATTAAGTAGTCTTTACATTTGTATTGGGAATGATGACGCACAGACGTACCACAAACACTCGACCCTCCGGGTTCTCCGTGACAGCCACTCCTGATTTGTTTGTAGGACCTGAGGGGTAGAAATGAACGAGATTTGTTGGAAAGAAAAATCTCACGTCAAATCCATCTAGTTTCAAGGAGACGTACTGAGATGTTAAGGAGCATCGAAATCAATGGGAGACTTACTTGGAGACTCATCAATGACTGGCATGTGAGAAGTGAGAGCACAAACACTATTATGAACACACGGTGAACAGATCCAAATGATCCAACCTGTGCTATTCAAGGCTGTACTCACAATTTAGCGACCTATCAAGCATTCACACACAGATAAAGATGGGGCAATGGAAAACCATCTCTATATCCATAATGTAAATTCTTCCCAAGTACCACTCAAATTATTATTGCGGTGTCAGGCATCTAGTATGCTACCTCTTAACTCCTACAGAACAGACCTCTGTGTACTTACTGTATGTTAAATGTATTAGTAGTTCAGTTTAATATTCATGCACCTAGTATAGCCTATAGCAATATTTACTTGACTTACTCTATTAATGTGCATCACATCACTGGGCACTACCACTGTACTGTGGATATTCAGCGCAAATTGGAGTTAAGATAATATCCCACTGTATCTTTATTCTCTATTGACAGTTTTTACTTTGTTCTATTTATTTTACATTAGGCACTGTGTGTAAATTTGGCTTCATAATTTGCAGTTGTTTCCTACCTACCTCGTGTGTTTTGTGGTCTATGTGACTTGGCTGCTGTAACAGTGTAATATCCATTTGGGATTAACAGAGTACTCTAATCTATCTACGTTTAAAGTTCCAATCAAATAAAATGCATCCACCATGTAGTGCTGGGGTGTCTTATCTCAGTGACATTCAGAGATGTTGCGAATTCTGTTTTGATTACATGTGACTAAAATTTGATTTACTTTTTGATGTTTTCACTTTCCCCAGTGATTTTTAATTACGTGGTATTGTTGGCGTACACTTTAAATTGTTACGAGCAGATTATTATGATTGTTTTGTGCCAATCAACACACGCAGTTGCAATAATGCACCCTAGGAAGTATTCACCTTAAATCACGACTGTGCAACTAACTAAACACTGACAAAAATTTAAAGCACTTGAAAAAATCTTGATGCCACAGGTTAAACTTTCACGGGTTCCCAATTCTGACTGACTTGCTGAAGAATTTTTTCATTATCATGACCAAGTTGATTAATACTGAAAGCTGGCGCTACTGTGTAATTTCATTGGTTAATTTTTGTTTCAGCAAATAAATGAGTTCTGAGAGTCACATGTAACATGTGAAAAGAATAGTTCAACATTTGCGGAAATATGCTGTACTTATTTGCTTTGTTGCAGAGATGCCACTGTCATGTTTGTGCGTCACCTGTGGAGGTAGAACTGGGAGTTAATTCGCTTTTGGGATCCAATTCATTGCTAGACACTGAAAATGTTACTACGTAAATATAAATACTCACTACACCTGGTGAAAGCAGTTTTTAAATGGAGTTACTGCCTTTCCACTGAGCCCCACAGTCAAATCTAAAGTATTAAACTTACAGAAACCCTATTAAACTAACACACTGGTTCATATACTGTTTATTCAGTTGATTTTTAAGGCATCAGCATCACTAATATTATAGAATATGACATCTGGATCTGAATCGTAATGTGTATGTGCATAGAATATGATGATCTTCTTTGAGAAAACAGCTGTCTCTGGTTTTTCATATTAAGGAACTAATTGCGAATTCTCCAGTAAAAACTCAGTGGCTACTGTTTAGTTTTGTAGGATGGTACAGCAGTAATGAAGGATCACCGGTACCTTCTCAGTATCTACTTGAGGGGGGAAAAGTAGATGCTAATGTTTAAGTAATTTGTGTTTTAGACTTAATCAGCAATGACCCATTAAGAAAGTGGTCAGTATGTCAGTTATTCAGAAACCACTTATCAGAGACTCATCCATTGTCAGGTCATTTCTGATTTGTTCCTTACTCATTGCTTTATAACAACTCCGTGTGTTGTAGAGTATGACCGATTAATCGACTAATGTTTCAACGCTGGATAAAGGAGTGTTAAAATGATGAGATATTCAGATACATTTCTCCTTTAGCTGACCTAATGGCCTCCTCTGTTCATTAAGGCACTCTGCTCGGAAAAAACATCCTGCTGCTACAAAACAATTTCAGGAACTTACCAGGAATGATCCCCTCAGGATCCAACGGGTCGAAGGGGTTGTCCATAAACATCCCAGTGGCGCTGGCCTCATCCCTTCCGAGTGTGTTCTGCACAATCAGAGTGTATTCGCCGTTGTTGATGTGGGTGGGCTTGTTGAGGAAGAGACAACCGTGTTTCACTGATCCGTCAGATGAGTCGGTGATGAACTGGGTGTATGTGTAGGTGGTCTCTTTCAGTATATTGCCATTGTACAGCCAGGTGATACTTGGTTCGGGGTTGCCATCGACGGCAAAGGGGAAACACCAGTAATGCTGCTGCACAGCGTCTCTCAGGAACAGGATTTTGACTGGAACTGTTGGGAGATGTAGACTGTAACTCTCTTTCATCCTCGACAAGCTGAGCTGCAAGCTGGTAAACTGCTACAGACTTGGTATTTCCAAACTGAAAAGGCAGCTAAGGAAATGGTGGTGAAACACGCTTATTTGCTTTCTTGCCAAGAGTTAGACGAGAAGACTGATACCACTCTCATGTCTGTCCTTTAAACATAAGACTGCCACACGCAGGGGGAAGCTGCGACCCTGCGTTCAAAGGTAACCTCTAAAGCTCCTCTAAAGCACTTCTGGCCAGAGTCAGGCTTGCGCTTTCCTCCTGTTTCCAGTCTTTTTTACTAAAGGTACCTCCTTAGCTAACTCTAAGCAGGAGCTGAAACAACTTTAATGATTGATTATTAGTTTCAGGGGGGTTTTTAAGCACAAATTTCAAATATTCTCTGTTTCCAGCTTCTCCAAGGTGAGGATTAGCTGCTTTTGTCTATATCATTGTGGAATATATTTAAGGTTTTGGGATTGGAGGTATATAAATAGGATGTTTGAAGATGTTACTTTGGTCTAACGTGAGCATTTTTTTCATGATTTCTGACACTGCGTAGACCGAACGATTGATCGACTAATTTAGAAAATAATCTGCAGATTAACTGATAACTGTTAGTTGCGGCCCTACTCTCGGCAAGAAAGTGATCAAGCATATTTCCCAAGACATTCAAGTGTGGCTTCAAGAGTGGGATATCATTTTGCCATCATCATTATGTAACGGCCAATGGTGGAAGAAGAATTCAAATCATCTCCTTACTAAAAGCAACAATACCACTCTATAAAAGTACTCCAAGTAAAAGTCATGCATTCAAATTTTTTACTTAGGTGGAAGTATATAGTATTAGCAACAAAAGGAGTACCAAAGTATCAAAAGTAAAAGGGGCCTTTATGAATAATGGCCCCTGCCAGTGTTATGTTATCATATGATTGGATCATTATTATTGTTGTATTAATATGTGGTACTTTCATGTCGTAGTTTCTGGAGATGGAGCTTATTTTAACTACTTTATATTGTTTTGGGTAGTTTCATCGAATACATGAACTAATCATGTGTTTTTCAAATGTGAACTTTAAATTTTAAAAGCAACCATTAACTATAGCTGTCAGACAAATGTAGTGAAGAGGAACCATAAAGAAGCATAAAATAGAAATACTCAAGTACAGTACAATTTCCTCAAAGTTGTAAAAGTACTTGAGTAAATACACTTAGTTACTTTCCACCGCTGATAATTGCCAATAAGTCAAATAAAAATTACATGCCTATACAGTGTGTCACGATTTTATGCTGAAGGTGCACTTTGATCGTATATAACATAAAGATGAGTCAAGTGCCCTATAGGTTTCCCTTTGAGTTTCCATTGATCAATGTTCTCCGTCTGTACTCCAAACCTGCGCCGACCCTCCCGTGAATAATGAATCCTGGTCCTCGTCGTGCTCCTGACCACAAAAGCTACCTGGAAGCTCAGTAGGACATGATGTTACAGGAAATGGCCTCATTTAGATCGAACACGACTCTCAAGTGCAGAGACCCCTCATTCTGCACGGGCCATTCTGCTGCTCTTAACCCATGACCCAGCCTCAGAAAGTGCTGCGCTAAGGGGATACTGAGGCATATGTCTCTGTACTCAGGGCGAAAGTCTGTTACACTGAGTGAAAATTAGCGCTATTTATCACATTTAACTAATCATCCATTAGTGACCTCTGCTAATCTTACACAAGCTATTTCACTGCAGGGGTTAAGAGGACGGCTAGAATTATGTTTAATGAGCCTGCCAGTCCTTGGACTTCATCGCAGAATTAGACAATGACCATTTTGAAAAAATGTGGCAAAAATACACAAAATGATTCCTGACATTGTTCCTGGCAGATTCCCAGTCAATCAGAACCTTTGCATACAAAATACTAACTTTTGTGATGACGGATATTGATAAAACGTTTGCTCTGAATTCACCTCTAAACTTTCAAGTTAAAAAATGAAAATGCAAAAAAAAAAAAAAAACAATTTAAAAAGCTCATTTATGAAATGGAAGCTACATGGGCATCATGAATCAATGGCACAGAGAGCCACTCATCAGTAGACACCCACTGTTCTGGGTGGTAATTAAGAGTAATTAAAGGGCTAGCGGTTAACGAGTGTCCGTCCACCAGAGGGGCTGATGTTGATAGATGAGCTGCACTAACGCATTTACAGACTGCCAATCACTGCGGATGAAGCGGTTTTCCGGAGTAGGAGGGAACAGTCCATTAGCACAGGCTCAAATCAGATATTCGCACGGGTTATCAGCCCCCATTTTCCTGATGTTCATTATCTGTCCCCTGATGCTCGTGCATTTGGCTTCAGCTGATTGGCGCCTTCGCTCTTTTTGGCTTTATTTTCTAATGAGTGTCACTGAGTTGGTGATATATGATATTGTTTGGGCAGTATTTTCAGTAATGTATCACTAATGCATCTGACTGTGTTTTTTGTGGGACCACTGGGTGCTGTCATTCCTCAGTGTTCCTCAACTTCCAGATGCGCTAATGTATCTGAAAAGAAAAAACAACAGTAAACCCTCCTGGGTCAAGCTGCAAGTGTAATTTAGAAGTACAGTGTATAAGAGTTGAAGGAGTTCTTTAAGAGCCAGGAGAGGTAAGTTCACTTTCCTTTGTCCTCTAATTTTATCCCTGCCTAAAATGGTAAGCCATACCTGCAGCACTTCACTCATATTATTTTAGCATTTTTCAACGGTTGCCAGAGTGAGTGGCAGCTGACAGAAAGCTCCATTAGAAGCACGGTGGGTACATAGTTGTATTTATAGAGGGGGCATTTAGAAGAAATCAGTGCAGTGCATTTTTCTTTTCTCTGGCTGTCCACCCTGCCTGCACTAGAAAAAGGGCCCCAGTGTGCTCTCGCCCTAACCTCCATTAAACCCACAGACTTGTATTCAGCCTGTGAGCTTTCAGGAGTATGGTTGTATTTTGCAGGCACTTACACTCAATGTCCAGTTGCACCATATCCTCCCTTGGCCCTGCCTGGTTCTCTGCCTCACAAGTGAGATTGCGCAGGTTGTCTTTGGAGGAAACGTTGGTGAGGTAAAGGACCAGCTCTAATGTGGAGCCCCAGATTCTCTCCTGCGGCAGCCGACAGTGCACACAAAGAGCAGATGAGGTTAATCCAGCCGGGTCACATCTTAGAGGTATACAGGTAAGAGGGATGAAGTGGGATCCAATTTACTCTACTGTAGATCAATAGATTACAGAAGCCAACTGATCCTTATATATATCATTGTAAACACAACACTGTTGATCTAAATAGCTTTAAGTAGCAGTGAGGATATCTGAGAAGGAAAGAGAGAAAATGGTAATTAAAGTAAAATCACAAGCTCAAGGAAATGTACACACAGGTATCTAAGTCCTACAGTCATGTGGTCTCTGACAAATACAAACTCAAGCAAAAATAGCCCTTGATAGAAAACATATTGTAAACCGAATTTTCAAAGCAGCAAAAGTGAGATCAAATGTCAAGGGGGGGAGGAATTCCACAGCTTTGGGATGGCTACATTGAGCCCTGGATCTGGGGATTGACAGGGGCTTCTGGTCAGAGGATTTTAGGTCTATGACAATGTGGTCTGGGGACCACCCAGTGCTCACAAGCAAACCAGAATTCAAACTCAACCTGTAAGTAACAGGGAGTGGAAGGAGGATCCACAGTAGCAGTTGGAGAAAGGTAAAAGAAGATTCAAGGATAAGTCTGGTGATATTCTCTATCTTTGTTAATGTCAACAAATCCCATAACGAGAGCAAAACCAACAATACTTCAGGACTTCCCAAGCCCTTTCTGTGTCTCTCAGCCCAAACTACTGTGCCCATGTTCATGGTAATGAAGGAACATGTCAACCAGTGCAACGGTGTGGCTCAGTGCTCTGTTTTAATCGTTTCTGGAAAACAATGGAGCTCTGTGGAGGAATAAAATCAGGCTTTGGCTACACAGCCAACAGTTGTTGGTAGAATCAATTTGTTGTCAGTTTCGGTCTTTTCATGGAATTTGTTGACAATGTGAAAAATGTAGACAATCACTTAAGTGATTAAGTGCTGTGGACTGAACAAAATAACTTTAATAACTCTGAATAAAATAACTTTCACTAAGCTTGACAAAGGCTGCAGAGCATATCAGTTTTGAAATTATCTTACAAAAATATATATTACTGTAACAACTGGGTCATGTGATGAAGATCGATACGTTACGTCAGTGACTTGATAACGTGGATACTATGTTTGCTTCCCTGGTTGGAAATAGCTTCTACAAACTTGATCATTTATCATTTTGTTAATATCTGTATAACTTATACATACACTGAGCATTTTTCACTACCTGGGTAAAGAAGGGAGACTTGAGCTCATCGGTTTGCCATCTCACACTGGGGGTGGGACTTCCTGTCACGTGACACTCAAATGTCAGATTGCCTCCCTCTTGAATCTTGTCTTTGGAGGAGACTATAGTCACCAAAGGCAGGCCTGAGAGCAACAGAAGACAACGTGAGCATATAGCAATGAGCACAGGTCGCTAATGAGACGGCACAACTGAGCTGAGCTATTTTAGCAGTTAAGAAAAACAGCACAGGGCCAAAAACTCTGTCACATGTTTCCTGGCAACAAGATGTCCCTAATGTATGTGATTAAGGCAACAATCCTGAGCCAATTTCTTCCCTGCACTTTTCTGCACCTGCTTGTTAATACGCATAATAGAAACAACAAATGATTTTTATTTTTTCCTTTTCAAGCCAACTGGATGAAGCTGTGTCATTTCCAATATTCGTTACGCCACATGATAAAGACAAAAACATGCCATGAACTTTACATTAAAATATTTGACAAACCCCTACAAACATGTTTAAAATGTAGAAAATCAGTTTGCTTTGAATAATAAAATATATTTTGAAAAAAATACAAAAATGAATTACCGAGATCAAAATTCTTAAATTTGTATATTCATAGATTCAGATTTTTCATTCCCACTGTATGTGCGCTGGAGGCTTCCAGTTTTCACATCACACATGTGTAAGCTGTATATTGGACCACAACTGGTTCAAAAACTAGGTGTCAGGTCCCAAAATCATGCTTGTACTAACACGTGTTAAACTCAGATTTAAGGTGAGAACAGAAACACTTTCCTACTTCAGCAGATAAAAGTGAAAACAGCCATTTAGTGTCAAACTCTGCACACTCAGCGCTGTGCAAAAGTTTTAGGCACTTTAGATGTTTAGATTCTTATCCATCACGCAGTGTCATCAGGGAGGCGTCCGATTGGTCCCAAATTCATTCTGCAGCAGGAAAACAAGCCCGAAACATGCAGCCAGAGTCACAAAGACTGAGCTTCAGACAAGAAGAATAAAGAGTCCTGCTACAGATGGTCTAGCCCCAACAGAGCCCGGATTCCAACATCATGGAGTTGGTCTGGGATCACATGAAGAGACAGAAGACACTGAGACAGAAGACACTGTGGCAAGTTCTCCAAGCTGCTTGGAGCAACCTACCTGCCAGGTACCTTGAAAAACTGTGCCCAAGTGTAACTAAAGGAGAACTGGTGCTGTTTTAGAGGCAAATGCTGGTCACACCAAATACTGATTTGGTTTTTTACAAGTTAACTAATAAATAAAAACTATTCGTGACACTATATTTTGAAAGCATCGTCCCTTTACTTGCAGTGCCTAAAACTTTTGCACAGCACTGTAAACCCTTCTGCCTAATTAAGGTCGAACATCCACATGAAGTGACAGTCAGCAAAACACATTTTTGAGTAGAATGGGCTTTTAACACATTTAAAAATATTTATTTTTACAGATATCAAAACGAATCCCAAACTCACTGCAGTTATCTATCACCAAAAAGTTGAGGGGTATTTCCTGGTTGTCAGAGAAACAAGACAACATTTGGTTGTCCAGGTCGCCACGTTCATTACGCTGCCACTGCTGTAGCCAGAAGAGATCACATGAGCAAACGAGAGGGTTGTCCCTCAAAACCCTGGTGAAGAAAAGGAGAGAAAAAAGAAGAAGCTCTGTTAGCTGCAAAAATTTCTTTTGTATCAATTTCTCTGACAAAAAAAGCACAACAAAGACACTGAAAAGAGTTCTGTCAATCAAACTGCAAAAGGCAGCAGTAGTTTCTGTTAAAATACCCATTCTAAGTATGTTTACTTGTGAATTAACCTTGGTTAAAGCGTGGTGAAGTATTATAAGACCACAAGAGCACTGAAAGGCCTCCTAATTCAGAGAATTTCCTTTAAAATCTAGCATCTTTTGTATTTTTATCTGCCATCTTTGTACTTTAAAGTAGATGCACATAGTAATGTCAGTTTAGAGTTGTCTTGTTTTAGAACTAAAATAACTCCTTTGCACATGGGGAATAAAAACCAAAATTTTCAGTTCACCCTGACTAAGTAATCTAGGCTTGGTTTTAGACCTGACCTTCCAAGTCAAAACCAGCCACACTCCCCCGCAGCTATACAGGCACGCTAGTTAGCTAGCCAGGAGGCAAGCTGCGATTTGCGACACGAGGTAATTTCCTCTCATGTTAATGTTGACACATTTCACTAATCAAAATAAACAGGTACTGTATGTAAATATAAGGAGTTGGCGCACTGTGGCGCAAATTCTCCATTGCAGAAGAGTGTACTTGTACTTTGTCGCCTTTTTCTTTTGATTGATACACCACCTTTTCCATCACAGCAAGGCATAAACACCTTTTTGCGATTTTTTCCGCTAAGATTTTTTTATTTTATTTTTTTCGGGGGGGGGGGGCAAATTGAAAATGCGCATAAAAAGAGGTGGATGCAATCACACTTTGTGAAATCATGGAAATACCTTGGATTCTTGACAATAGGTAGAAAAATACACCACTTGGATTATCCTTCTGTCCTTTGTGTTGTGACCAAAACCCGAGTAACGTACTGTACAGAGTGCTGAGGGCACAAATTGCTGCATGTTCAAGTTTGTCGACTGCCTTTTTTTTGGTTCATTCTTTTGATATACAGCCCAATCAGTACGATCATTTCCTCCTTTACAGCTAGCCTGACCTAATGGGAATCTTGTTTAAATTAATGAGACTATCCTCAATTCTCAGTCTAAAGGCACTCACAGGTTGAGCAAAGGTAGAAAATGGAACACCCTCCAGGAGATGTGTTCCAGGGAGTTTGATGCCAGGTTCCTATGAAACAGAAAGAGAAGACACATATTATCGACCACATTTACTTTGCTTCTCTGTCGCTATTTTAACACAACAGTAATTTAAACTATTTGGTACCTAGTTTGTGAAGATTTTACACACAGCACAAACAGCAGTTTACGCATACTTTAAGAGTTAGGATGAGAGGAAATAACCAACTGAAAAGAAGGGGTCTGTAGAAACTTGTTGATTTACCACCACATATGACAGTAAAGTAAAAGTACCTTCGCAGTGTACTCGAAATTAGTTTTGCAATCTTGCCATCTACTCAAATGTTGCTTTGAGAAAGAAGTCTTTCAGAAAAAATAAAATTATTCTCAGCCTTAATACAAGTAAAGTTCAAGTAAAAGTGTTCTTTTCAATGTTGTTATGTACTCCTGTTCTGCAGTTGAGTCACGTTGTGATTTGTTTGCTCACTTTCAGAACAACGCTCACCTGCTTTGAATGATTCTCTGTGGAAAACGTTAATGCATCCAAATGGGTACTGATCAATTACCTTGGCAAGTATTTCACACCAGCCAGGAGCCACATTCACAAACACCTCCAGCACAGCTCAAGTGTTTGCTTAGTGTTCAGTACATTAGGTGATTGGTCCAGAGTCACAAACAATTCTCGGAAGAACGATACTGCTCAACTACACAGAATGAAATACTGTTATTTATTCTGGAAATTTAAATGCACAATATGACATTTTCTGCCGCTAGGGGTCTCTCACTCAAAATGATAACAAAAGTCGGAGTTGTGTTTATGTTGTGAAGTAGCGTGGGATCGTGCCAGTTATCGTCCCCAGACGATCAAACCCACTGACTTTGGTGATCTCCTGACTCTAATGCCACCAGCAGACACATCTTGACAACCATTAGGTGGATTGCCATTACATTTGGTACAGACATTCATGATCTCCTTAAGAAAATTGACATTACTACTGTGATCCTGATGATTTTCATCGAGCGCCATCATCATTGAAAAATTTTTGATTTGTCTAATACTTAATACTTTATCCATCAGCTTCAGCTGCGCTTTGTTCACAATTTGTTGAACCTTGACCCGAGCTGCGCTGTTGACCATGGCTTGAGCTGAAATATGGATGAAACATGGTGTTTCTGAATTTCCAGAACTGTCCAATGACTAATAGGCCTCATATCGAGACCAGACAAAAAAGATACTCACTAAGCGAAATATAAGCACACAGAGGCAGCTACCAGGTTTGTCTCAAAAACACAGTTTGATTCCCTGAAACATGATGATCTACTGATAGTAGCATTATAATTGTAGCTAAGGTGGCACCATTTAGTACAGCACCACTGGGAGATCCAGAGTGTTAAATACTATGACAACAAATGAGGAACGTCCAGCACAAGACTTTTCCGCTGTAATGTGAATATGCCTTTAATCTTGTTTACTTCACTACTAAAATTCAAAGAATTTAAATGTAAATATGGTGATTAACTTAAGTCCACATCTAATATGATGTATGTCAGGCTATCATAATAACGCTATAATCCTTTTCTCAATCCTCTCAGGGCACTAAAATATCATCTCAGTGGCTCTCAAATGATCTTCAGACAGCCAAGAAGCCAGGCTGTAAATAAACCTCCCTCAGAAGATGACAAAAAGTCTCACTGGGGAGTGCGCACATGGAAGCCAATACATATTCACTCTGGCAGGGCCAAGGGTTCAATTATTTGTTTTCCTTGCCCCCAGAAGTTCATGTCAGATGGGTTAGCCATTGGGGCTTATCCATTACCAGCTCGATTCCTCCCTTGTTCCACAGGGGGAGAGCAGAGCCGGGAATAGCAGCTCGTTCTCCTTTTAGCCATTCTTAATACCTGAATGCATTTTTATGAAAGATGACTGAGTTCCGGGAGGTTTGTGGATGAAGACGGGAGCGCGATGAGGGAAAGGAAAGTGGTCCGAGCTGCGGTAGCCTCCATGTTCACTGCTTGGTTTGATTATAGTCAGTCCCTCTTAATCTCTGAAATACATCTCTCACACAGAAGCCCCTGTACTACACCCAACCCCAGCCCACTCTCTCCCTCCACAGTAAAATATTGATTAAGTGATAATGGACCCTTAGTGGAGTGTATTTATTATGCATCAGTTGTCGATAATCCGCAAAAGTGAGCGAGTAAAAGGTGACTGGTGGATGTCTTCTCCAATTTCTCAAGCTCCCCCCGCCTACCTCACCACCACTACCCCGTCTCTGGTCCTCAAAACCCACTTGTCTTTCAAGTAAACAAAACATAGGACATGTCGCACACGCTCAGTAAAGCGATGAGGACAAGATGGTGGCGATAAGGGACAGCTGCTGATGAACAGACAGATTTGATGGTTCCAGTTGATAAGTCTTCATATTATTATTTATTGTTGGGCCTGGATTGTAAGGCCAAACTGAAAGAATTGACATGATGTAACTTAAAAAAAAAAAAAAACATAAAAATAAGTGAAAAGGTTGCAGTTTAACCAGGCTGCTTGCTACTTCATTTTCTACATGGCTGTTGCAAAAGTAGGGGGTTACTATTGTATAGGTTTTTACTATTACACAATCACGCATGTAACTGTGGTTCAGTATTTTCAGACTTGCAGCAAATAGGAAAGAAAATCTTGCTTTTTTTTCAGTAACAGCAGAATTAATTGACTTCAGGGGCTGCATCTAAAGATGATCTCAATATTGATCAATCTGCTAGTAAGTTCCTCCATTAATCGATGATCATTTAGTCTATTCACCATAAAAAAAAAAGGTTAAAACTGCTCATCAAAATTTCCCAGAGCTCAAGGTGATGTCTTCAAATTGCATGTTTTGTCTTGCCAACAGTCCAAAACCAAAAGCTATTCAACATCTAGAAAGATGAACCTCATGTGACGCGCAGTATTAAAGGGCCGGCCGAGCACTGATTGACAGCGACAAATAGGCTGACCCACGCACAGGTCAAAACATGACACGAGGAGGACAATCCTTTTGTATCGACAAGGACACTTACACATACTGGAGCTTTATGTTGTTTTGGAAGGCATTGGCAGAGATGAGCCTCAGCTTACATGATGTGACCGTGCTGGAGAGGGAGAAAAAGCACAATAAACACCAAAACAACACCACAACGGTTAGTTTTTTATTTCTTATTTTGACCATGTAAATAAAAGCTTTGGAACTCAGAAATACTGAAACTTGTGTGAGACAGCTAAAAGCAGGGGTTGTATTATTACTATAATTGATTTATCTGCAGGTTATTTTTTGCGGTTAACCAATTAATTGTTTGTTCTGTCAGAAAAATGTGAAAAATGCTCCTCCCAATTGCCCAAATCCCAAGCTGACATTCTCACATTGCTTGTTTTGTGCGACCATGAGTCCAAAATCCAAAAATGTTCATTTTACTTTCATAGAAACAACTGAATTATTTTTGGCATTTTTCCTCTCTCTCCTTCCTTAATGATTAATCTATTATTATAATATTTGCCAATTATTTTTTTGTTGATGAACTCATCGATTATTTGACTAAATGTTTCAGATAAGTGGAAACTTGTTAGATATAAATCTAAGTAACTTTTACCTATCACACACAAATTCAGTTTCTCTACTATATAACAGAGGTCATGAGAGATGTTTAATCCAACTACTTTCAGATACTTTTTCAGACAGTGGCCACAAGTATATGGGTGTAACGTTTGGGCATCCACATACTTTTGGCCATGTATGAATAGTTTACTACTTTTGGATGTAAATAGCAAAATCTGCGTTTTGAGTGAATTCACTCTCAGGATCATAAAATACGTAGAGCACAACCTAATCAAATTTACATGTACAACTGAGGTGGATTACTCGGACATGGCTGTAGCGAGCAGTTGACCGTTAGCTAAACCCATCCCCCGAACTGCGACTAATCAACAACCATAACTAGCTACAGCGGTTCTGTATGATGTCTGTTGTTGTTGTTGTTGTTGTTGTTGTTGTTGTTGTTGCTGCCTTTCCAAAATCAAAAACACATGCAAAATCGTTAGGACTGGATTGAACAGTGTTTATCTGCTCCAACATGGGCATGTCCAGCTAAGTGGATTACTACCTGCAGTAGCAACAGAGCGTTACTTCCAGGGCCAAGAGTTAGCATATCACTGGCTAACTACATTAGCTTTTATTTGATGCTTGTCTTTATTGTAAAGCATTTTGGGACGTCTGCTCTTGAAAGGTGCTATAAAAATAAGCTCACTTGCTTAGTTTGTAAGTAAGTACGTTTTGTGCGAAACATAACAGTGGCTGGATTATGTTCAGAGGCTATGCATTTTTGAATGAATGAAGTGCTATATTTAACAACAGCTGAGATGCCAGGGGGTGGTTGGCGGGCGTACGAAGCGCACAACTGTAACACCTGAGACTGGGATTCACAGCAGAGTCCCGTCTGCGGTTAGGTTTAGGCAACAAAAGCACTTTAGTTAAGGTTAGGGAAACATCAGGGTTTGGGTTAAATGTAAATAAACATGTTGGATCTTAAGTCACCGTGAACTTTTTTTCTGTTTTAAACCAGACCACAGTCTCTTACTAACCTCAACCAAGTTCTGTGAGAGTCTAGACATAATCCTAGAGCAGTTTCATAATGCTGTAGTCAATACGAGTGGATATTGTGCTGCAAGATCGGATATTTGGATGGAAAACACACACGTTGTCTGTGAAGATTATGCTGATATGTTCAGTATCAACATATTTGAGACTTGCAACATACGTATATTAACATCGTCATGTCGTTAATATAAAACGTAATCCAGTCGCAATTGTGTTTTGTACAAAACGTATTTGCTGTTGCAGTTTAGTTGTATGGAAACGCAATTTTTAGGAGACAGGGCTACTTTGCGGGACCTTGATTCTATCCGGGTTTAGGCCAACATTAGCAGCTCTCTCCTGTTCTTTATTTGTCAGATTTGAGGAAGTCTGCATTCCTGCAACCCTAGCTAACATTACCTGAAAAACTGTTACATTTGCCAAATGCCAGGTTAATCTTCATCTTAAAAGTCCTTTCGCTTGTAAAGTTAAAACTATTTAAGTATGAAAGCTAAGCAGGCAAACAGAATTATGTTAGAACAAAACAGTCTGATCTTACATTTTTTCCTTGTGCTTATAAAAGTATAATATTTAAGTCTTTTTAGTGCTATATAATTTGTGTAGTCATTCAAAGGTCAGCTGGAGAAACCTTTTTAATTAACTCGTGGAGCTAAAATTAGCTTATTTAGCTTGCTCTGATAAAATCTCCCAGCAAAAGTTGTCATTTTGGACGGCAAAAGTGCACTTTTGTCTAACTCTGTCTGAAAATATGGACTAATTGTTTCCTCCGTCATTATCACCGTAAACTGCATGCATGCTGTGCGAGAGCGGAGAGATGGACAAGCGTGGCAACAGTGAGGAAAGGGGGGTTTAATGGCTTAACGGTCAATTGTATAGACCGACAGTTTGTATCAAGAAATTCACTTACAGAAACCAATAGTACTCAGTATAGTGCAGTACAACTATATAACAATGTGTTAGTCTGCTATTTGGAAGCACGAATTGCTGAACGTTTGTTCAGCAGTAAGTTGTAAGTTGTAAGTTGTAAGAAAAGCATTACTTACAGGTTCTTCAGCTCTCTGTAGTTAACAAGATCAAATTCTGTGATATTCTCCAGGCCTACTTGGTTTTCTATGTAACTGAAAAATAAAAAAGGGGGGCAGAAAGAGAGAGGGAGAGAGAGAGTTGCAAGATAAATACATAGGCCTAGATTTTTTTGTGACCTTCATGCCGTTTGCTGTGTAGCTAGATGTTCACTTAAGCCCATGCTGAATGAAAATAATAGAAAACAGGCTCAGCAGCTAATTATTTTGAGCATTAACTCCATTTTCAAGGCATTGTTATTCAGAGCGGAGAGGAACAACAGGAAAGAAAGAGGATGAGGAAGAAACAGATGCAACCCTGAGAGCTAGTAGGATACAAAGCAATGTTGATGGAATAAAAGAAGGCAGGCTGCATCCAGATTCAACCACACCGACATGCGTCTGACCACCGACAAACTGACGACAGATAATAAAACCAGCCGAGACGTCCAGGGACCCCCAAACCACAAAGCCCACATCCAAACTTTATCTACTGCTCATGTGCAAAAAATAATGCCTTAAGAGGCCGTAGGTAGATGAGGCTGACGGGAAACTCTACTCTACTCAATGAGTCATTTTACGCTTTTCCAGACAAAGCCTATCTCACAATAACTAGCGAGCTGTAGATCAATTCAGCACTCAGCACAAGGACAGCTAGTCCTTTTCATGAGCTGTTTGAATAGATGGCTTGATCGGACCTACCACTGATCTCGCTGGAGCAAACAGTCCACCTCATTCCCTGCCTTCTCGCCCTCTCGCAGTTGCATACAGGACCACAGCTGACTTCCTAACTAGTTGGGATGTCAAAAAAATTTGTCTTGTACAAACATGTCTCGAAGTAATATTTGACAAAAGCGCTTGAAAACTTTCCGTCTTCAGCACAAGACTGTAAAAACAGCCTTCTAGTGTCAAACTCTGCATATTCATCATTCTGCAGAGTGAAGGTGAAACATTCAAGTGAAGTAACAATAAGCAAAACACATTTTAAATTTAGTAGTAAACAAGTCGAGCTTCTCCAGCCCCGAGTGGACCCAATGCATCACTATGAAACAGCAATTTGACTACAAAGTGGGATGATGTTGAAAAGCATTTTCCATTACATGCATATATATATACACACTCAGTTGTCAGTTTATTAGGAACACCTAGCCAAAACTAGTGCAGCCTGATACATCAGCCCTGCAATAAATCCTACCTTCATGAAGGTTATAATTTTCAGTTGTTGACTCAACTGTGTGGTCCTTTTTGGAGGCTGCTGCACTGCATTATAAAAAGTGTTGGGTCTGCTGTTGAGCCCACCCTCACTGACTTGAATAGGGTGGACAAAATAATAGGAACATCCGTCAACATAACCCACGCAGTTCAGCAGCAGCACAGACTACATCCTCTAAATGATCAGACATAGCTAGGTATTCCTAATAAACTGACAGCTGAGCGTGGTATGCATAAGAGATTTACATAACATTTAAAGTACGTCGTTAAAGGCCCTGAAAACACATTTCCTTAATCAGCTTCTTACTCTGAATAACGGAGTCCTACATGGACTCTGAATGATCTGCCAAAGTTAGAACAGTTTTGGTTATTTCATAGAGGGTACTTCTGTATTTCTCGCCAGTTTGAAGCGGCTCCTCAGTTGGAGGAAAGTAATGTCATGTATTTTCATGCACCAGTCAGGATTTAGCAACTTTTAATACAAATCTGATGACGGTTAGTGGGTTGTTTGCTTAAACTGCACCCACACAGTCCGGATGAAGCAGATTAGCTGAGTTTTGGACTATTAAACTTGTAATAAATGATACCTAAGGATGTTTTTATTAACACCTCTAATCTAACTATCTACTGTTATGGAGAAAAAACTTGAGAATTCAAATCAAGTTTTCCGGAGCTTTAAGCACAAGCTATAAAGTTTATTTTGTTGAGACAAAAACGGCACCACAGCATTTGTAGAGGAGAGTAGAAAGAAAATTCAGCTGATTTCCAGTAGGCCATGTGACATACTAGGGCTATAGCATTTCTAATGTTTTCTATGTGTCATGTTCTCTGGAAAAAGCATCAGCTTTTGCTTGATAAGATGTAATTTCTGGTGAGAAATAATATTACAGTAATGTTTATCACTTAACTGGAATGAAGATAGCTTCCTGGAAAGTACAGAAGTGTTAGCAGAGAAAACTTTCTTTAAGTTTCAAGAAGTAAAAGTACTCATTAGGTAGCAGAATGGCACCGGTCCGTGTGATATTATTGTATATTACATAACTGGAATATTTTTCCTAATGCATTGCAGCATCTAAGCAGAATGAATTTTAATGTTATGGATGGATGGATGGATGGATGGATGGATGGATGGATGGATAGATAGATAGATAGATGGCATTGTTTCAATCTTCCACTTCTCTGTTTGTCAGCTGCAACACACAAACCTTTTTATTCATGTCTGATTGACCCACACTGCAATAATGTGATTACAGGGCAGGTGGGCCCAGGATCACCCATCGCCCTTACTTATTGGAATGAGCCAAGTGGGTTGTATATCATCTATTGTTCCCCGGGTGGGGGCATCGACTGGCAATTCACAAAATTGAATTTATAACTCAGCGTATGATGAATTTCAGCCCCTGTTCCACAGTTAATGGCCCCTTGTTTGTTGCACGCATCGGCCGTATTCCCTTGCACCGCCAATATGGTGAGTGTTGTTGTTGTTTGCTGGCATGTAGAGCACCGCGGTAAACGGAAGCAGAGAAAGACCGGCTCACTTATTGATTGAATGGTTGAGAGAGAATGTCAAGACTCATCCTGAGCTCTAGGAAGCATGCTTAACCCCAGGTACAAGGTAATGCCTCTGACGCAAGACACAGAGAGAGAGTGGAAGGGAGGGAAGAGAGAAAGAAAAGAGAGAGAGAGAGGGAGAGGGAAAGAGGAGGAGAATGGGCTATTGGTGAAAAGAGGCAGCGAGCAGAGGTAGATTTACTTGCTCCACCGAAATAGCATTTCACAAATGTAGTTCCTTCTTAACAAGTGCTAATTGCTCAGATCCGGGGACAGGAACAAAGAGAGAGCACCCTGGTGGTGCAGTCAGTGACATTTCGTTTTCCATGTCGGAGATGATGGTGGGTTGCATAACAATACAGCAGCCCTCTTTAAAACACAGGAGGTCAGTGTTTACTTCTTGTTCCGCACAAAGTTTTAAAAAGCCAGTGTTGATATCAGTCATCTGCTGCAGACATGCTGCAGCTGAGAGAGAAGTCTCAGTTCACCTTGACTTAGATGAGTTTTATTCAAACACATTCCCCAAAGGGTCGTCTGTCCATCAGCTACGTGATTGTGAAAAGCATGACGTGTATGGCCATAGAGAACGACCTTCACCATCCTAAACTACCCTCCCAACCACAGCATAAATGATCGGGAATTTTTTTATTTCATCTGCCGAGCTCCAGTTGAATCACAGCAAAGGAACATAAATAAGGTCAGGACAACCTCAGCGGTACGGGCAGGTCAGCAGATTGTTCATCAGAACGGAATTTTACATTTGAGCCTCGAAAAACTGAAAAATACTTGTATCTCTGATTACAGCCTGTGGGTTTCAACTTTGGTACATGAAGTAATGATTTATTAATCATTCATTATTAATTAAAGAACATCTTTTCACATGAATCTTGCCCTTAAACATGCAAAGGTTACTGGTGCATAAGAGGTGGGAGCAGATAAAGGCTCACACCGTGCCACAAAGTGCTTAATCTTTGCCACGAATGCCATCAGTAGTAGAGTTTTATGTGTACATAGTTTATGGAACTGTGTCTATAATAATAATGCAGATTTTTTAAAAAGAAGTTATTTTCCCAAAATGTAAGGACTCAACCCTGATCAAACCACACCCACACATTTCTGCTGAAGCAGATTAGCTGAGCTTTTGAGTCTTAAATTGATACATAAAGATGCTTTTTTTCAAAACTTAAACTTTGATTCGTTAAGGTGAATCAAGTTTTTAAATTGCCGATGTACAGTTTGAAAATGCTTTCAAAGTATGTGAAAGAAATAGCACAAGAGCAGCAGAATGAATATTCTAACTCAAGTCTCAAGAGTTTATGGAACTGTGCCTTTATGATGACTTTGTATTATCAGACCAAAAAAACATTTTTTTAGTGCTGTTATGTATTTTTAATCTGTTTTGGCAAAGTATCAGTCAGATCTTGAACTCAGCAACATGTGAACATAAAAAAAAACCTGCAGCCTTCATTTCATTAAAAGCTACTGAACTGTAGTTCTGTGGTTTTTCTTGGCAAGGTTTCCAACCATACTACAAGATTTGATAGTGCTGAGAGTTTTTGAAGACCCTGAGGCTACAATTTGGTGTAAACTGAATGATAGGAAATCAGTTCCCGTCACTTTATGCCAGTTTTTGTCAGTACCAATCAATAATTGATTTCCAATAACCAAAGTGACTAAATTACTACCAAGCTAATGCATCTTTTCGTGGGATGAAAACAGAGCTGAATCTAACCGTATCAAATAATGAGAAATAAACAAAGCACTGACGACCATTTTCACTTCGCTCTTTGTGATCTTGAGGGACTCGAGGCAGATAGTGTCTAGTACTTTGCTGTAGTACTTTGATGAGACATCAACATTACTTATCGCTAAACACGACTGGACAAACACACTGTGCTAGCGTCAGACCTCTGCTGATCAAATAATGAGAACTAAACAAACACATATCTGCACACCAACTTAAGAAAAAAAATCCCTCACGTTATGCAGAGAAGCACCTGTTGTTGAAGCACCGCTGCCAAAGAAATGGAAAGCAACTTTGTAGTTACACAACCTAAGGTGATACAGTCAATGTAACTGCTCCATCTCCATCCATCCGAGACCTCTGCTTCTGTATCACTCATCCAAAAAAACCTCACCAACGATTGTAGAGCCATTTAACGCCGGGTCTACATAAGCATACTCTCCCAAACAACTGCACAAAACCCAAAATTATCAGCAAGTATTTTCCTAACCTGAAACTTCAGATCCGACATGAAAGCAGTTACAAAGGCTCCATTAAAACCAAAACTCTGCCACCGAGACTCTACACACATTCAGCACCAGCCCAAAGTGATAAACTGAACAGAAAATCCAGCTTGGCAAACCAACGACATCAAGGCATGTGAGCTCATCCGAAATCCTAATGCACATTAAGAGGCACATGCAGAGCTGGTGTCTTACTCACATCTCCGTAACGTTCTCGCTCTCTTGTCCCGCCAGAATCGGAATGCTGGTGATACCGTCAGGCTCCAGACACTGCAGCGTGGCGAAAGAGCACCGGCAAGGTGACGGGCATCCTCCCAAGGTGGGCGCGGGGGCCCGGCTGAGCAGGGCGAGCACCAGGGGCAAGAGCAGTGCCAGGGCCCGGGGTGCCACAGCCATGCTCAAAAGAGGATCTTCTCAGCACCAGCGGAGAGGTTTGGCAGCTGTAGCTGGAGTTACTGTCTGTGTGGTTCACTTATTGATGAGTGAGAGAAAAGAGGTGCTTTCACACTCTCTTCTCGTGGCTCCCTGGCAGGGTTGAGATCCCAGCTGGTCAGGGTCTGGTACTGAGTCACAGCTGTACTGAGCAGCAGGAGGGGCAGGCAGGCAGGCAGGCAGGCAGGCAAGGGGCCTCTGGGGACATGGTGGTAGTGGGCTGCAGCCTCTCTCTTTCTCCCTCTCCCTTCCTCTCCTCCACGATGAAGGGAGGGGCAAGATAACAGGGGCCAGAGTCACCAGACACCTCAGAAAGCGAGAGGGGGAAGAGGGAGGGGTTGGGGGATGAAGGGTATGTGTTGATGATGATGAGAGTAGGACTGGTGATATGGTGATGGAAATCTCATCTGTTCCCCCGGGTGAGAGGCCTGGTGTCCCGCCAGCAGCTCGAGGTGCAAGCAGAGCCAAGAAGTCAGGGCTCTCGGGTGCCTGTGTGCAGACAGCACCGCTATCACACTCACACTAAAACCACTGTAGCAACATCCTCTTGTATGGATGGATGGAGCTCTCTGTCCTGGGAGAATTGATTGCTGGAAGGTTCGTGATTGTTGAGACTTAGGAGGTCGCTGATGAATTTAATGGCTTTGGAAAACTGCTATCAGGAATAGGATGTTTTTCAACAGTGTGCACTCCGAGCAGGAATTTAATGATAGGAAATTATAGCAAAGCAGTGTAGGTCTCTGAGTTTGTTGTTTTTCATCACGGGTACAAATGCACTGTTGTTAGCCTCACGAATGCTTGCACACAGTTTGCATTGCGCTCACTGTGATCTTAAAACATTTCAAGGGGTATTTAAAACAACTGACTGACTTTGTTGAAGCACTACTTTGCTGTAGTACTTCAACAATGTCTCTTGCTACATATGACTGGACAAATGCACTGTGCTAGCGACACACCTCTGATTTTGAGACGGAAAAATCTTCTACGATCGACATGAAAATTCAGTGGAAACGTTCCACTGGAATCTGCCTCTGAGAGAATTTGAGATGACGTGAGCGGACCAGACCTCTGTAGCCCACTCCTCGTCTCGTCAGCACAGCTGACCTGTCGGTAGTGTAGGTGTCAGGGTTTGAAAAAAGAGCCCATCGCGAGTCTCGGTAACTTACAGAAGCGCAATGACCTTTCATTCACGTATTCAAACCCTGTCTCCTAAAAATTACGTTCATATACAACGAAAGTGCAACAGCAAATATTTTTTTGTAGAAAACGTTGTTGCTGGCTGAGGTATGTGCTGTGTGTAATAATAGCAGCTGATTTCACAGGAGGTTGTTGGCGGGCGTACGAAGCGCACAACTGTAACACCTGAGACTGGGATTCAAAGCAGAGTCCCATCTAGGGTTAGGTTTAGGCAACAAAAGCACTTTACTTAAGGTTAGGGAAACATCAGGGTTTGGGTTAAATGTAAATAAACATGTTGGGTCTTAAGTCACCGTGAACTTTTTTTCTGTTTTAAACCAGACCACAGTCTCTTACTAACCTCAACCAAGTTCTGTGAGGGTCTAGACATAATCCTAGAGCAGTTCCATAATGCCGTAGTCTATACGAGTGGATATTGTGCTGCAAGATCAGATATTTGGATGGAAAACACACACGTTGTCTGTGAAGATTATGCTGATATGTTCAGTATCAACGTATTTGAGACTTGCCAAATACGTATATTAGCATCCTCATTAAGTTAATATAAAACGTAATCCGGTTGCAATTATGTTTCCTACAACACAAATTTGCTGTTGCAGTTTAGTTGTATAGAAACGCAATTTCTAGGAGACAGACTTGTACCTGCAGCCTGAGGAGAAAAAACCCACAGGCACTACACAGGGCTGTAGAAATACTATGAACTCGTATATAAATATGTATGTACGTTATTATTTGTAGCCAGTATTCCCCTAAAAAACTGAAAACACAAAGATATGGTAATCGAGGACAATGCCCTTTGTAGTAAACAAGCGCATACAATATATATTTTAAAGAATCAGGACTCTATTAATAAAACCTTTGAGTGGCACTAGTATATTAAACTTCTTTTACTTTACTGGACAAACATTGGAAAGCCTAATAACCACTTCTACTGTAACTTCTACCTTTCACATCATAGAGCGATATCAGTTTATAAATAAAGTAAAACCATGCCAGCAGGTGAACTCTATGTGGCATCACTGACAGTGCCTCTAATCCTATAATTGCTAACATTAACCTGCTGCAGAGACCTGGCGCTCTCCATCACAGATATGTTCTTTACATGAGCGGAGCCGGTTTTTACCCATGGGACGAATACTGTGCCCCACCCCCATTCTTCTTCGTCACTCTGCACATGAGTAAGGTCATAGTGTCCCGACCACAATTACTGGCCATAAGCTGAGTAGCCATTTTTGCTGCTGTCGTCAGGATTATCTGGTGTCTTAATTACTCTTCCTTTTACGCCCCTTTTTCTTGGTCTTAGCTCAGCAAATAGTGCAGGGGGACAAGGCGCTTATTCAAAGGAAAAGCGTTTGAGAGCCCGTCGGGCGGACCAGTTAAAAGATGAAGAACTGAATCGCAAGAATTTCCTGGGGGGTGTAATTGACAACATAAAGCATAGTCTTGAAAAACAAAATCGTGCAAACAGATTGTAATGTACATTATCTGAACAAAATTTACACACCCTCAGTATATCCTGTATAATTCAAATGCCTGCTAAAAGTTCAACAAGGATGCCTTCTTTCTTTAAGTTTAACCATGCTAGCAGCAGGGCAAGGGGTCCACCATTTTAATCCATCCTGAAACTACTTGATGGATTGCCATGACATTTTGTACAGACATCCACGGTGCCCAGAGGAGGAACCCTACGGACTTTGGAGATCTCCCGACTTCTCCTCTCACGCCAAAAGTAGGTGAAGATTATCCAGTGAAAATATCCTTACCCAGTGAAATATCTCAACATCTACTGGATGGATTGCCATCAAAGGTACGGACATTCTCGCCGCCCTCAGAACAATTTGTAATAACGGTGGTGATCCCCTGAATTTTCATCTGGTGCCGTCACCAGCTCAAAATTTTAATTTGTCTAAAATTTAGGTTTATGACTAAATATCTTCAAATCAGATTCCAATCAACCAAATCTGAACTTTGTGTTTTTTCTAATTACCAAATGCTAGCATGCTAACTGAAAAATGGCCAGATTCAGGAGGCCTGACAGGCCTCTTGAGACCCCTTGAGGTTGAAGGACTAAATGCTGGTGGTTCCTCGCAGCTGTAGCGATGTCCCAAAAGCTACGCAACGCTTACGATGCTCAAGAAACATAATTAGAAGTAATCAACGACCTGCTTTATGATTTTAGGTGATTCCCTGCTGCACTGGATGTCAAGCAGCTCTGTGTACTAGCTACCCTCTTCAAGCCGTCTACTCAGTTCCTGTTTTACTTAGTTAAATTAATTTATATTCATTTTGCTGAAAACTTAGGAAACGGCAGCACAGTCACTTGTTACTCCATAAATCAGCAGTTAGATGAGACACAATAAGTCCTGATAAAACAATAACCAATCAAGTCATTTACAATCACGACCCACGCATATCATCAGCTTCCTCTGGAGGTCCTTGTTAACTTTAAAAAGTTGACAGCTACAATAAAACACCAATTGAAAATTGTCTGCTCGAAACAATAGAAGAATATGAGACATGTATGAAGGGGGTTTATGCAACGAGATATATCGCCCGCTGGAAAATATCACTTATTTTTACATTATAATAAACAACACTAAATCAAAAACATTCTGCTTTTCATAACATACTAGTTATGGCTGGTATTTTTACGAACATGGATATTTTAGACATTATACACTTCAGCTAATCACTTTCAATGATTTTACAAAAAAAATTCTGTATGCAGCGTGATTGCATCCGGCCTTCTGTATCCTGATGTCAAAGGGATGCAGCCTACACAAACGTGACTGGCAGTTTACCAAATCGTGCTCATTTCTGTCTGTCCTTGACCTTATTTCAGTCAGCACAATTACTTTACGGACAATCTAATTTCATATGAGCCATGTGACAATTTTCAACCTCACATCATTTGGAAATACTGGATGTTTGACAGATAATAATGGCCTCATTTCTCTCTGGGTATTTAATCAGATTACTGTTTTTATGCATTATAGTGATTGATGGTCATAGAAGGGGTTAATTGCAACACTTGGATTTTGAATCAATCTCACCATGTCATGTCAAAGATGAATATACTGGTTAGGTCTCCGCTCACAAGGAACAGACACAGTCACTGTTGCATCCTGTTTCATAGACTTGACCGTGTTACCAGCCATATCTCCACCCTGAGTCCATAATTTATTCTCTCTCTATCCTTCTGGCACGCACAAGCACGCAAATGCGTAGCGTGCAGCCAAATTAAATCAATCCATACACTGAGATAAAAGTCTGGCAGACAAAACTTGATATATCTTATTCCTCTGAGGTACAGAGCTCCATTGTTGTCCAAAAACTATGAAAAACACATCAATGAACCGCACTGTTGCACTGGGTGACGTGTCCCTTCATTACGGTGAACATAGGCACAGTAGTTTATTATGAGTCGATCCCACATACGCCGTCCTGCTGCTGTATATACTCACTAAACACCAAATGTGTATTAAGCTGCAGCTGAAACGGTCCAGTTTAATCAATGCACAGTTTAATCCTGTTTGAGTGATGCTTGCTAAAAACTCCAGTGCTCAGCTGTTTTGGGGAATCAGGGTTTTTAGCCACGCTAGCAGGACGACCCATGAGATGGCAGTCCACTTTGGTTTCAGCCTGAACTATCTCAACAACTATTGGAGGGACTGGCGTGAAATTTTGTTTAGACAATAACGGTGACCAGAGGTTGAAGCCTCCTCTCCCCAAGGATCCCCCGACTTTTCCTCTAGCACCACCATGTGGTTTGATTTTTTTATGAATTTTTAAATTGAAGTTTTTTAATGAAATATCTCAACAACTATCGGATGGATTGCCATAAAGTTTGGTGTAGGTATCCAGGGTGGCCAGAGGGTGAATTGCGATGAGTTTGGTTATACCCTGGCTTCTTCTCTAGCCTCATCACCAGGTCAAAGTTTTCAACGTTTCACACTTACAAAAAACTTCATGGATTACCATTTTTTGTACAGACATTCTTGGCCCCCGGATAATGAATCCAGTCGAATTTGATGATCCCCTGACTCTTTTCTCTCGCGCCACCGTCCGGCTGATTTGTGATTTTGAGCGAAATGTCTCGACAACTATTCGATGAATTGCCGTGAAATTTCCCCTTCATGTTCCCTCAGGATGAAATGTCATAACTTTGATGATCACTGAACTTTTCATCTGGCTCCACGAACTGGTCAAAATTTGAATTTGTCCAACTCTTTGGTTTATGACACAGTGCCTGCAAATCTAAACACATTCCCATTGGCCTCAGCTGTACTTTCTGTTTATTGCTAATTACCAAATAAGACCGTAGTCATCAGCATGTTAGCATGGTCATTGTGAGCATGTTAACATGCTGACATTAGCATTCAGCTCAAAGAACTGCTCTGCAGCCGCACGGAGCTGCTAGCATGGCTGCAGACTGTTTTAACACCAATGTCTGTATTAAGCCAATGTTTTCTTTAATCTCAGCATATGGAGAAATACAAACAAATACAGTTGAAGCCACTTTTCCCTGATTGTGTTATGCTTTTCAACCAACATACCATGCAAAGGGTACATTTGAATTTTTAGCTTTCTTTTATTTTCCTTAGTCTAAAGGAAATATATACAGTATAAATTTAACTTGCATGGCCGAAAATATCAAGGCACCACCTATGAAAGACAAGAGCGTTTTGTAAAAGGTTTGGATACGGTATTCAAAATAACATCCCACGCTTTTGAGGGCTATTTCATTCAAGTATAAATTTTGTGTATATGTATAAAACAAAGGATCAATTATATCCTTTTTGTTGGAAACGACTCCAGAAAGTCTGGGGAAAGTTATCAAGGAACTTACTCTTTCATCCTTTCATGATGAAAAAACCACCAAACTTGAAAACACCACTTTCAAGGCAAGACAGACTGATGGGTGCACTTATGTGATTTTATATGGAATACGTCTACAGTACATCTGTGCAGCAACAGCACAAGGGGAGTGTGTGTGTGTGTGTGTGGGGGGGGTTAAACACATGAGGAGAGTAAGAGTCTGTGAGAGGCTGCACTTCTGTCAGACCCTTGAACAATGACCAATCAATTTCATATTAATGCCCAGCATTGGAAAGGGGAAGAGAAAAAAGAGTGGGTGACAGAGAGAAAGAGAGAGAACATAACAAGAGAATGAGCGGATGAGTAAAAGCTCTTTTGGACTAAGGACAGGAAAGGCTTTTACACTTTAAGTGGTAAATGCACATGGCTGCCATGTTTGTATGTAGGCTGTGTTTCTTCTGGCTGACGCTCACTCGCTGTACACAGATATTATGGATTATATTACATGTTGGTCTTCTATATTCATTCAAAATTATTTCAGTATCTTTGTGGGAAATTTAACCACACAGTCTGGCTGCCCAAACATCAACCAATAATATCAGAAGTATTTAGACAACTGATTGTTGAAATAAATAATCCCCTCAGAGTGGAAGGTCATGTTGTTCACACAATGTCATACTTTAAAAATTTCCCCTGACAAAAAGAAAACAGGGTCCATTTAGATGCTGTTCTGGAGAGTTCAATCAATGATCTTCATGAGCAGATTGAGTTCGTTCAGTTGACATGGATTTTTAGTTTAAAACATTTCAGTTTTTTGCCGGGCACTTAATATTGTGAATAAAGTATTCAGAAAAAGAATTAAAACATTTTTTTAAAAACATCTATAATTGTGTGACCACTGGGCAAACTTCATCTGCTGATGAAGTATATGTGGTAATGATCAAAAGTTCCACAAACAGCAACAAAATAGACCTTGTGGTGAGATTGTTTCCGGTTTAAAGAATGACTTCTGAATTGTTCTCTGACATTATTTCGTATTATCTTCATTCATTTTATTCCTGTATGCTGGTTGAGGTGTGTCACCAGAATCATTCTCCTGTCAGTGCTACAATACAACTGATTAATTTATCGATACACAAATTTAAATCAGTAGTATTACATTTCCAAATGGCAACAAATTGTCAACAAATCCCATGAAAAGACCATAACCAACAATGTGTTAGTCCATGTTTCAATACTTCCCTACAACCCTAACTTGTCTGTGGCTCTTGGACCCCAGACCATTCAGTTCCTACAGAAGAAATAACTCTTTAAAAAGAGTTTACAATTACATATCCATAACACACAAACAAATAAGCAAGTATACTGTAGTTTCATTTTTAAAAAAAGGCTAAATAATTTCCAAAAACAGCTAGACACTGTTGTTTTTAGCAAACGTTTTAGCAAACGGGAGTAGAGAGTGCATTTGTTGGGGGGCTATTTTCATACAGATATTTTCTTGTTATGTATTTGGTGCTCTAGTGAGTATTTACTGCGGCAGGACAGTGTACCGTATGAAGGATTGACTCAAAATAAAGTACAGTACTGTCCTGCAGTTTGTACACAACACATGTTAATTTCTAAAGAGTGGTACTGCAGCCGTAGGTTCATGATGCTTCACAGTAAACGCCTCACCACTCACCACAAGGAGCACATCTTAGCCCGTGTCTTCTGTGACTCTGGAGCTTTATACGACATTTGAAAAAAACGATACTTGAGACCTACATTTTTCAATAGAACAGGCTGCATTACAAACTGAAGGTCTGGGGTTTGAAAGAACAGAGAGGTGGGGAAGTCTGATAAAAAACCTCACTGAGTGGTAATATAGAGAACCGAAGGGAATCTGTATCCTCCAGGTTCTGTTCCAGAAGTAACAAAACCTCATTCAAAATCCCATTGACATTTCTAACAAGGCTATTAATTAAAAATACAGCCTTGGAACAGAGCCTTTCTCAACAGTAGGTCGTGTGGCTTGCTTCCTATCTCTAGATAAGGGCGGTGGTATTTAATATGTCTGTTTTTCAGCGGCCTTTAACAAGCACCTTCTCCCATAAACCCTAGACCTTTGGCGGCTAAGTTCCAGGTCTGTAAGATATATGACACGATATCTCCCACTTGGCGAAAAGAACTACAGACATTTCAACAAACTGCTGGCAGAATGGCCGCCAATGCACCGTCGCTGGCAGTTACATCCAAATAAAATCAAAATGTTAACACTAATACGATACATTCAGCTAATTTAAAAAGGACCTATACACTGTTTATTACCTCCGCCAAGGAGGTTATGTTTTCACCTGTGTCTGTTTGTTTGCTTGCTTGTTTGTTTGTTGGTTGGTTTGTTTTTCTGTCAGCCAGATCACACAAAAACTAAAGAACCGATTTGTACAAAACTGGGTGGAGGGTTGGGGCATGGGCCAGGGAAGAACCCATTTCATTTTGGTGCAGATCCGGGTTAAAGGGCCAGATCCAGGATTTTTTATTTTTTAAATCACTTTCCTTAACATTGCGAGATAGGGCATTTTTCACCTCGGCAGAGGTAATGTGCTCTACTGAATGCCGTTCTAGTTTGTATCTGGTTTCACTTGGTAGCGAACTGCTACAAATATGTAACACAACAAAAGAAGATCATTTAGGCTGTTCATCTGGTGGCTACAAAGTGAGCCTTAGGACTAACCACCGTGGAATAATGCACGAACACTCCCAAGTCAGAATATGGCGTGTTTTTCCTGTTTTTCCCATCTCCAGATATTCTGTGAGTGTAGCATAAGTACCCATGTGAGTCCCCCAGCCATTATGGGAGTGCAAAACTAAATCACTGGAGTACCCCTTAAATATAAACTCCTTTCCCGTTGTGCCTGTGTAAAAAAAACCTGTCCTCTAGGTTTTCTTAAGGGAAGAGGAGACCTTGGTCGCATCAACAGGCGGTTAAGTTTGCTATTTCTAAAAACTCCTAAGTACATTATTTGAAAATATTGACCCTGTCTTGATTGGTCTTGAAGTTTTGGGCCTTTTTTTCTTTTCTTTTTTTTTTAACGTTGTGCTGAAAAGGCCAGTGGCCCTGCTAAACAATGTGCATTTACGTCTTGAATATGATCATTTTTTTCCCCCTCAGTGTTATTTTGTAAAAACATTTCTATTTTCACAGGAACACTCAGCATACTCAATTTTTATTTAGAATTCCACTGCCATAGGTCCTTTAACCTCCTTGAATGTGTACTTGCACCAGGGATTCCAGGTACATCTCAATCCAAATTAATATGATTTACTTCAATGAAATATGAATGTCCTCTGTTCATAATTCTGATAAAAATGGGGATAAAGATTCAATTTTTATGTTTCCAGTTAATGTGTTTTGTTCTCCTGCCAATAAAAATTTAGGTTTTCCTTTCAATCGGTTTTAGAGAGACGGAGTTCTTCCCAAGATGCGTTTAAAAGACCACAAGACCGCTGAACATCCTTAAAACTGTGCATCAACAGTTTCTTCTATGACCTTTCAATCAATAAAGTTATTTACCATTGAAACTTGTAAATAAGGTTATTGATTTTTTTTTCACATGAATGCAACCTAATTAATGCTACTCTAGCAACTGTATGTTAAGTCCAAATCAAAATCAAAACAGGGTAATACCGAAACAGTGAAAAAGACATATCTCGCCGCAAGAGAGCCAACGAAGACAGTAACAGTGAGATCTTAGTCCGAGTGGGTGGCCTCAGAAGACCGCAATCAGAGTCCCAGCCCTGGACATATTAACGCCATATGTTATCCAATGAGCTCTACGGGAGCATGTGTCCTCTGTCTCTTATCAGATGAGGTGCAGTTCAGTGCAAGCTGATGGAACAAGATACAGAGAGGGGACTCTGTGTAAGCCACCACATGCTGCAGTGTCTTTATCTACAGATCTGGACATCAAAGCCACCCTCAGCCCCTCGTCAGACGAAATCCTCTCCTCCCTGATCGATACACTGCCAAGCAAAATAAAAGTGTTGGGTGTAGCCGTCTCAGATGTGTGTAGTCCCTGGGTGTGTGTTTGTTTGTAGATTTGTTTCTGGATAAGCCTGAACACTTTCAGCCCTCTGTGTGTGTATGTGAGTAGGTGCATGCATTGATTAGTGCCCTCGTATGTTCTACCGTATGCATGCTCACTTATGTAAAAGTGCACGTCTTGGGTGCATGCCTCTGTTTGTGTGTGTGTGTGTGTGTGTGTGTGTGTGTGTGTGTGTGTGTGTGTATGTGTGGGTGTGTGTGCGTGTGTGTGTGTGTGAGCTGGTGTGCATGTGTGAGTGTGAGTGTGTGTGTATGTGTGTAATCAGATCGGCCCGTCTCAACCCCTCATTAGTAGCCGGGACACCGGAGGCCTCCAAGAGGCTCATGCAGATGAGCAGAAACCTGAGGAGCTGTGGTGGGGGCCCGGGGCTGGGGGGGGCAGCGGCAGTTAGCTCAGAAGCTAACGAACGACAACGTCTCTCCTCTCTCTGTCTCTCTGCCTTTTTGCAATCTAAATCATCTCTCTCTGTTGTCGCTATCCCTCTTTTCTCTGGTGTTTTGTTCTCCTGGCCTCCTCTCTTAATTTGTCTTTCTCTTGTTTCCACAGTCTATTCCTTTGTCTTTTCACAACAAAAAGCCACAAAGAGACCCATTGTATTTTTTTGTTTTTTTTTTTGCTTTACCCAATAAGACAGCTCAATTGGCCATTTGCTAAGCCTCGCTCCACTTAATTTTTGTTGCTAGTGTTCCTTTCAAGCTCTCCGTTCTCGCATGGCACATACGCAGTGAACAGGGAGCGCATATCCATCCACCTGTTTTTATGCACATTTTCAGTTTGTGTTTAAAATAGCTGAACGAAAGGTCAAAATACAGTAACGCAAAAACAGTTTTATGAGGTGGAAAAGTAAATAAAAGCAAAAGGCAAAGTGCAACGTCCACTGAAGCTACTTGCTCCACTGAAGAGACAAAAACCACTGCGACAGACAAAAACAGATCAGATCTGTGTGCAGGAGAATCGCTGTGCTTGTGTTTGAGGGCAGATCTGGTTAGAACTAGTATTAACTAAGCCACACTGTTATTTCCTCTGCCAAGGAGGTTATGTTTTCACGTGTCTTTTTGTTTGTTAATTTGTCAGCAGCAGTAAAACGCAAGAAATACTGAACTGATTTGCGCCTCACCTGGTGGCGGGATGGGGCATAGGCCAGGGAAGAGCCCATGACGTTTCGTTGGCAGATCTTGAACGTTTCCAATGAATTTGAATTTTTTTTTCCTCTGACGTCTGGAGTGTGTGGTTTGACATTGGCCTTGGCAGACTTATGCACTGTACTGAGTGCCGTTCTAGTAGTAGTAGTAGTAATGTAGTAGTACTCCCCTCCTCGCAGTGCTGCTTTAGGTATTTTTCTCTCTTTCCCTTTCTCTTACAGCCTATTTTCCGCCTCCGTCCACCTTCCTCACCATTGTACTTTTCCATCTCTCTCTTAAAACGGGAGGTATCCTTCAGGAAATTAAATCTAGCTGCTTCATAAAGGAAACATTTTTGGAAATAAAAGAAAGAAAGAGAGAAAGGAAGAAGAGAAGCGCCACCCTTGGTTGTGTTATATTGTTAAAAACCATCTCAATTTCCATGGGTGGAGGGTTAGCTAATGAACATTTCAAACTGTCTACTGCAGCAGGGTGGATTTGTGATTTAGTTTTGTGAAAAGTTTAGAGGCTGTATTCCTAGGAATACAAGAAATACCCATTATTATAGAGCCACAAATTCCACAGAGTAAGGGGGCTGGGGTGTTGAACAGGTGAACAAAATGACAGACTTGGACACAGTGGGCCGTTTCCTATCAATAGTCGCTCCTGGTTTCCTTTAACCGCGACCATGATTGTTCCCCAACCTTAACTGAGAAGTTATTATTTTAACCATGACCATGAAGGTCCCCTAAGCTTGAAAAAGAAGATTTTTTTTGAACTGAAGTCACAATGTTTCCCTGACCATAACCAAGTAGTTAGTATTTTCTGAAGTATCTCTGGGGGCAGTTTTATGATTTTTGTGCCAGTAGAATGATCACAGAAAACGAGGGGGAGAAAGATGCAACAAAGCTCACTCGCCAGACTCGAACCAGGGTGTTTGCGGGTTTATGGACAGTGTCTTAACCCCTAAAGCCAGATTTATACTCCGTCCAGACGTCTCGTTGGAGGGTCAGATAGCTCCCGAAAATCCCTCTCCCCACATCTTTCCCGTTCGTCGGATTAGGGAGGTCTGTGTCTGACCATTGTTGTAACTTTACACGCCTTCGGGCCCGTGACTGGCCAGCTACGCAGAGGTGAGAAAGGGGCCAGGGATTGTACTTCTCACTCAGCTCTCGTTTTTCCATTTGTTTCCATTTGCTTATCTGTGGCGCTTCTCACGGGAAAAACCCAGTGTAACACTATGAATGTCTTCCTGAGGAGACTGTCTGAAAATCTGCATTTAATCGATATCAGATAATGGAATAGACAACGCCTCTGCCGTATGTGTCGGCCATTAAGGTGATTATTTTGTTGTTTAATTTGAAAGACTTAAAAAAAAGGTTAAAGTTTACCTTGAATGCAACTATTTTCTCTCTTAGTCTGCCTTTCAGTCTCTTTATCTCTCTACCCACCTTCCAGTTTCCATCGGTGTGCTGCTGAAGCACTCAAACACACGGCGTTAGGTGCATGCCAAGGTTGAGTTAGAGCAGTTCATAAGGTACTGCCTCCTTACAAATGGACCTGGGCAGAAAAAAAGAAAAACTCCCCATCTGGCTCTATACTGTTACCCAGCAGCACCCTGTATTCTTCCCTCTTTCTTACTTTATACAGTACAGTCTTACATTCACCTCAGTCACCCATCACTGTTAGTTGTTTCTTCTCACCAAAGCGTCAGAAATAGTCTCCTTAATGGGTCAAGAGCAGTAGACGTGGCAGGAAATGGCAAGAGATAAACTTTGTGATATTAAAACGCACAGTTCGGTGTTTTCTGTTCTTACTTACAGCATTTACCTGCTAAAATCAACTAGATTTTTGGTTTAAAATGATTTTTAGCCCGGACTTATGTCTCTGTTTTCATTCAAAAGTTACATGTTTTGCAGCAAGAGGACACTGATAAAAATTATTTTAAAAAATTAAAAAAAGAAACAAAATCCCCTTGCGATGCTGACAAAAAAAAAAAAAAACAGTTAGTGAAGAGACAAATGAGGTAATTTAAGTAAGTTAAAGAAAAAGAAAAAGGTTAAACTACTGAGAAATTTTGCCGAAAATGGTATAAAAACCATATATATTTCTAATATTTAAATAAATACTTCACGCATTTAATAGTCAAAATAAACACTGATAACTTGCTTGAGTTTTTAAGAATAAAAATCAAAAATTAAAATGCTCAGCTCTGATGAAAAGGCAAACAGGCCAAATCAGCATTTTTTAAGTTGCTGCTGCCCTACTCTGTCATTTAAACCAATATTTCTGCTTCATTAGACCAGATCCTGCCCTGTGAATTAATAAAAACCAAATATGTAAAACTAAAAAATAACAGATTGTAGAAGTTCCCCCCCTCTGACTCACTCTGTCTAGCCCTCCCTCCCAGCAGCCACATCTCCAGCTCATATCCATGTTTATAAAGAGCTGTGCTCCATTATTCTAATTGAAAAATGAGAGTAAAGTGCCACTTTATTCTCAATACACGGCCATAACCCCCTCTATTCATCTCGTGCACTACAGTTCATCCCAAGGCATTAAAGACGAATCTTCAGTGTTTCTGCGCAGAGATGACAAAGTAAACTACAGAGAACTTACTATCTATTTTCATGTTTTTTAAATCAGTTTTACCATTGCGGTTTATTTATTTATTCATTTATTTCATCGCTGAGACAGAAAGCACACGCACGAACACTCTCAAACACACGCACAAAACATCCATACGCGCGTGCAACACTCACAGGTGCAAAGTGAGGTCATTTTGATCGTTTTTTTATCACTTCCCGCTCACCACACACACACACAAAAAACTTCCCAGAACTACCAGAACTGTTTTTAATTTTAACATTGGAGGCATTTGTGTGACTCATAGACTAGATGTTGTACATCTAGGTCCACTCATAATAAAAGAGGTTTATGGAATATGCTTTCTGCGGCTCTGGGAAAAGTCAATAATCCAGTGAAATACACAGCGGGAACAATATAATCACGTACCGCTCTCATTCCATGATGCCACGAGTTATTAGTGGAAAATAAAGTACATAAATAGAGTAACATCAAGCACAGCGATCGAGAAAAACAACAGCCCTCTGGCATTATTCTTGAATGACCCACGTTAGAAACTGTATGTGATGTTACCGACATCTGCAACAATCTGTAACGTTTTCATCTTAATTGACTGGCTGACTTTACCAGTACCTAAAAAAAAAAGGAAAAGAAAAAAGAAAAAGAAAAAAAAAAAAAGCTTTTAGTGTTTTAATCACTGAGTCTGGTTAGTGTTTCCTGGTGACTCACCTCCTGTTTACCAGGAAACAACAAAAAATGACCACTGTAACCCCAGCTCTATGAGCGCAAGTGGAGCTGTACATCAGGCAGGCTTTCCCGGTCAGCCTGTGTGAACTGGAACAGCAGCTACTTTGGAATAAACAGAGGAACCGGGTAGTTTGCGGTTATTACCACCACGTTTTAGGAGGAGATAGTAAATTACACGTACAGTCAACTATTTTGATAATCGATTAATCGTTTCAGTCATTTCTCGGGGAAAGATACTTGAAAAATGCTACACGTTCTCGGTGTCCAGCTTCTCAGATGTCAGGATTTGCTGCCTCCCTTTGTCATAGATAACACTCAAGCGAATACTTTTGGGCTTGGGATTTTCGGTCGGACAGAAACACAACATCTTCAGATGTCACCTGGGGCTCTACGAAGCTGGGGCCGGCATTTTTTCAGTTTTTTTTTTTTGATATTTCATACGCCAAACGATAAATCAGTTCATCGAAAACAGAATCGTCAGATTACTTGATCATCTCTATTTAACCGCACCCCCAAAAAACTGTATTATATCTGTGATGTTCCCTGGTGCACCACGCACCACGAATATATGAGGCAATGTCCCGTTCACCCCCAACTCCCCAAGTCCATTTTACTAAGCCAGCAGGTCAAACGGCTGTGAGCCACTTTTCTGTCAGTGAAGGCGGAGACTAAGGGGGGCTGAAGTCACTATTACTGACTTAACACGTCAGCTGGTAAAAAAACGATGGCTCGGGTCGCGCGAGTCAAACGGGAGCGGATAACCGGCTGGTGCAGAGGTTGAAACAGGAGTTACACACTGTACGTAACTGCGGTTCTATGAATCCTGGATGACTGCATCATGTAATATCCAGGTATTAAAATGGCCGAAGACAGCCGAAAGTCACCGGTGCCGACAGTCAGGGAGTAACACAGAGCAACACTGAGCAACGGTGCCTTGAACTTATTTTTATAGTTTTTGATGGAGGAGTGTTCAAGCTGAAGTTGGGTTTTAAGTTGCTCTTTAACGAATCATTGCACCCAGGCTAATAATCCAATTATTCATTTAATGATCTAATCGTCTCATGAAATATTTTCTGTTGTTATTCTGTCATAGTCATTGGATAATTTTCTTTGCATTACCAAGTGCATAGGGGAGGGAGTGCGCATCTCCATCACTGAGGCCGATTGGGTTAAACATCTCGATGCGTTGCCGACGATCCAGTGCTTATTAAAGATAGATATGGAGCAACTTCTGAAGTGATACAGTATGATTCAAGCCTATTGCTATAGAGCAGGTTTTGATTCAAGTCAGTTTGACTCAACGCGATGCGGTGCAAAACCGAACTAAAAAAAGTGTCATTTTTACTTCACATGTTTGTTTCTCTGGTACTGCAACTCAGTCAGCATCTCACTTGTGATGTTTCTTTTTGACCTCTCAAAAACACTTAGCTCTTTCACACACAGGCCTTTGCACAAGTCCTTTGTAGTGCAAAAAAAAAAAAAGTCTCTGACAAAAGTTCAACTTAAACCAGGCCTGGACCTTCCTTCCTGTTCTCTGTCGCCGGTTGCACTTGTATAAACACCTCACACACTGAGCAGTTAAACCATTTAAAGATGCTCAGGATTAACAACGAAGCACCGTGCAATGTGCCCTGACTACTGCCAGCAGACGGATGTGCTTTACACTTTCGGGGGGGGGGGTCGGACTTCACCCATCTTCGAACCCAGCCTGCATTTTGATCTCAACTACACACATCTAAAGTCGCGCGGTTGTGACGCAGTCGTGGTGACAAGATCTGTCCGCGGACAGACAGGCAGATAGACTTATAAACACCTGCCAAAGTACTCAAAACTACCTCTGTGGCAGTTCCCGTTACTGTAGGTGTCTCCAGGACCACATTTTTTTCCCACCCACACACACACATACACACACACACACACACACACACACACACACGCACACACAGAGAGAGAGAGAGAGAGAGAGAGACTCACAAGGTAAAAACAATGTCTCAGCCGATAATAACCTTTCATACACAATTCTTTCATACCTGCCTTCAAATGTAAAAAAAGGTGAACTATTGTGGGCAGTCACAGGCAGCTGCAAACAGCAGTCTCGCCATCATAACACCTCACACACTAAACTGGACTCACATGTCCTACTTTAAGGTTTTTCTTCAGGAAAACGAGTTGATCCACATGATCAGGATGAAGCAAACTGCACTGCGCTGCATCTATGTCACCCGCTGTGCTGAACACTCCTACAGAGGGAACACCTGTTGCTGGGATGGACAGGTAGCTCTTTGCAGAAAGGATGAAAGCAGTGGAGGATCCATTTGTTTTTTCCACCACTGCAACAAAACACCACTCAGACCCAACAAATCCCTCTCTCTGTACTTCAAGATTTCCTCCTTAGCTCTCTCCCTTGTGGTCTGCATCAGTGCTCTCGCAGTGAGGAAATCCATAAAAATCTGGTCCAAGAAGGACCAGATTCCAGAGACTCCAGATTCCAGAGACTAGCTGTTAAATTTCCTCAAACTAAAATAAATAAACTGAAACTACTGCCTATAGACATAATTTAAGTAAGACACGGGTAAATTAAAGTAACACATAGGGAGGGAGAGGGAGGGGGGCAGGCTTGAGCAGCTCAACGACTGTCTGTCAATGCTGGACTCATTTTTACTGTGAACCTTTTAGCTTTATCATGTATTCTTACCATCACCATAAAACATTTTTACTCCTCTCCTTTCCACCTTTTAGAAATGAAATGCATTAATTTTTACTCAGAGTACATTCTAACGGCCTTGCTTTGTACTTTTGTCCGAGCACATTTTTACACGAGTAGTTTTACTTCTACTTGAGTACAATTTTGCAGTACTGTTTCCGCCCCAGCGAAGCAACAGGAGCTGCACCGGATTAAAACAAGAAATGTGGTCCGTTAGCCTCTACTTTAGCGACATTTGTCAATTGCACCTTGCCTCGAAAGTGCTGCTGTTAGTTGAGAAACTGCATTTGAGGTGAAGTATTTTGCACATGATGAAGAAATTCTGTCTCTGAACCTCCTACCACGACAGATCCCCTCCTCTCTCCACACATAAAAAACACTATAGGACGCTACAATGTATGACAGGAAAGCTGTTATACAGGCACTATTTTTTTATTTAATGCAAACAAACATAGTATTAGACCACCCTGATTATAAGACTTTTTAAAGACAATGATCCCTTTGATTAAAACGTTTCAACATACTTAAATATACTTAAACTTAAATGTAGATAGCGTACAGTAAGTAAACACTGTGACATATTGATTGTGACATTTGTAAGTTGCAGTTATATAGCACAACAATACATAAAATACTGTAAACAATAAGCCATTCCTTCTTTTAGTTTTTTAGCCATGGACTCGCCAACTTATGTCGGTTTAAACTTTTGGGAGGCAGGTTTGGGGGCATGGAGAAACTTTGCAATTGTAGCCTTCCTTCTAAAGATTGTTGAGCCCTTAACAGGTGACTCTTGCTGATCCATTTCAGCAGCAAGCACACTCGCAGAGCTTTTCTCTAGATTAAACTGGGCTCATTACGCATTTCTTGGGCTCACTATATCAAGTAGATATGCTTCGCCCATAAGGATAGTCGTTGGAGCTGACTTGTGTGGACGTGGGGTCTTGGAGTACCCCGGTTTTCCAGAATGTATTTTGTGAAGGCGGATAGTCTGAGTGTGAGAACTCAAAGCTGTCATAATTTTCACCCTAGGGCCGCTACTATCGTACTTTACCAAGTTTTGATATCTATTCACGCGAGAGAGTAACCATTGAGATTTCAAATGAGTGGGGTCAGTTGGATTAGAGCGACGGTCATCTCAGCATGTCCGGGCCAGTCAATGCGTGCCATCATCCCAGGGAAGACACTTTTCACACTTCAAGCCCTTTGGTCATTTACCGCTGGCTCTGATGCCTCGATAGCATTTGATATATGATTTAATTCCTTTTGGAAGATAAAATATTGGTCCTTGGTTGGAGAGGAAATATCATATTTGTTATTGCTACATTGGTTTGCCTGAAGGTAAAGTTAAGCTTTGTGTTTCTATTGGGAAGTGCAACAGCGCTGCCTCTGTGGACATTGGGGCACTTGTATGTACAGATATAGCCTACCGCCACATTTCAATTGTCTGAAGTTTGCAATTCAATATCTCCAAAATATGCATTTCTGTCAGTCAGTGCTTTTAATTTCCATTTTACTCTAAGTTTTATTTTGTGCAATTTATCATTTCTATAACAGAAACAGTGAGTACAAAGCAGTGCAAACTGTAGCTTGTACATTTGTTGTTCAATAAAACGACAAATGTGTCTCAGCAGATTCCCTGTGTGACCGAGAAGCTGCTGGAATACCACTGAGTGTCGACTTGGCCGGACCGCCTGGTGCTCTGTGATCAGAATGGCAGATAGCGATAGTGGCACCAGGAGGAGTCAGTGTAGCTCTTTGCAAGTCACGCAGAACCGCGCAGAGTTAAGCACCAGAGACCAGCAACCGTGTGTGTGAATGTGTGTGTGCGTGTGTGTGTGTGTGTGTGTGTGTGTGTGTGTGTGTGTGTGTGTGTGTGTGTGTGAAGAAAATGTTGGTGATGATGATGAACAGTACAGTTTTCAGTGTCACAACTCCATTTGATTCAATGAAAAAAATAAAATATTACCTGAAATTTTATAGCATTTGTGTCAGTCATTCTGACCCCTTGCAGCAGAAGTGGGCCATTAACAGGCGCAAGGTAACAGGAACTCAATTTCCATATTTGTTTTGCATGTGAAAGGATTACGGAGAATGGGCTCAAAGTGCCATCTAACAGACTCTGCAAAAGACAAGATTGTCAGGAGGGCGGGTTTGGACATCAACAAGACAAAGTGATGCCTTTTCCAAGGCAGGAATCTGAATCAGAACATCATCAAAACATGTGCTAAATGGGAGGAAGACCTTGCCCCAGTCCATCCAACAGAATGGATCACCTGTCTACAGTGAGACAAGGTAGGTACAAATTGTGATGTCAGTATAATGCCCATTTCAGTACTCAGAAAGCACCACGCAGGGTGGATGCAGGGAGGATTTTATGTCCATGGTAAATGGCTGATTACATCTACATTGCGGGGGACCCACAGTGTGTTTGATGGACCAGTTATAGTTGACTTGGGCATCACAACTGATTGAACCCACTTGGACAGAGACAGTTTCCGCCTGGCCATTTGCCCTTGAGTCAGAGTACGCCATTCCCATTCAGATTAGTTTAAACATGTTTGATCTTGTGAACATAATCAAAACAGTTGAAAATAAGGGAGTGGAAGGAAGAAATAAACGATAATAAAGTAATCACAGGTATTTGGTCATAAACCAAAGTATTGGTCAAATTTAAATCTTGACCCGATGATGGTGCTAGATAAAAAGTCCGAAGAGCACCAAAATTAATTAGGATTCATCATGAGGGAGACATGAATGCATGTAACAAATTTTATGCTGATCTAGTAGATCTAGTAGATGTTGATCTACAGTTAGGTACATAAGTATTTGGACAGTGACAAGTATTAAAAATAATCCTTTTATTTATAATTATGTAATTATGTTGGTTTGTCTATATGTATAAAAATGGCTGTCATTCCTAAACGGTTAATGTGATATTTTTTCGTTAAACTCCTTGAATCAAAGCTGAAAGTCTTCACTTCAATCACATCTCGATGGGTTCATTTCAAATCCTTTGTGGTGGAGTACAGAGGCAAAATGTCGAAAATTGGGTCACTGTCCAAATACTTATGTGCCTAAATGTATTTCACTGGATATATGAAAACTTTGGCCTCATGGTGGAGGTCACACTTTTTCGACCAAAAATCGTGGACCGACAGACAGAACAAGATTATATCCCTACCCTGGTTAAAAAAGGTTAAAAACACGACTGACCGGAAATTAAATAAAAATTATTATAGTGATAGACATAATAGTCCCATGGTGTTGTTAAATTTTCCGAGTGTCTTACGGTTTTTACTGTAAGTTGAGAAATGTTGACGATATCATTGAATGCAAGCTGTAAAATATGTTAAATATTAAATATGTTAAATATTAAAAATGTTAAATATTATTCAGAGAAAACTAAGAACAATTTTTAAACAGCCATGTTATCACAGTAATTAGCAATATCCTGACTAGGGTAAGTAGAGAGAGACAGACCGTAAACAGCATAGATGACTGCTGGATAATGATTTGACTGGTGAGTGCACTGACCAAGGACACATCCGACAACCCTTTGGGCAACATCGTAATTCATCAGCCAGATATATCCATTTGTTTGCCCACTGTTCTGAGACTTGCCCCATCCCATTGGCCAACTGAGGACAATCCTGGAAGGAGGCTATAAAGCTGCCATTTTGGCAGGATGGATGGGGATCAGTAACCGGGCTGGGAGAGGTGGCCCACCAGAAGCCTGGACGTAATTGGAGTAAATTGATGGTGGATGGTTTCTGTGTCAAATTTCCACATCAGCCTTTGTGAAACACGGATAAGGGATCATGAACATGCAATGGGAAAACGCAAATATTAAATCCCACACTCACAAACTTGGCACATATCATGAGGTGGATGTCAGCGGCTGTGTCATGTGACAAGCGACGCTGTGGATATAGGCTCACTTTCAAACCAGCTGGACATTGATCAGCAGAGTGGCGCAAGGTGCTGTTGGACCGAGGCCAACCACAAGATCCTGCCCTTAACCTGGAGAGCCACTGTCCCCTGTTTGTCAAAAGGTGACAGTGCTGATTAGCCTTCAGGGGGCGCTACAGTATTTTTAAAACTGACTGTTCATCATACAATATCTTGGATAAAGCTTTGATTTTCAAGACACTGTCTCATAAAAAATAAAAATGGACTGACTGGTTGACAGAGGTGAACGCTTTGCATGTTAGTTTACTGGTTGACGCAAAGGGAGGTCACGTTATTCATGGGAGTCACGTTTGCTTGGTTTATAAACCTGTATCCTAGAAATTACGTTACTGTGTACTACTGGAGAGTTATGTTTTGACGGAAAATGTAATTGTTGCCCAAATTATGTTCACTGGCAAAGTTTTTTTTCCCAGTCAAAAAGGTGCTATGCATTTGTACCACACGCACATAATAGGGAAATGGTGGAGGTCAGACGTACAAAGTGCAGGACTTTGAGACTTTAGACTGGCGTTTACATCCTGTCTCCTAAGTATATTTAGATTTAGGCAATAAAAGTATTTTGGCTACGATTAGGAAAAGACGTTGGTCTGGTTAAATGTTAGTAAAGTAAACGTCCTGTCTTGTGCTTCAACTCACTATTGACGTAGTCAAGACTATGAGCTTTTCACTAACCTTGAAGGGATAGTTCAATATTTTGAGAAAGTATAAGTTAAGTATAAGGCAACAGCTAGCAGTCGGCTAGCTTAGCATAGGGGAAAGAGTGAAAATGGGGAAACAGTTAGCCTGTCTGATTCCAATAGTGTCTACTAAGAAAGCGTTTTTCAGATGTCCGTCTCACGTGGGTCTGAAGGAACAGATAAACTCCTATTTTAATCAATCCAGCTGTCTAAAAAAGGCCACAAAGGTGCATTTTACTGGCGCAATATGCACGCAAACATGACCCATAGCGTATTTTTACTATTCCATTTTAAGTCTATTTTCTACTACTACGGTGATTGTGTATTGGGCTCTGAACTCTTCAAAAACACAGGTGACCTACGACTCAATACTGTACCTGAATGTCTCCTCTTTAGACACACGGAGCTGCTGCTGCTCTGCTAAGGTGTGAGGCTCACTAATTAACAGGTCATTTCCGGTTTGTTTAATACCTACAAAAAACTGAGGTGGAAAAATGACAACTGGTCCCAACCATGACCCCCCATAAAATGAGGATCTATCGGCTCAACACTTTGTTTTTGTTTTGTTTTTTTAAACATGTCAATTAGCTAGCTTTAGAGGCGCTGCTAGGGGGATTTTGTCACGTTTCGAATCGAGCCAGGCTAGCTGTTCCCCTCATATCCAGCCTTTATGCTAAGCTAACGGGCTGCTGGCTGCAGCTTCATATTTACTGTACGGACGCAAGAGCTGTATCAGTCTTCTCCTCTAACTCTGAGCAAGAAAGCCGATTAGCCTGCTTCCCAGAACGTTAAACTTTTGCGTTAACCGTGAGCTGTGAGTGCCTAAACATAACCCCAAAAGTGTTTAATCTTGCTTTCGATGCTATAAGTGGGTATATTAGGAAAAACAAATGTAATTTGTTCTCAGGTGTTTTTCAGATATGTTAAATATCAACATTTTCCTCATTATGATAATAAAAATCCATTATCCAGGTGAAATTAAATTTCTCTCAAAATGAATTTGCTGTTGCAAATTAGTCATATATACATTCATATATACGATTCTAAGAGATAGGGTTGGATGTGAAGCCTTTTCTGTTAAAGAAATTAATACTAATCTGGTTTTACAAAAATACACTAACTGACGCTTTTATCATTGAACAAACAACTGAATTTCTTCCTGCTGTTTTTACCAAATAGAATGAAAAAAAAAACCCTTCAATGATGGAGGATGCTGGTGCGTGCTGGAAGTTTTGAACTCTAAGCAACTCCACCTCACTCGATTGTTCCTTAGACAAGGTCCCTCAGAAAATGAACGGGCACTTCCCACATCGCTACAGTTCAGAACTGGTTATGTAAATAACTCTTATGTGTAGAAGAAAAAACTTTCAAGACTTTTAAAGGCCAAATCATAAATCAATGGTTCTCTTTTGATATGAATTTAAAGGAATAGTGCATCAGACTTTTTTACCATGTACTGCTTATTGTACATCTTTCATCGGGGATATTTATATAAATCCTACTGAGATTTTTCTGGGGGACTATTAATTTAATAACCAAATCTGTAAATGAAAACAATATTGGATATACAGAATTTTATAAGCATTAATTTCTTTAGCAATTTTATGATAAATCACAACTTTTAGCTTTTCTGTGTGTAAGTAGAGCTGATCCTTTGGCTCCCCATCCCCCATTTTTCCAGACTGTCACCACGTAATCCACCTGACAGCTTGATATCTAAGTGGGCACTCAGGGAAATCACACTTTAGGAACAGAGATGAGATTTAGTTACTCACCCAGGAAGGGGAGAAAGGAGAATTACGCTCTGCATGAGGATGAAATTATTACTCAGGACAGGAGCTCACTACTGTAAACATATCCCCCAGCTTATTGATCAAGGAGACACATTTTTTGTTCAATGTCTGGCTGCAGACATTGCAGGGAAAAAAAAATCAAAAGAGATAATTAATGAATTGAATCCTAAATTATTATAAAATCTTAGGTTGTACCTCGTTCACTGTTCATTCAAATGGCAGAACAAATATTTGCTAAATTGACAAGAGAATGAGAAAAGCCTCTTATTCCCTATCTATTGATTATTAGACAAATCATCAAGCAGCGACGTGTCTTATCTCTCCTGGTGTCACGTTTTCATGTTTACCTGGTGCATATTAACCTCTGACGGTATCAGTGCAAACTGTGGCCATGACCTGTGTGACCCGGCTGGACTCTGTGGGTCAGAACAGGCCGACTCCCAGAGCCTCGGTCGGACAGATCAATGACAGGCTCAGGCCATCATTGATCAGAGGACGAAAATAGCATCATCACTCAGCGAGGAGCAGCTGCAGATGTTATTTGTGCGAAGGCTGGAAACAAGATGGCATCCATATCCAACACTCATATGTCTTCATAATGTTTAAATGTGCCGTAAGACTTTTCGTGCCCTAATTGATGATAAGATGTGTGCAGAGGGTTTGGAAGGTTGTCGATCAATACCAGTGATTCAGTGGCTGCAAAAACTTCCTTTCTCACCTCTGAACAAAACCTCCTTACCTATATATAAAATTCAGGCCGGGCACCTGAAGTTTTCTCAAAAGAGCATGCTTTAAAAGCAAATCCACCACAAAAGAGTCGTGTGGGGTAAACAGCACAAGACAAACAGCTGACACTTAAATATTGCGGTGTGAGAGCTGAGCTGATGGAGGAAATTGGTCTTCTACTCATCCATGACTCACACTGGGTATGCAGGTGATTTCTACATTTCTAAATTATTTCAAGTGTAACTGTTTTCTTATTGAATAATGACAAACATCTGATGTATTCCTGCAAACGAATCATTCTGGGGTGAAGGACCAGACTTTAATCTTAAATCTTTAATCGCGCTGATAAATTTCTAAAGACCTAAAGCGTGGCTTTGTTAGTAAATGCTGGCATTTGATCCCAATGTTGTGTTCTTCTCGTTGCATTTTTTGGTTCGCTTGCAACTTCACATTTGGTCATAAGAGTGGTGATCATCTTTAAAGGATCATGCTTGATTCCTTAAACCTGCAATAACTGATTGTTTGGCCACTTAGGGGCAGTAGAAACATTTTGTGAACATTTACGTATCATCACCTTTTACCCGATATGGCACACTTGGGAAAAAATGCTAACTCGAACATCCAGCAGTTACAGAGCAACATCATCATTCATTTTGAGTCATTTTCCTGGCCACCGGCTGAACCTAAGTCCAATAGTCACTCTCTTTTAGTTCTGTCACCAGCTCCTTCGGGAAACATCTGGGTCTTTGGGGACTTAATGCTCCACTGTGTTCACCAGCTGGCCTCTCACTGTGGCCGGCTGCCATTCGGTGCTGGGCAGGTAGTGGACAGCAGAGCAATCGCCTGCTGTGGCCAAAAATGACACTATGAGAGCGATGACAGTGAACCAAAACAGTTCATCAATGAGCTCCGTAAAGCTGAGGGGAGCAGCAGAGTGAAGTGATAATTTTATGTAGGTTCATCACAACTAGGGACCCCTTTCACATTGTCACATTGTTTTTACATTTTCATTTGATATGAAAACAGAAAAAAGAAAATCTTGTCTACACTTTCGGTGGCCACTTTCAAATGAATTCTATACAACAGAGGTTTCCAAAGTCTGGCACTGTGGCCCCTCTCCCCCTTTCCAAAAACATTATACTGTTACCATCTTTTCTGTGTCTTTGATCTTACTTTATGAATGTCTATATAAATGTTTCCTCAGTGGTTTTGGCATAACCTGCCACTGCAATGTGCACTGCAACTCAGTATGAAACCTTGGTTGCTCTTTCACCTCGGCCTCCCCAAACTCCGGGTGGTTTACGCTACCGGTCAAAAGTCTTAGAACACCTCCACTTTTCTAGTTGTTACTGAAATTTACACAGTGTAATGTCTCAGTGTAGTCTGAAATTAAAGCACTGAACAAATAAATAATAAAGATTTTTAAGAATAAGAATATGAAACCATGGAATATTAAATCCTAAACTTTATCTAAATTTTTTACTCATTCAGCAGCCGAACGCACTCGTGGCAATCTCTTCATAATGGAAATAAGACATTGTTCTGAAAGCTCATCCCAACCCTGTTGCAGAACTTCCCACGAATGCGTTGCGCTTGCAGGCTGCTTTGCTTTCACCCTCTGTCCAGTTCATCCCAAAGCAGCTCCATGGGGTCTAGGTTTGGAGACCGTGCTGGTCTTCCATCACTTGAGGCCACCGTCTGGTTCTTTTCTTCTAATGTCACGGGTCATTATCTTGCTGTAGGATGAACCCCTGACCAAGCGGTCTGTCTTCATTTGTTACCTGCCTTTTTCTGACCATTCTGATGGCAATAAACAGTACTGCCACCTGCAGTACAGTATTGTCCTAACAATGCATCAGAGGGTGTAGTAACAGTTTGTTCCAACACTGCCTTCGTACAGATAGAGGGTTTGTGAGTCATCAGCAAATGTTGGGGCTCCTGTAGGAGCTGTTTGCATCATCTATCAAGGCTTAATTTACTTCTATTGTTGCAGGAAAGTTGTAAAATAACCAGTTTCCCCTGAAAAAAAGACCCTTTTGTATGAAATCTACATGGTTTTTCAGTTTTTGGTAATCTGTACTTTTTTTTTTTTTTTTTTTTTTACCTTGTGCAATTTGACACTTACCTTTGTACCATTTAAGATTTTTCACTGAACTTGAACTGCTTAAACTTCAATAAAAACTGGACCAGCGGTGTATATATGAACTCAATCGAAGTAGCACAGGTGCAATCATCTTTACAAAAAACAGGTCACGGCGAGTCATTTAAAACTCAGCTCGAGTTACTGTTCATCATATTTCCATCATTTCGGTTTCGCTGCTGTAGTTTCAGGCTGCGATGCTCTTGGTATCCAAACATTGGCTCATTTTTCTATTTCAAGTACCTTAATTGCCTCCGTGAGCTGTGTGTCACGGCCACTGCAGGTGCTGCAACTGCTGCCTGTGTTGACATGGGGGCCAAATCAGCGGGCCTAATGACAATAAATAACTTCCTGTTGTTCTAAGAAGGCTGGCTTGCACTTGTTCCTTTCACCTTGGTTTCTATTCATTTCAATCCAGTAGGAAAATCATTTAGCAGACTCTTTGTTGTGCAATCACAGTGAACATGAATGACTGAAAACCAATGGATGCCTGCAACCGAACATTTAAAAACACAGCACAGTTTTCAAAATTGTTATTTTATTGTAAACGGGCTAAAACGTGCAAAACCACTGGTACGGTCACTTTAATTACGGACTATAGTCCTTATATCTGACTTTATTCAGTATGTTATCCACAATAGCGCACTGTATCATGTGCCAGAGACAATTTATTTTCATATACGGATTTGAACTTGACTCTAGCATGCATAGGAATTATGACTCTGGTCCATTCGGAGCAAAGGACCTTTTCTTACGGCAGTAAACATTGATTTCTTTTAATCATGACCACGATCATTCTCTCACTTTAACCATGTGGTTATTATCGTGACAGTTACGACGAAGGTCCCCTGACCTTAACAAAGTAATCATTTCGACCGAAACCGCGACGTTTCCATGACTCAAAGTCTTTTTGTACCCAAACCGTAACAACATCTCTTTAAGATCAGAAAAGAGTTTCTTTTTTTGCAGCGGTGATTTGTGATGGTTTTGGACAGCACAGACAAATGACTGATATAGGCGTCAGATCAGAAAACACTTACACGTGTCATTCCGGATAACTACGATGTATTTTTCTCGATTTATTTTGGGGACGTGTTGGGTAGTCTAGACATCAATATACACAGTTCAGCCACAACGTTTAAACCAGTTACCGGTTGAAATGTTGTGGCTGATCAGTGTATATTAAGAAGAAAGCACCTTACTTGCAGAAATGTAAATATTTATTACAGTTCCTGATGTGCAGAAATCACCAAATGAGAAAAAGAGAGAAAAAATTGAACGTAAATGGACAGTGGAGACTGACAGGAATAGGCAGCACATTTCGAGCTCTTCCTCACCCAGCACTGAACCTACAGTATATTGCTGCACATGACACGTTGGTGGTTTTCTGACACAGGAATGTTCTTAAAATGACATGATGATGTTTCCGATCTTGATAAATGTGTCTTTCATTTTGTTGTAGTGTGAGCTTCACTAAAGAGCATTAAGGAGCTGTGAAGAACCCAGAGTAAGGAGAGAGAATATAAAGACAGAGCTGTGGGAGAGCAGAGAAAATGAGGAGATTATGATGAAGAGCATTAAGAGGAAAAGGAAAGGGGTAGAAGAAGGGAAGGCTGAGGAACAGAGGACGGCGGTTTGTCTGTATGTGTGAGTGGAAGAGAGGGAAAAGGGTGGAGAAAGAAAGAAAGAAAGAAAGAATGAAAGACAGAAGAAAGAAAGAAAGAAAGACCAGAGTCCAAGAGGAGGAGAAACAGCAGGAGGAGGAGGAGAGTGCAACAGAGGGAGGGAGAGCAGAGGAGAGAGGATGATTTGTGGCTCTCTCCAGCGCGCTAGCGTTACAGGAATGGGCCTCCAGGGCAGCATGAAAAGCCTCTTGATTGTTAGGAGTGGTAACTGGAGCCCTCAGCTCCTTGCCCTGATAGATTTATTTACATTTCAGCGCCTGGACCCCACTTAGAAAAAAAAAAAAAAAATGATACAAGGCAGCCGGGGCATCAATATTTTGTAGTAGTGATGATCCTCCTTTTGCCCAGCCCCCAGCTCTTTTGTTTCATGACTTAATGGTGGCGGCGATGCTGCATGATGTACCTTTCAGTCATTGGCTGGGATGGACGCAAGCGGTTAACTGTCCATTATATCCGTAGTCTGCATTTGGATAACTAATATACAACATGCCTCTGGAGATATTTTTTAAATGGTTGAGAAATTTCACTGTGGGTGTGAGAGTGTTTTTGTCTCTACTTAACCTTAACTTACACATAATCAATGTCCACTTCAGGAACACGAACTGCATTAAAACCATCTGAGTGAGCACACAACGGCACCTCTCAGTTGTTGTGCCGCTGTGATTACTTTCAAGTCACTCCAAATGGCCCGGCTGTCACTTCATTTCGAAGGGCTTAAAGACACTTTTGCCGAACCCCTGCGGCGCCAAATTTTAGACCAAAAAATGCAATCTAAAATTATAATTGGCCCTCATGGTATTAATCTGGGTCTACTCTGTAATTACTTCAAAGCAGCCACTGAACGCCACATTTTCTTTCAGCCTTTAGACTGTATCTCTGACATCACATTGTTAATTTACTGTTTATTTTTTTTATCATTTATCCTGAGAAGATGTACCAATAAAATCTTTCTTCTTCTGAATGTTGTTCACTACAATGTTTCTCCACTGCTGCCTTGCTTAAGAGCCGCCACAGTAACAGTACAGTAACTGGGAAAACATCAATTCTCACTCTCTCACATTTTTCAGAGGGTCGAGGGAAAGGCTCCACACGCAGTCTCACCTCTAAAACGTCGGGCTCCTGCCTGGATGGAGGTTAGCGGCAGGCATTGACGGAGCGCTGGCGGGCAGGTGGAGAATGGGGAGCCATTTATCCAGCTGGCAGCGCAAGAAAAGCCACCGGAATAATGACAGAAAAGTATGTTTGAGATTTAAGCTGTTCTTCCTAAAAAGAACGACTGACGACTAAGAATTTACAGGCATGCTGGCAGCTCTGCGAGGCTGTGCTTTGAGCTCGATGCTAACGTCGGCATATGGTCAAATGCTCACAGAGACAGTGCCAACATGCCGATTTGCTACTTAGCACAAAACCCTAAGTACAGGTGAGGTTGATAGAATTTTGCAGGTGTTTAGTGGCAAATTTGACCTGATGATGGGATTAATATCGTAAGGTAGAGGACCACTAAAGATATTACAGTTCATCCTGATGGGGACATGAATGTTATGGCAATCCATTGAATAGTGGTGGACTGACCTACAGACGGGCATTTCCATACCTAGACGCAGGCTGCTAGCATGGTTAAAGAAATAGAGATCAGATCTTCCGAGGGCTCAAACTAACGTCTTCAGATGTTTTGTTTTGTCCAACCAACAGTCCAGATCCCCAAAATATTCCCTTCACAAATCATAGAAAAGCAAGAAAGCCTGGAAACATTCACATTTGAGAGAGTGTAACCAGTGAAGTTTTGCTTGAAAAGTGACTTAAATAAATCAAAATTGTTCCTGATTAATTTTCAGTCAACAGACTAATTGATTTATGGACTGACTGTTTCAGCTCTATTCCACATTAAGCTGCATGATAAAGTCTAAATCTAAACCCCGGCGAATCCCTGAAAACACTGAATGTGCTAGATATTCTCTGCTTATCTCTGCATTGACTAGATGCAAAGCTCTGTAAAGCCCAGTAACTGAATGAAACTCTTTTTTTTTACCTGGAAAGACAAAGTTTTGTCATAGGTTTAAGATGAGCGCCAGTTAAAAACTTTATAGCTTTCTATAATTGAAACAAAACCAGAAAAAAAGTGAACTATGCCGTTTTGACATTAACAATTCAGCTTCTATATAAAGGACTGTAATTGTTAAAGAACAATATATGGAGGGGGGACATGGTGGCATAGTCAGAAAATAAGAAAAGAGCCGATAAATTACTTGAGGAGAAAATACAGAAAGTAAAAGCCAGACTGAACCGCCAGACGTGTCAATAAGAGCAAACACTAAATGCCAACATAGTGATTTTGATCATTATGAGTGTATTTTATTCCACACGGTAATTACATTTGAGATGTAAGCACTTAATCACAGAGAGATTTTAAACTAGAAGTCAAAGTAGATTTCTTACAGACTTTTTGTAATACTTTCTTGGGTGAAACAGCAAAATGCTCATGTTCAGTGGTAGAACATCTACTCTGTACTTCAGTACAGTTTTGAGGTACTTGTACTTGAGTGTTTCCATTTGATGCAACTTAATACTTCACTACACTTCAGAGGGAGATTAATATATATATTTGTATATATATATATAATATTATTTATTTGACAACTCTACTGTTACTTTTTGGATTAAAATTTTACATACAAAACTTATGATCAGTTTATAAAATATGTAGCAAAGTTATAGATTAAACTGCCAGACAGTGAATAAAGTGGAGCTGCAAATATTTGTTGATTAATCTATTAGCTGATTGAGGGAAGATCAATCAGGAACAATTTTGATGATCGACATATCGTCAAAATATCGATGACTAATTTTCTTAAATGTTCCTGCCGTAAGATATTTCATGTTCAAGCCTCACGCTGCTGCACCATGAGCTTGAGTTTTGTATTGAGCGATTTTCCGAGAGGAGAACAAACAGAATGGGCCAAGAGCAGCAGCAGCAGCAGCAGCAGCAGCAGCTCTGGGCATCCAGCAGATATCCACAAGCAGACGGCTCTCAGTCTTAAGTGGAAGAGCAGCAGCCTCTCTCCCATTTAGGATAGTGGGCTATTTAGCCTGACAGCCATTAAATATGAATTAAAAACCACACAGGCCTCTTTGCCTTCGAAAATGTCATTACATATCTTTATGGCAGCCGATTGTTGAATAAGCAGTTTGCAGGGCTCCCCTGGGGGCAAGGCTGGGGATGGGAGTGGAGTGGAGTGAAGTGGATGGAGGGAGAGGAGGGAGGAGGAAAGAAACCGGGGTGGTCAGATAAGTGGTGGAGTGGAGAGATAGGGGGACAGATGGGTGGAGGAGCAAGGAGAAATGAGAGGATGAGTGGAGGGGTGGCAGAACAAAAACAGAACAGGAAAGGAGGGTGTGTGTGTGTGGGGGGGTTGTATGGCCATGCGTAGATGTGAGGCTCGGAGGATGGAGAGAGCAGTGGAGGAATAACAGACAGGTCTGATATAACGGATGAGGCCTAATAGCAGCTGAAATGGAATCTACATTACAGGTCCTAACTGAGTGCAGTACTTCAGGGGCCGGGCCCCGAAAGGAGCAAATAATAGCGCTGGCTTGAAGTGGTGCTTCAGTTTCTCTCCAGCAGATGAGGGAGATGTGTAGGGTGGAACTAAGGATTGAAGGGAAAAGGGAGTACTTCAGTGACATACTGGCCTTCGTAGTATTTTCAGCGTCGTTAAAAATGTCTCAAAGGTCAGCGACTGCCTGGCAACTCATTTACTGCACAATGTCCGTGGCGTGGCCGGCAAGCCCAAACCGCCAAGCTGTAATTATCCAAGCTGCACCTCCACATGTTGATGGCTATTGTTAAAGAAATTAAGATATTACCATTGGTCTTGTTGCATTTTTGAATGCACCCTTTGTGGCCTTAATACAGCTCATTTCAGTGAAATACGTTTGATATACCCCCAGACAATAGCTATTTAATGAGGTTATTTTCACTGGTGCACTCAAGTTTATCCTACAGAATAATGCCTCAGATTGTCAAGAGGACCATCGCATGAGAGAACAAAAATTACCATAATGTATTCTTTATATGTTACTTTACTATTTTCAGTCAGTCAAACACCTCCTAGCCAATTGCACTGGTCTGATTTGTCTGCAACAAAAGGACACTACAAATGTACGGTGCAGTGTCATCCCCCAGAGGACTAATGCGGTTTTCAAGACCGCTCGGTAATTTGGCTTCATTTGCTGCTCAACTTGTGATTGTTTTTCATGAAAATGTTGCTGATGAAAATCAGACATATGTGCTCTGTACATCAATTGGTGGTGGTTGGGGGGGGGGGATTTTACATTTTATATGCTGTGATTCCACGATGGCGTCTTCCATCCTTGCCAGAATACCGTTAGTGCTGAACAAAAACGGGCGAACGGTTCTTTTCTACCCGATACTTTGAGTTTGATACCGGGTCTACACTGGCACGTACTGCCCCCAGGAACTGACAGAGGCTCTCGCCTTTTACCGCCTGTACGGGGTTTTAAGATACCAAACTGTCCCGCCATATAGATGGAACGTTTTCCCCTTCAGGGCTACCTTAGCTGTATGCGCGCACTGCTGAGACGGTTCAGTGCTATACGCTCGACTACATGCTCGACTCGACTGGCCATGATGCCAGCTGTCGCTCACGCTCGCGGCCCCACACGCTTCCTGCACAGGCCGAACTGCAGCGTGTACGGGGGAAAAAAATAACGGAGAGACCACTTGGAAGCTCCGCGGCTCGCCAGATGTGTTCGTGTACCAGAGTCAGACAGTAGACTCAGGGCTTGTGCCTGTGGATATCGCTCCTGATTCCTGCTGAATGGAGACACTGGCTGATGCAGTTTAGCGAAGTTGCACAACTTTTATTGCCCATTGGTTGATTGATTTGCATTTTGATTTAAACACTTTTATCATCTCCAGGTTATTTTTTATTTCTGCCACTGTCGACGCAGGAGTTGGTAGAGTTTTGTTCACTTACTTTAAAAATACACGCTCAGCATCGACACACGCGACGCAGCAAGTTCAGTGAAAACACTTTTGGATCTCATAAGGTATCAGCTTTTTGTAGCCTGCTGCTTAATATTTTGATATGATTATGAACCATATCGTTTTACTTCCTCTCCACACTTACTTATTATGGTTGTGTGCAAGACTCAGTACCAGAAAACTCGAAACACTTGATACATTCGCGGTCCAGACCGGAGGCCGAATAACATTTGAACCTCCCTGCATCAAATCTGGTCTTCCTCTGCTGACGAACAACGGACGATAATCTGAAAAAAGCGGCGCGGTGAGCGTCGGGGACAAGATATCACAGTTTCTCTAGATATGTGATACAAGATATCACAGGATGAATATCAGTCTGAGCAGTGCCACTCAAGCAGCTCTGTAAGTTGGCCACACGTATCCTTTCATATTAAGCAACACCAGTATCTCTGCTTTTTAAGGTTCCACAAAGGGAATGCATATAGAATGGCCTGAATTTTATTATTGAATATTATCCCAAAAAGCCAAAAGATACCAAGACGCTGTCATTATATCAAATGGGATTTTAGGTTTAATTTCATTCAATCACGATTTGAACTGTCAAGCTCAACATGATACTTGGGATTAATATTCAAATGTCTTATTTGAAGAGTTTCTGATTCCAAATCCCACGTCGTGGTTTACTGGGAGGACACGGCCCCCCCCCCACATTCTCTGACCGTAGGACCTGGCAAGGGCCATACGTCGGATCGTGTGTTTGTATTCAGCGTTGCCAAACCACGTGCGGCGGAAAAACCCGTTTCTGTGGGGCGCGGCCACTTGACTGCCAGCCGGACATCAGCCTGCAGCGGAGACCCCAAACACAAGCCCCCCTCACTTCCTGGTAGGGCTCAGCCTGCCAGCTGCTGCCAATCAAACACAGGGTCCCACATCGGTGGAGAAGCAACGGAGCGTTCCTGATATTTTCCAAAAGAGCTTTGTTTTCTTCCTTTTAATAATACTTTTTTTTTTAAAATAAAAACTATTGACATTAAAAAAAAAAAAAGACTGAAATTCCTTTGACTGAAAAAAAAGCAGATGTTATTTCAGTCGGACACTTAAATTTCTCAGCATCATCACGAGGGCTGGAGATTTGATTGATAGTAGAGTCAAAAGCTGCATACAATTCCTCTCCAAAGTTACATCTTGACTGTCATAATGTGATTTAACCTGCATATTCTCTTTCCACTGTCTGAGCACATGTCTGAGTTTAACGCGTAGACGTGGACGGCGGAGAAAGAAGATCTTTTACTGCAGTAAAAGTAGTAGTACCACCGTGTGGAAATACTCTTTAAAAGCCCTGCATTCAGGGAAGGCAAATCAATAAAATACCCGGGAGTGTTAATCACTCAGGAACTGAATAAAGTATATGAAACAAATTACATCATGATAAATAATAGGACACGGAATGATAAAACAAAATGATCAGCGCCGGTACTGGACCCTTGCTATATGTCTTCTTTATCACTACCAGTCAGAATCCCAGAATCTCAGTTCACTGCATTGGGATAAGCAGATATCTCGGCTTATCTGGCCAGGAGCAAAGGGCGAGGGTAAAATTTTAAGACACTTCAAACAGACAAGGTCAGCGGAGGGCAGCCACTGCCGAGTCACAGAGAGCGCTGCTAAACTGCCCAAACGAGATACATCGTCTGCTGGCGCTCCCCGGGGTATCAAGCTAGATGGAAACACATTAAGCTAAATCTGAGTCAGAAATAAAAGCTGTTTGTGCACTCATAGAGGGGGAAAACTTTTAAAACTCTTGAAAATTCAAAAGGAGATTTCACTGTAGAAAAATGATGAGCTGTACAGATATTTACAGCTAAGACGGTGGTAGAGAAACTGAAAAAGGAATCGCCGCAGAAGGTAATAAAGGTGCGTACAAACAAGCCCCCTCAAAGATTGTTTCTAAACCGTGCAGTAGTTTACAAAAAAGAAACAGAAGAAATTCACTATGTGTAAAATTGAAATGGGAACTAGAGTTGAACATTAAACTGTCGAAGAGTGATTGAGAATCCATGTGTGGAAGGCAACAAACCTCTACTGGCGCTAAAAGGTGGAGGGACTTCAGATGGAAGAATTTAATCCGCTTTATTGCTGCACCCCACATAAAAAATGAACAACTGGGCAAACAACAGCACTGCTGGGGAGAGTGTGGGCAGGAGAATGCCGGTCACTCACATGCAGTATTTTCTGGTCATGTATAAAAATTCAAACACCCTGGGACAGGGTTATTCAGATCCCTGAAGAGAGTTTTAGGTTACAAGATCCCCAGGGACCCGCGGACTGCGTACCTGGGGTCGGTACCGAGGGGGCATCATTCAAAAGAAGGACATCTACCGCCTCAAAATCGTGGTACCTGCATGTAAGAAGGTCATCACGAGGAGCTGGTTGAAAGGTGACCCTCCCTGACCGGGACAGTGGCTGGGCATTGTAGAGGAAACGTACTCCATGGGAAAACTGACCCATTGTCTAAGGTCTAAAGTAAAGAAGAAGGGTAGCGCTCTCAGCCGGTCTGAAAAGACTGGATCAAAGGTTGTAAAGAGAGAGTAGTGACCCCCCCCAGTTAATTAGCATATTAGCAACAAAAATATACACTTAAAGTATCAAAATTAAAATTATTATGCAGAATGGTGCATTTCAAACTAATGAATATTAAATTGTGGGATTATATTTTTAATGCATTAATGAGAACATCACTTCAGTGTTCCAGCTGTTAAAGATGGGGCTAATTATTTTACAGTATATACTGCCCCCCCCCGATCAATAAAGTCTTATCTTAATCTATAATAATACATGATCATTTATTTGTTGATTATCTTTTGTGTTATTATTCTGAATCTGCAAAGTCGCGAGTAACTAAAGCCGATAGATAAACGTGTAGTAGTAGTAAAAAGTACAATATTTGCATCTGAACTGTAGTGGAGTAGAAGTAGCATAAAATGGAAAGACTTAAGTAAAGTACAACTACCTCAAAGCTGGACTCGAGCACAGTACTTTAGTGAATGTGCTTTGTTACTTTTCACCACTGTTGACAATCAACTCATAGATTTGATTGATTGCCGAGTCAAAAAGACTGCATATAATTCCTACCTAAATACTTTCATCCCTAGCTCCATTCTAACGACATGTATTCCCGTCACAAAGTGAGCACATGTCTGGGTTTAAAATGTAGAGACTGGCAGTGATGTGCCGACTCTGTTTACATTACAACCATGTGTCGTTAGAGTCCGTCGAGCGGACGGCTCGACGGATGGAGAGATGGTCGTATGCAAGGATGGAGAGGCAGACAGCATGCCAGACACGAGCAGCCGCTGATTGTTGTTCTATTGATCACGCGACTGGTCAATACATTGCTCCGTCTGAAACATTATCTACCACTATCAGGTTGTCCCAGGCCGTCTCCCAAAACAAAAAAAACAAAAAAAAATAAGGCCCTACAACGTATGTATTCAATACAGGCTTGTTGCAGCAGCTTGTAGAGTCAGTGCAGACATAGCTTCTCACATATTCAGGACCAGCCGACTGATTTTTGCTAGTTTCTTGTGCGCGCTGCGCAGAGAAAAACCTGATTCACACCTACAGCAGTCGGTCCAGTCCCTCCTCATGTTCCAAACAGCAACTGCAATATTTTGGTCGAGCGTCTGGACACAGAGGTGCACAGCTTCACTTGCACTCTCATTTTCCCTGCATTGCTCTGTTTTGTGGACGTGTGTGTGTGTGTGTGTGCATGTGTGTGCGCTGTCACTCCTGTCAGTCCACTTAAGGGCCTTTGGTTTCAGAGGAAGCCATTGTATTTCCTCCATCGCCTAGCAACCATCACCAAGGCCAGCGCTCCATTGTTGCGGAGGCTGAGCACCTGAATTGCCTGCTGCCTGTTTCTACTTTTCAAAATTGTACTGTAATTTCACAAAGTGGTGTTTCAGCATTAGAGAGAGAGAGAGAGAGACGGCCGGGCTACAAATTGGAGGGCTATGAAAAATGGGGGAAGCTTCTTTTGCTGGTTTCACATCACGAGCTGCGAGCATTTGCAAAAGCCACACAAACAGTGGAGAAGCATCGTTCAGCCGGCGATGGCAAAATGAAAACAAGCAATGAACGATTTAAATAGCGTAATGTATTCAACCTATACCATGCGTGTGTGTTCGTGCCTCGGAGAGAGCGCGAGAGAAGTGGAAGCAGAGAGCGTGATTTAGACCGCAACTGAAACAGGGATTAAAAAAAGATGGACGCCTGAAATTGTCTTTCATGAGTTCACAGCAGATGTGTGTTTATGGCTTCATAGTTTGTTGAAATGCACTTTATAGACCGAGAGAGAGAGAGAGAGAGAGAGAGGGAGGTAGAAATCCACAAAGACAGGTTGACAAAGAGTGAAGAGAGAGAGAGAGAGGGAGGGAGAAGGAGAGAAAGGTGTAGGTACAGAGAGAGAAGAAAAAGGAGAAAATGGGAAAAACATGAACAGAGCAACATGTAGTGGGTGGGACTTGTGCGCTGAAAAGGTTTGTGGGCTAGATTTTTCTCAGTGACGTCACTTTTACACAGTTTCCTTGAATAGCACCTGTGTGCATGGGGGCTGTCTGTCTGTCAGTTCTGAGTAAAAACATAAACCATGCCAGCAAAAACATATCTATCAGTGTTCTCCACTGGTCAATGGAGACAGACTGTGTCCTTTTTTTCCCTCAGAAGCCAACATCGACTCTGTTGTCTTCAGTGCTATGTGTTAGAAATTGGCCCCCTGAACCTTTCCATTTTCTCAATCCCAAATCATTTTAGCGTCTTTTCCGTGAGCCTACGAACATTTTTTTAAACATCTCTTTTGTGAATTCAAGTGAGTTCAATTTTTTTTACAAAGACTCCGCTTTCTCTTTGTGCAGTGAAAATTTCCTCCTTTTTGTGCGCCTGCAATCGACGCCCTTGCGGATGACCCCAGGTGCCTAATTCAGAAATGGTAAGTGCCAACAATTTTACCATCAGATAAATCTGTGTGTCTCTCGTTATGCTGTATATCTTTGAACTGTATTGACTGATAGGTAGCGAGAATATCTGTAGCGCCTTTTGAATATTTACTGTTTTATTCCTGTTTATTGCAGCAATTTACCTCTGCTAATCCAAAAGAAAGCGTTTTCCCCCATAATTCGTGACTGTCTTGCCGTTGTCTGCCAATGTCAACTGCTTTCTCTTATTGATTTTCAGTTGAGCAACTGGTCCATTCTGTCTCCGCATCCCTGCATTTAACATCAGATTGCTGCACACAGATGCGACAACCAGACTAATCCGGTTGTTCTTGATCATTAATGAAAAGTATTCGAAAAACACACAAATTTTAATTGAAAAATACACCCAAACGGGCAGTTATCTGCCAATATGCACACCTTAGATGGGCGCGAGTAAGCACACACACACACACACACACACACACACTCACATACTGTAGATGTATCCATGCACAGATACAAGCAAAAGCATACACACACACGCATCGCACGTGCACGCGCACACACGCGAAGATCCGGTTTCATTGTATCTGTGAGGTCCACTCACACACACACACACACACACACACACACTCACACAGGGTTGTCTGTGTAGAGGGTCCGGAGAGATGGCAGCACTGTTGGCCGACGTGCTATCAAGTGTCAGCAAATACTCACATCATTCTTCAAATTCAGTAGGAATCGGTTTCACACAATGAAATTTTACACACATTGTGAGTGCAGAGCTGTGAATGTGGCAACAGTTTGTCACTTTTTTTCTTTAGGCGGCATCGAAAAAGATTGAATAATAGATTCATTACATGTTTATCTTTTGTGAGAAGAAAAACATGTTTTTCTCTTCTTGAACTGAAGCAAGTAACACTTGCACAGCATGTATGAAGGTGACAAGAAAATGCTTCTGCCAACAAACATTTCCTTTTCTTAATATGTTATATACACATTTATGACATAAGTATGTGATAATTCAAATATATGGGGTGAAGTGTTGCTATAACATTTTCAATTAAAGTGTTTTTTCTGATATAAATCAAGCACCTAATGAAATGTATAATTTGTTCACTGTAGTGTGTGTCCATCACTGTGATGTGTGTCCAGCTAAAGCATGAACAAAATGGCAAAGTGCCAGTGAGAAAAACGACTGACTGTACGTCTCCCCTCCGAAGCTGACTTCAGACGTCCGGGACGCTAATCAGTGTTAAATTATTGATCATTATTGACGACATTTAAAAAAAGCTTACCCGCAGAACCCGTAGACTTTATTCGCTTTGTGGAACTGTGTACGGTACGTGCATGCAGCAGAAATGTTAAATTAGTACAGCAGTTTTCAGCTGGAGGGGGTTGGGAGAGCACAGTGGGAGCCGGTTTACAGGGGATACAAAGTGTTTTGCTTTCACATGTAAAAATAATAGATTTTTCGCAGCCTCTTATAGCTTCTTCAATAAGTGATCAACTGAAACAACTTGAAAATGAAAAGAAAAACCACTGTCATCCACTAATCTGTTCACAGCTTCATATTTTGAGTGTTTTTGTTTTTTAATTATGTTTATGTAATCCTGTATATTCTTTGGAGCCTCTTATAAACTGCTATTTCTTTTTACTTGGGCTGCCAATAACAATTAAAGATAGAGAACAAGTGAGAAATACCTATCGCAGTATCCCTGAGCATAAAGCGACATCTTCAGATTTCTTGTTTTGTATCGCCGGTAGCCCAAAACCTAAAATATTCCATTTACTATAAGAAAAGCAGCAAGTTCTCACATTTGAGAACTTGGAACCAAGATTACTGCTTTAAATCATCATAAACTTAATTATGGAGAATCGGCTGTTCAAAACTAAATTTGATATATTAATATTGTTAGAGCTTTAAAATTCTTATAAGGATATTAATGTGCTCACAGCGCCTTTTCTCTTCAACCATTCACCTATTTATTTCAGCAGGGTTGCGGACTGACAGCTGAATCGAACTGACACTGAAATGATTAACACTGACGTCAGTGCATAAAAACGCACCGCGGTGACTGAATAACAGCTTGTCAGCGGGTGTTTTCTCTCCGTTCCAGCTTTCGGGATTGTCACTGGTTGTAACGAGCCTGGGGTCACACAGTTTGTCCTGGCAGATAACCCCCCGACACCAACACCTGGCCCTGCTTCAAACCCCCTCCGCCTTCATCAATCCCTTGGCCTCGTCCTTCCTCCAGGACATCGGGCTCTCAGACAGTTGCGTCCTTCACGGGTTCACACTAAACTGTCGGTTCCATGTCTCAAGGTAGAGAAACTGCAGGTTTTGCATGTTTTGGTGGTACAGTGCATAGACAGAAGTGTAAGTAATTATATTTATTAACGCGACGTACTGGGAAAAGGGAACAAAATATTCCATACAAGTAAATAGAGTTGCAAGGTGATGACTTTATGATTCCTGTTTTCAAATATGAAAAATGCTGGATGAAAGATAATGACGTAGTCGCACAGAGATAATTGCAGTAATTGAAATAATAACACGCGCAGGGGAACTTGTTCATCTACTTTTTAAGTTTGTTTCTTTCAAGCGCTTTTACAGCTGCCTTCTTGACCGGCTGCCAACAGATTCATTCAGTCTCCACAAGCACAAGGAGAAGGCCGTGCAGAACTGCCAGTACTGCCGTGAAACACAGACTCCGGCCTTCAACCCGAAGGTCTGAAGGGGTTCCGAGGAAAGTTTGCTTTTGAAGGAGAGCCATGGAGGCTTTGTCAAAAGCCCCTTCAGCCCGCCCTTGTCTGGACAGGAGGATTTGGATCATGCATTAGCTCAAGGAGGCCACCTTGAGTATGTCTCTTAACTTGGCAACAGTACTGGAAGGAGTAGGCAGTGACAGACGACAGAGGGAATGCGTTTTCATGAGTAATCTATATATATATCTATATATATATATATATATATATATATATATAGATATATAGATATATAGATAGATAGATAGATATATTCAAATGTTTTTATTGGTATGAAAAATGCTTTGCAAGATTTTAAGTTACAGAGATAAAGTCTGTGTTTTAGAAAAATACTGCTCAGTTATTTGACAAAAAAAACAAAAAAACAATTCATGGCCTTCACTGTCTGGATGAAGGAGTCCGCAGCAGCTTGGAAGACTAGTGATTTTGTTGTTTTGTGGTTAAACTGACAACAAGTCATTGTCTCCCTCACTGCTGTGAGACACGAGCTTGAAGTCGGGCCAAGCCTATAAAATGTTTTTGCAAAATCTTACACTGGCGTCTAATTTCCCTTTGGGTAGTGGGATAATAAAAGGGGGGGGTCAGGTGCTCCAATTGCCTCCCAAGAAGAATGAGCAGTAATTCCACTCTGATGTGTTGCTACTGTGCACAGCTGACTCATCTGGACCAAATCAAAATTCATCCCTGTGGAGAAATCACACAACTTTGGGTCAAAATTTCTTCATCAAATGTTAAAAGCCTAGTAACAAAAAAAGAAAAAAAAGAAAAAGAAAAGTAAAACTGTGAATTTACAGACTTCACAATTAAAACACTGGGTCACATAGGCAGACAGGACTGCTTGGATTGTAATTTCATAACGGCATGAAAAATGCTTTACCCCGATGCATATTATCGTTGAATTGTAGCTGGGTTAGTGATAGATAAGGAAGAGGCTATTCTCAACTGTGTGTTTAAAAATCATTGAGGATCTTTAATGGATTTTTTTAATCAGGTTTCAGGGTGATTTGCGCATTCAAATTGACTTTTGTACAGGAAATGAATCCTAGGCTCATATCTGCAGGGTCTGTGGTGAGTGATGTATGAGATGACAGCCCACAGAAGAGACGAGGAATGTGACTGATAAGAAACAGAAAATTTTTTTTATTTCAAAAAGAAAAATTACTTAATTACGGGTGTGTTATGTATCAAGTCCCTGGCAGCATTTCAATAACACACGGTCTTCATTGTGTTAGAAATAGAAATAATAATATTCCAACCTTTTTTCCCAGCTTGAAAGTGTTCTGCTCATGCAGAGGTTTGTTATGAAGACTTTTATGAAGAGAAAATGGACGAAACTGTATTTGAGGTGTATCTGAGACATTGATCGACTCTGCAGAAGATGTGGACACAGGGTGAGTGAAACATAAAACTACAGCTTTTTTTTTTTCTTTTTTTTTTTAACACGCTTATGGAGGTGATTTCATTTGCTTTATCTTGTTTTTCCCCCTCAAAGCTTTAAGGTTTTTCTGATAAACACAGGTGAAGTGAGACTTGTTCAACATTTACATAGACAGAGTTGTTATCATTCTGATTGTGTATCAGGTTAATTATAGGCTCAAAGTCAATACATCCATGATTTTTGAGTTAATCTCATCAGCCTGATCTTATCCCCGCTTCAAACTGGACTCTAACCTATTTGACAACCTGCTTCTGAATATTGAACCATGAATGATGGAAAACCCCAATGACCCAGAGGTTAGGGGTCCTATTGATATCGACATTTACCGCACTGAGCAGCCATCATCAGATTCTGATAAATTTTATTTTATTTCAGCTTTAGTACTTGCCCTTTAGCTTTCCATAAATTAACCCTTGTGCTCAGTAGGCAAATCAAATATAGCTCGTATAAGCCAAAATAAAGGATAAGTCAGCTCAAAATAATGACTTTCAGACCCCTTTAATGATGATATTCAAGCGTCACATCTCAAATGACATAAAGACAGAGGAGTATGACAGACAAACACCAGTGAGGCATTCCCGTGAGCCCTAGCCCTTGGTGCGTTTTTGTAGCTGGAACGAACCAACAGCGAGCTCTACTGGGGGGGGAGCAGGGCCTTGGTCTGTTCCATCACCTGCTGGAAGAACTTCTCCATCATGTCGGTCAGAGGCTTGACCTGGGCGTGGAAGTTGTCGGTCAGAGGCTTGACCTGGGCGTTCAAGTTCTCAGTCAGGGGCTTGATCTGATCCTCAATGTTGGCGATGAAGGGCTTGACCTGCTCCTGCAGCTTGGCGGCCTCGGCTTGGACCCTTTCGACCAGAGGCTGGATCTTGGCCCTGCTGTCCTCCATGTAAGTCCTGTGGGAGACAGAGGAAGGGACAGACTTCTGTTAATCACTGCTGCTGATGCTGACTTGTATTGTAATAAAGAAAAATCAACTAATATTGCCAGACGATTTATTAGCGTCTCTCTTAAGAAGAGTCTTTTTGTTGTTGACTATCAGTTGCCAGAACACCAGGTCAATCATGGGTACATGGCATGTATTCAGGCATGCATTTATTCTAAATAATAGGTAATGATAAAAAACAACAACAACCCATTTCACTACCCAAAGAGGTGGTTAGGTTTTACATGTGTTTTGCCACCATAAATATGACATTTTCATCTCAAAAAGTGACACGTTTGTTGTTTGTGAAACCACTTTTTCTGAAGTTCTCAGTTGGATGAGATTTACTGTACATATGGGTTTATAGCCAGTAAAATTAAATTAAAAATAACAAAATGAAGTCAAACTTGCAATTTTGACCATACTACTCTAAGCTGGTTGTTACTTACTGGGCAGTGTTGGACACCTCGAGAGCCTTCACCTTCTCCACCATGTCCTGGGTTGCGCTGGTGATGCTGGAAGACATGTCATTGATGAGCCTGGTGATCCTGTCCACGTCAGACCTGACGTCCCGCTTCACCAGTGACACGGCTTCAGAGCCTGGGAACACACATTTAAACTTCTTCATTCAAACCCTGTAAATTTAATTAGAGCTTAACATAATACAGGGCCGGAAGATGAACGCTGGAGAATATGGACGGTAATTACTTAAAATTCAGCAGACTGAAGGGAAGGCATGCACACTGAAACTATTTGATGAGCACTAGTTCTCAGCTGCTGTGCTAAAAGGCTTTGAATTTGGTTCATTTTCGGGTATTTGTTTTAGTCTAAAACTTGCACGATCCTCTATGACTATAGTCATATAAGTCTTATAAAATTTACTCTAAAAAATTTTCCAAATTATGCAGCAGTGATGTTAAAATCAAAGCAGTGTTTTAGTAGTTGATATTCCGATCAACATCGAATTTTTTTTTTTTAAATCAATGGAAACATGTCTTACCGTGGGCAACAGCCAGCACAGCAACAAGAGAGGCAACGAGGGAGAATTTCATGGCTGCAGATGAGCAAAAACCACCTTAAAGAAAGTTAAAAGGATTAGTCAGACAACACCGAAAGTTGATGATGGCAAACTGCGGAAAAGCAGTTACATGCATAGAAGTTTCTGATGGTAACATTCAAGGTGCTTTTCTCTAATCTATGAACAATACATTCTTGTCTACAGCCATACAAAAGAATAAGAAACACAAAAGTAAAGCAGCAGGAGACAAACCTTAACACCTGCAGTTCTTGGACCTAACGGTGCCTTCTGTCAGGGAGCCGGAGGCATTTATAGCTCCAGAGGATGAGTAAATCGTGGCTAATCAGAATTTAATCACCTCCAACGTAAAGAAGTGACAACACAGGAGGAGTATTATCATTAGGCTGCCTGAACCTTGACACTTGATAGCTGTCACACGAAAGGCACAAAGTCCACTCTGTGTGTAGCGTGAGCGGGAAACAGAGGGACAGATGTTATCCATGAACTGCTGGCTGCTGTGACCTTGAGAATCTTGAGAATTGTGGAGTGTATCTAAGTACATTTACTCAAGTATTGCACTAAAGTACATTTCTGAGGTACTTGTGCTGTCCTTGAGTTTTTTCAATTCTACTTATACTTCTACCTCACTACGTTTCAGTGGGAAATGTTGTACTTTTTACTCCACTGCATTTATCTGAAACCTGAAGTCTCGGTCACTTTGAAGATCAAGGTTTTACACACTAAACAGATGGTCATCAAAAAATTCTGCGTACACATTAGAGCATTGGCGATAACACTAATACAATATACTGTGGCCCTGACAGGGATCATTCTGCCTGCATTATGAGTTCTTTCACTTTTGACACTTTAAGTACATTTTACTGCTTGTACTTCTTTAACAGTGCTTAAGTAAAGTACATTGAGTGTAGGGCTTTTAATTGCAGTGAAGTATTTTTTACCTTGATGAACTACTTTTACTCAAAAAAAAAATACTTCTTCCACCACTGCACGGGTATAAAACACTTTCAGTAGCTGATTAAAAGATAAAGGAGCTGAAGGAAAGAAAAAGGCAAAAAGGTGCAATGTAACCACGAATTAGAAGGAAACGCAAGATCAAAAAAATGCGTAAAGATTTACATTTTTATTTTGCAAATCGTTTCCTTTCCCATACTATTGATTATCTTCCACAGTATAAAGAATCCAGAGTTTTGTTTGCCTATGTTCTGCACTGTATGAGCCCTGAGCCTATTTTTAGGGTGCCTTTTTTTTTTTTTTTGTCGGCAGCGGTTAGTCCTTACATTGTTTGTCTACAACAAAGGGTCAGTTGATGAGACAGCGTTACTCAATTCTGCTGACAAGGCCTTGGACCTCATTTATTCAGCCCTATCAGCAGTTGCTCCATATTGGATGTTGTTCCATACAGCGGACTGAGAGAAGAGCTCCTGATAAACTCATCCAAGTAGATACAGTAGAAGATACTGTAGTTCCCGTGTGTGTCATCATGTGCTTTCTTTGTCTGTTACTTTAAACCCTCACTCTTAATGTCACTGAATAATGTTTCTACAAATCTTCAAATTGTTTTTCTTATTTTATTTTAAATCATTTTTGTTTTTCTTTATGTTTAAACATATTGTGCTCTGTCTTTCCCTAGTGCATTGTTACAGCAGCAGGCAAGGTTGGACATTGTGTGTCTGTTTCTTTTCTTTGTAATTCCTTGTTCGGGAACAATGAGTATGATAAGGTGATAACGAACAAATTCTCAAAATTTAGCAGACTTCATGTACAAAGTGCCTTGAGCCTTTGTACAGTGTCTATAAGAAAATGTTGCTTATGTTAACGTTTCAGCGTGTACAAGTCGGCTGTCACTCTGTGTGTGTGTGTGTGTGTGTGTGTGTGTGTGTGTGTGTGTGTGCCATCTTGGATTCTGCCTCTCAAAGCATATTGAAACAGGGAAAAATGTCAGTGGAAACAAAACCAGGGTGCTTTGTTTAAGGGAAGCAGTGAGGTCAAAATAACTGGATAGCTGATTGTACCTTAAAACTGAATAGATACAACTGAATGTCCATTTAAAATGAACATTGATTTAGGAAGATATTTAAAAAAAAAAAAAAAATTCTGCCTCAACTGTAGAGTTAAGTGACTAACTTCCACGGTTTGGTGGATTCATGTCATGTAATGTTCCTATTGATACAGAGGTGATGTGGATATTCACACGCTTACACACTAGTTCAACATCCACAAGGTTAAAGTTCAAGTCAGCGCTTATCTTTCCTCAGCAAGCATCGCACTGACTTCAGGTCTGTAATAGTGCAGTTTTGTGCTTAAGAATCGTGACAAGTGCCACATGCGTGTACCTCTAAACAAATGACTTGAGATATTTGACATTTTTGATCAAAAAGCAGAATTTGAAGACAGAATATTTGAAAAAGAAAAGGCAATTTTCGATCTCTGATTATCTACGCGGAGTTCACTTCAGTTGAACCCACCGCACAGCATATCTTGCACAAAGTACCTATTACTGATTCTGCTGTTAGCGCAACACTGTAATAAATACCCAAGAAAGCTCCTAACTCAACCTGAAAACCAAACCACTGTCACTCTCTGACTACTGATATATTTTTCTTTTATTCATCCATCAGTCCACGTTTTTGCTGTGGTTTTGAATTGCACAGAAAACGGGGCAAGCAAGAGCAACCCCTAGGTCTTTTTCCTCCAAAGGGTTACAGGGTTCTTCCGGTCAGGTTTGAGACGCGGTCTCTCTGGCGCTGGCCACAAGAGAGCAGCTTCATAAGGCATTGCCAGATCAGTCTTCTGAAACTGCTGAGTGAAGAGTAAGCCCTGCCACCCTGTATTAAAAACCAAATTCTGCCCTTGTGAGTCTGTGATTGCAAGCTGTTGTTCCCTGCCTTAATGTTGTGACCACAGATACTGGTCAAAATGAAATCGTCGCGAACATAGCCTGCTGTTATCCCCACATTAGTGTATGCTTCACCTGATCAGTAGCCACAGTTCCTATTATCCTTGTCTATTAAAAGGACTCCAAGATGTCTGATATCCTCCACTCGGGCCCTTTTGATGCATATACCGCAAACAAAGCCCTCTCAAGATTCCCCAAACTCAGGTATCAAAAAAAGTCTTGTTTTGGTGTAATATTGGCACAGATATAGAAAATGTTCAAACAATTTCAAGACTCCTCTCTCCCCACGGTTATTTGAAAGGTGAAAGGTTATATGTTGTGTCCAGACTGTGTTCCCGATGAATTTAAGGCTTAAACTTGAGTTGGCACTCGCAGGCAGAGTGAGTAGTGTGATCCCTCTAAAGCTGAAGCCTACGCTACCAGTTAGGGACTGCTCTTCCCAAAATGTGTGTGATGCTCAGCCATGACACTCAAACACTCAAAGTTTTCAAGCTAACAAACGGTGACTACCCGTGGCTTTACTTCCAGCATAAGGAATGTTGAAGTGCTCTTTCCACCGCTTTACAAATATATCCCTGTTTCAGCATTTTTCCTGCAGAGAACTGACTGTTATTGAAACTGCCTCGGCAGCCAAGTGGTCCATAAAAGAGTTTGCTGTTCAGAGTCCATTCTGATTCCACATGCAGCAAATTTGGAGATGAAATTGAAAATGTATGGCATTTCCAGAACATCCATACTATTTGTTTTCGTTACACCAGGGCCAGTCTGTGAGTCTCCTCTGTCGTTTGATCCAACTCTCCACCAGACGGTGATAAAGTGACAGTCCCTGATAAAGCCTCAGGCCTCCATACATGGACCAGGACCCTAGGTGCACGAGTGCCCTCTGCTGGTCTTGTGATTTATATTTAACAAGATGCGGGACGATACAGGTGGAAGCATGAGGATCTGTGGCTGGTCTAGAGGTCAAAAACACTCTTTACAAGGGTCTCAGCATCAGGACCCGAACCTAGTGGCCCCTGGTTCATCCAGCCCCCCTGTGTTGAGTTGAGAGGCGCGCAGATGTAGAGAAATTCACTTCAATTTCTCACTTAAGGCCAAATTAAAAACCTCAAACAGGGCCAAAATAAAGCAAAATTGTGGTTTTGCCTGGGTTTTTAGCACACTGGTATATAGCAAAAACAAGGGCAACAAAGCTGAGCAAAGATAAATGAACATAAACAGATGAGTATTGTGTACAACCAAGTAGGGGAAATAAAATCAAGAAAAAGCTGCATACATGGAGCAACAACAAACAACATACAGTATCTATATACAAGTCAAACAGTTTTTACAATAAAAACCACTGGAACTCGTTCATACAAGCTACACATTTCGAGTTGTTCATCCACAAATGTGATTCACTGTTGTTACCTTCTTTACGTAATTTTACGCAAACTCGCAACATCCGTCGACCTGTATGCTCTTTTTTTTTTTTTAGCGTACGGACGTTGCGTAGATCAGCCACAGAGACACACACAGACATCATGGCGGACGTCTTGGACCTTCATGAAGCGGGAGGCGAGGACTTTCCTATGGATGAGGACGGTGATGGTAAAAATATTATCTATACCGACTAGCGGAAGATGTTTCATAAACCCCGGCGTTCAAATGATGTATAAATATTGAGGTCCAGGTGAACGTGGCTACGGTCGGAAATGCAACAAACGCAGACTGCGTGGTTGCAGGCCTTAGAAATGCTAACAAGCTAACATTAAGCTAACGAAGCACTGGAGGTTCATTCAGACGCTCTCTTCAAGCTAGCTAGGTCGTGGTTGTTGAAGACTGTAAAGGTCACTTTTATAAAACAGTTCTACTTTTGACCGGTTAAAATGAATATTTATATATGTTACTCAGCTTAACAGCATGATTTACACTGACTTTAAGATATAACATGGAACACTTGGCGTGTTATTAGCCGCTGCTAGCACGCTAGTTGAGCTAACTATCATCAAGTTGCCCTGAATAAACTGCACATAACTCAGAAACTATATAACATCATCTATTTTATATGTTTTAGTGTCGGTCTGTTGTAACTATAGCGTTGACTAGATTACAGTAAAGTAGCTGTTTCAAACTCTGGGAGCGCAAATAAAGATGTAGCAGCGCGCATTGCAAAGGTTTTTACGTGTTCGGTTTTCCCTCCCCAGAAAGCATCCACAAGCTGAAAGAAAAAGCCAAGAAGAGAAAAGGACGAGGCTTTGGCTCAGGTGAGTTACCACTGTTGTGAAACATGTTCGTGCAGTTAAAGCTTTTCCATACAGTTTGTTAGCCTAGCTAGCAGTGTTAAATGTTTTTTTTTTTTTCCTGTGTTGCTGTTTCCAGAGGAAGGAGCCAGGTCCAGAATCAAAGAGGACTACGATACTGTGGAGCAGGATGGGGACGAGCCAGGCCCTCAGAGATGTAAGTGTCGTGCCGTTATATTAAATATTCAATTTAGTTTAATCGTAAAATAACAGAATAAAGTCTAAAATACAAATTTGTCCACCTAACGTGCCTTTTCTGTTTATCAAGTTAGAATATTTGGTACCTTGTCTGTTGTTTATGAATGTAGTTGGCAAGCAACAAATCAGAAAAACAGTGCATGAAATCTGTCTATTGTGACTAGCAGCTGTTGGCTTTTTTTCAATCACATTCACAGCCTCATTCTCAATAAAATTATAAAACTTGCTCACATAAATAACGATCTAGAGTTTGTTTGTTTTTTAATTCTGTCTGATGCATGTGTCCCAAGTTGTATCTTTGTTCCTTATACTTGTAGCTGGAAATTACATGTCATTGCTCAATTTGTATGTGGACCAAAATAAGTTTCATTATCAGTTACGTTTGTGTATATTGATGTTAATGTCTTACAAACTTAACGTTTGTTTCGAACAAAAAAGCAATGACATACAGTATGTATATAAAAGTATATAGAGAGAAAAGCTTGATAAATGGTTGTAAAACGATTTTTAAAATCTTGTATCATTCTGTGAATGCATTATTTTTTTAATAGTTAATATAGTTTTAAGATTATTATGGATATAGCTTTTGATAAGGTGGCATTTTAGCTCTGTATCGCAGATGTAATGTTAATACATAAGAGGCACAAACTGCAACTCAGTAGGCTTTATATTGGTTATAACAATGTTTAATCTTACATTTTGCATAAGAATGAGAGCTTTAGTAAAGTAAGTAGAACTTGCTTCACAGACACGAAAGATGATAAAGCAGTGGCATTAATAAAATACAACAAACGCAAGCAAAAATGGTTGCTAAGAAACAGGAGATCTTTGAGAATAAATCGGTTTTGAGAAGAGATTTAAAACACCCGCCAGTTTGCTGATCTAACCTCCAAAGTAAGACTGTTCCATAACCCAGGAGCTAGGACATCAAATGCTCGGCCTCCACGAGTCTAGTAATCATAACTCTGCTTGGCACATTAGTTTACCAAGTTGAAAGTGCTGCCTGGTTCATTATTTGACTCCTAATCATTTTTCTTGTCTTTATCTTGTTACAGCTGTGGAGGGTTGGATCCTGTTTGTGACAGGTGTACATGAAGAGGCCACAGAGGAAGACATCCATGACAAATTTTCAGAGTTTGGAGAAATTAAGAACCTGCATCTCAACCTTGACCGCAGAACAGGCTACCTCAAGGTGAGACAAATCACCACGCTTCATTAGCATGTGTGACAGTTTGTGTTTCCTTAATTTCATTTAGGAGTTGTTTACAGTCATTAGATGCACAGTCGCTACTGTTTTATTTTTTTTATCGATGCAGCATCTGGGCCACTTGCTTGTTCTAATGGTTAATTAATGTGAGGGGTTTTTTTTTTTGTTACTTCTGCATCTAATTTTTCAAACTTTCCAATGTATAGTCAACTTGGATATGAAACTGTGTATGTGGGACTTCTGCTAATTAAAAGCGCAGGTTAGAAAGCCAAATGTGGAGGTATAAAATGAGTGAAGATGAAAGAAACATACAAGTTTTCTGAAAAATAGCAGAAGCAGGTTCTATGATGATAGTGCCTGTTGCTGTTTGACCATTCATACCATTTAATGAATAATGCTTTGGCTGGAGCTATATTGAGAGAAGCTCCAAACATCATGTTGACTCAGCCGGAAAATTGAACTGCCGCCCCTGTTTCTCTGACTCAGCCTAATTGATGACTAAGTGAAAAAGTCTTTCCGGGTGGAGAGAACACTATATATCCTACTAAATTATCTAACTTAAATATAACAGAAATGTGTCATTTTCATCCCCTGCGTATGGTGGAAGGAGCCATTTGTTGTGTGTACAAACTCACTCCTTTTGTATTCTGTGTGATACAGGCCTTTGCTTTATCGACACAAGTATTAAAACCCTGCTATCGCAGCGACTTGCTAATGGCTGTTATTAAACAAATCACATTCTGCATACTGGAAAAGATACTGACATACCAAGACAGACAGAATTAAAATTAACGGAGGTTTTGAAAATGTTTGCAGTGGTCAGAATGTATCTGTTTTTCCCCAATGTAGTATGATATGTGCAAATTGACACATTGACCATTGTTTTTATGGCTTGTTTTGACGCATGCTGATCAGCAAAAAAAAAAGTTTCCTCTGAGCCACAAGGTGGCAGCATTGTTTTAGGTATGATGTAGCAACAAAACACCTTTGGCCTGAAACGTTTTCTCTACAGTCCTGTCCGTAAAGCATGGAGACTGTTTATTTTTGTTACAGGCAGTTGGAAGATTTACATGATGTATTAACAGTCTCATACATCTTAATGGTCATTTCTTCATTGCTTTGGAGACTTGAAATGTACAGTGTTGATTACGCTTTTGTGCCACCAGCCAGCCTGAGGAATATTATTAGATTATTAAGTGATCAGTAGCCCTGTTTTTGTTATGGTAGTGTTTTTGTTTTTTTTATTTTATTGTTTCTGTTTTTTTTTTTTTGTTTTTTTTTTTTTAATTGTAAAACATTACCAAATTCCAAAGCAGTGTTGCCATGACTGTGCAATAACTCTCATGATGTCCTAATAACTGTCCCCAGGGGTATGCACTGGTGGAGTATGAGACATATAAAGAGGCCCAGGCAGCCATGGAAGGGCTCAACGGTCAGGACATGATGGGCCAGCCTATCAGTGTTGACTGGGGATTTGTCAGAGGGCCCCCGAAGAACAAGAGGAGGTGAGGGTGGTGTGTGTGTTTATCTGTGTGTTTGCCTGTGGTGGCAGTAGGTTGCTGGTAAAGGGAATATTATCGCAATTTTAAAAGTTGCGCACTCAAACTGTAATGTTTGAAAAAAAGTTGTATACTAATTTTGGTAGAATTTATTTCCCTCTATTCCCTTTATTGTAATGTTTATTTTTTTCCCTCTATCATACAGCCTTCAGATGTTTGTAATGTTAACAATATACCTCTTCAAGCTATCTAGATAAATGTGAAATGTGTGATCTACATGATTTATAAAATGTGTTTTTTTTTTTTTTTTTTTTATAAACAATATCTTACATTCTTACAGTCTTAGAGTAAAGGTTGGTTTTTCCATACAGTTTATTTAATTGACAATTGCAGTCCAGTTATTCTTTCTTGGAGAGTTTGGCTGCAGCAATTTCCATGTGATGGCTTTCTTGCTAGCAGCCAAGAGTATTTTAAAGAGGTGTTTTGTCTGAGCAATCAACTTCTATTCCAGAAATGACTAAACAATATTTTCTATATTAAACTTGTTTTGTCCCAGGGCTGGTGGACGGAGACGCAGCAGAAGTCCAGACAGGAGGCGGCGCTGAGTTTGGCAGTTTTCATTGGCCAGATGGAGGTGTCTGTCACTTTGACAGGCAGTTTATAATCTTCTCGTCTTCTCAAAAGAAGCTAAAATCACAATTTTTGTACAAGTTTTTTCAGTAACAGTTGTATGGCATGTAGTTGTGCGATTTTTAAATATTGAGATAAGAAATGGCTCCTCTCAGGAGATGAAGAACGGAAGAATAAAGTAATCTAATAGCAGCGTTTCCATTTCATTGTAAATTGCTTATGCTGCTTTACAATGTAGCAGGTTATCCATTCAACTTTGTCGGTGAAACTTTGCGTTAACTTTCAGCAACCAACTTGTAGGTAATACATGTTTATAGTTTTCACGATTCCCTCGAAATGTGGTTTCAGTTTGCTCAATGTAAAGTGCATTTTACCGTGCTGGAGTGCTTTGTTTTATATAACAAGGGGAAAATTAAACTTTTTAAAAGGCAAAAACGTGTTCCCTGTTGTGTTTTTATTTAGCTAATGACGTAGGGTTTACATCATCGTCGATGACCTCACCCGGGCTATGGTGACGCCCCAGCGATTTTGTCAACTCTAAAGCACCTGTCACTCCGGACTCAATGCCGCACTCATAGGCTACTTGAACAAAAACCCCGGCCCCCTTACTTTTCCGCAGCCAATTGGCAAATGGACGTTTTGTACTTGGTTGTTCTCATTTGGTGTTTAATCTACTGGATAACGTCAGTCAAAGCCCCCCGAAGATGGCCATTGGCTCTTATAAACGTCAATAAAAGAGACTCTCCTCTTTGATTGGGTGGCTATTCGTGGGGGCGGAATCAATTCTTCGGTAGACGTTGTTGTTGTAAGTGGTGGAGAAATTACTTTGTCGGTTGTGGTCCGGTTTGGGATTTTACGCACAGTTCCACCTACGAAGATGCTAAAAAGTTAGGAATTGTTGGTATTGGAAACGTATATGTTATTTACAAGTTGATACTTGCTGGAAAACTTTATGGGACGACGAAAACAACATCTGCGAGGCCGCTCAAGGTAAGCAGTGATGGGATACTCCAGCTACTAGCGTTAACGTTAGCTAACGTTAGCTGCTGATTAGCCAGGCTTGAGGTAGCCACTTGCTAGCCCAACGTTACGGTTCGGTCTACTTAATGAAAAATTAAAAAAAAAACATTTCTCTGTAAACGAGAATTCATGCACGCATAATTCAGTTCTCCGAAGGCATGAATAGATTGTCTATTACGTGAAAATAAAGTAGTTGGTCTGTGTGTAAACGATGCACGGACCCCATGCATTTGAACGCCTCAAATGCGTTTATGTAAGCATGTGTATTGTTCGTTGATATTTTGTTTCAAAGAATAGTCGTAGCCATAATAGCTGGCCCAGAGTCAACATTTAGGACAAGACATCATCAGTAGCATTGAGCTGCATCTATTTGCCATGGGGAGCAGGTTGGTGAACAGAATTGCTTGTTGAACAATGCATTAGCTTTGTAAGCTGTCAGCTACAGTTGTGCAGTTTAAAACACCGCATTTTAAAGTTGCGCTGAAGGAGAGAGAGGTCCTGTGTTTTCCCTTTTATCGCTTATGTTTTTTGCATTTGGAGTGAACTTCGGATTTTATCAGATAGCTTTCCAGATTACCCGAGCCCGGTTTTTATTTAAAGTGCATGTGTGATGTAACATTTACTCAAAACGACGGTTTAGAATTCACAGTCACTCGCGTGTACTTCTTAACTCCTAACCTAAACGACTGGTTTCATTAAGCTAACGTTAAGTGACTAACTTGATCGAGTGAGTCAAGTCAGCAGCGCAAGGCGTTTCTTCCCAAACCTTGCTGACAGATATGTGACCACAGCTTCAGCTGGCTGGTCGTGGGGATCAGGGCTCTGTGCTCGTTTTGAAACCGGGACTGGGATTATTTGCCGTCATTTCCAGCACCACCGCGATAAGAGCGGGTTGCGTTACACTCTGCCTTGAATTATTCAGGTCTTGTATTTGTGGGCTCTTTTGTTTGCTGGGAAACCAGGACAGACGGTCAACATGAAAAGTAGGACAGAGGTACAAGCTCTTTACTGCGCTTGGCCTGCAGGGACTGTTTATGTTGTTAAAAAACTGTTGGAAACACCGGCAGCAGTAAATAGGAACCTAATCTCACAAGGCTGAAGGGATCTCAAGAAGCTAGGCATTGTGTAGTAGGAAAAAGAAATTCATCCAGTCCTCCCACCTGTACTCATTCATTCCACTGGCTATGCTGTGCGATGCCTGAAATGCAGGACACACAAGCAACTGCCAGACAGTGACAAAGAAGATCAGTAGCTCTGTGGAAAGTTAGAGCAAACTATCAGTTTAATGCTACTGAATATGAGCCGCAAGTAACCACCCATTTGTTAATTTGTTATTTTATCTATCCGGATGATGAATTTATTAAAGTTGCCTGCCAGTTCTGGGATCCACTATACAGTGAGGCTAGAAGATGAACAGGATCTTCGCACCCTGCTGCATTGTCTCTGCGAGGTTGCACTGTCAGGCTTCATTATGCAAGTCCTCAACACTTCAAGGAACATACTGATGCATACAGCAGCACAAAGAGCACCTCGGGCAAGTATTTTAAGTAGGGTGTAGCATCCTTCCTTATGCAGTTCAGATTCCAAACTGGCAGGGTGTAAAAGGGAAAATATCGGTAGATAAAATGTTTTTGGTTTTTTTTTTTACCACTCAACACAACAAAAAATAGTTTAAGCCCCTTTGGAAGTAATTAGATTATAGAGGCTGGTTTGTGAATGCTTGAATTGCTCTGTTGGTCAATGCACTAAACAGGCACTAGGTAAATCCATTAAGGACCTACCCCCAGTGGCACAGAACTAGTCCTTTGTGGACTTACTAGTTATTGCAATTTGATTTTGTTTGGACCATTTTTATTGATCCAAATGAAAATTTGTGGTTTGCACTTTGCAGCTTATCACACAGAGATCTCCAACTGTTTTCAAATGGGGTGTGGTAATCATTTCACAGTAGCCTATGTTGAATATAATGCAAATGAGATGACACGGCTGACGAAGAATGGTAAAATGTTTTTTTCGCTGTTCTTAAATTATCTTAACAATAATGTCACAAGACCTGATACTTCGGTAACAAGTTGATGCCAAAAGTCTGAAAGCATGACGATACCCATTTTCTATAGTAAAATGTCATAGGTGCTGCACATGTGATTCTTCTAGTACTGATGAGGGAAGCATACTAACCCTGCAAGTGTTTGAGTCTGACGTCAAACGCAACAGGACGAAAAAGAAAGAGGGCAGACACTGTAAACAATAACAACAACATGTGGAATAGCAGAAAGCGTGGACACAGTAACAGGCCTGCAAAGTGTTGTCGTGTTTTAAACTGATCATCATGGACAAATTATAGACAACCAAAAGCCAGTATGCAAACTGTGTCACAGAGCATTTCAAACAAAAGGAGGAAATACCTCAACCTTATCTAAGCACCTCAAAGACAGGCACCTGGATCTGTACATAGAATTCAGGGTGAGTGCGTTTCAGTTGTTAACGTAACATTAATTACATGTCATCAAAATTTTCATATACCATTACTGTTTCTGAATTGTGACAGCTGTTGTTCAAAAACGTTATGTAGTTTCGGCAGCAGCTCATAATGTTAGCAGGCTACTGTCATTACCGTTCAGTCTGTCAAAATATAAAGCTTATTCTTTAAATGAGTATTTAAACCATGTTAGTGTGTTGTGTGTGTGTAAGTGTGCGCGCGCTCCGTGGTATCAATTTTCGTATTGAGAATTGTAGAAGTTCAGTGGCATTGGTACCAACTACCAAATGTCGGGTGTCGTGATGTCCCTAATCAGTGCTCTGAAAGCACATGTACCGCCTAGGGGAAAGGGTTTGTCATAGAATTGTCATCTTGAACTTGCAAAGTTGCAGGACCTGATGGCAATGGGTGTATTGGCACACTGTTTTGCTGTGACACATAGCAGAGTCTTATGATAACACAATGGAAGGTATAGCAGCTATAAACTAGTACGAGTCTCAGTTTATAATTTCACAAAGTTTGCATTTAGTTTATCTTTCTGGTCGGAAATAGCTCTGTCAAATTTGGCCAAAAATTATGTTCAATTATGCCCTCTAAAGAAAACACACAGGTAAAACCCATTCGAATGTCTATTTTTGACATTATGTCCATAAGAGGACACACCAATTTCGAGAGGTGCCTTCAGGTTGCTAGTGCTGGAATGGTAGGCTAACTGTAGCTTACATAGCTCACATACAACTTTGTCTGGAGTTGCAACAATTTTGCTGTCTACTGACCAAAATCGAAAGCATTTCAAAACGGGGCTTTTTTGATTGCTCTGATTAGCCTCTCTGTGGCCAAGTCGGGCTGTGAACTCTCTGCCATCATTAGCACATTGTTGTTGTTGAATTATTTGCTTGTTTCAGCTGGACCTATATTTCATTTTCAGTCAATGAAAGTGATGTTGTGTGACTTCTGTCCGTCATGAAGTGCATTCGGTGCAGTGCCCCAGGACCATGCAAGAAATTGTGAGGCAGACAGCTGCGGTAGTGCCGCTTTTTTTTTTTCTACAATCAAATGTCTGTACGTTTTGTTTTTGTTTATTTGTTTTTAACAATTCAGTTATTTAATCAAATTTACAATATTCGTTGACAGCCCTAGTGGGTAACATATTTAGTCTGGAGTATTACTTTTCTTAAAGGTCCTTCGTCATTATCTTAACTATGTTTCATATCCTCAATATCTTTAACATGGATCATACTATTTTTATGCTAGACGGCTGTGGCTGTTTCGACTGCCTTGGTGAATATAGTGTTTCGCGGTGTAACCATGCTGCTTCAGCAACACAGAAGGTATGAAAATTTAAAATTGTCTCGCTGGGCTTCCCAAACAGCTGCTCACTAAGTGTGTATGTGTGTGCTTCAGGGATCCAGTGTCAGTTTCAGAGCCAGTCTCATTTGGCCATGGAGGTATTCCCGTAGGATCTCTCAAGCACGGTCAGATTAATAAGTAAGTAGATGCGTGCTTCTTCAGGTTAGTAGGACAAACATGTGACTTTTGTGTCAAGTGAACATGTTCCACTCAATTTTGCAGTTTATTTGCTTAGCCTAGAATAGGCACTAAGACAGGCGCCAAATCTAGCACTTACTACTTTCATTAAATGTCAGAGTGAATAAAATTACATATTAAAACAAACTAATAGGATACAGCCAGGCATTTGTGCTCTAATCAATAAGCAGCACTGTGCATAAAGACAAGAACAGATGTGATAGCAAAGAGAAAACTACCTTCGTCCCCGCAATGCCACAGTGAGATGGGGATCAATAGGTGGCTTGTCTCCGAGAAGCCTCTGTGTCCAGACAGCAACTCATAAAACTCTTTGCAGACCCACCCTCCCCAGCATGGCTGGTTGCCTGCCAGTCTTGTGACACAGCAACCAGCCTGTGCCCAGGGCTGTTTGTGTCAGGGTGGAGAGACCTAGAACTGAGGCATCTACCTGGGTGCCAGCAGCTGCTTGACTTTGAAAAGCCCGTTGTGGATAGTAGAGCTTCACTGAATGCTTTGGTATAATATTTAAATAATTGCCACAGTTGTTGTACAGTAGAATTGGCTGTAAAGTAGGTTGGAACAGTACTGGAGAAAAGATACAGCCTTATGATACCAACCAAGTAGCCATAATACCATACAGAATGAGATGCCACTCCCACAAGAGATGCTATGGTAATGAGAGCGTGCTGTATCAGTTCGTTTATGCTCTTCACCTTTTCTTCCTCTACGTACAGTACAGGGTGGGGAATTAATTATTATACTTCCCACAAGCCAAAACTTCACAGTTTTATCTGCCCTGTCAGAAATGTTGCCACCTTATTATACAGCTGTTAAAATACCATCATTACTTCATTAAAAAAATGCTAAAATTTTTAAAGTAGATAAATTACCATATCAAACACAGCTACAGACGTGGATCATATTAGGTTACGAGCCAAAAAACAGTATTGTCTTTTGTGTCCATCACATCCCTGCTTGTGACTGCTGATGCTTCTTCTTAATGCTGTTTGTCTGTTGTGGCATATGTTTTGAATATGAAGACTTTTTCGCTTATGTTGAAATAATGGGCTTTGCCTTAAAATAAAATCAAGATATTGCATGGTACATTTAAGATAATTATATTTATGATGATACGATAAAATCCTGAAAAATACAGAGTCTTTTTGTTATATGGAGTTCAGATAAGCGGTTGCATGTGATTTCTGGCTCTTTCTGTACTAAATTTCGTGAAATATAGTTAAATAAGTTGTATTGCAATTATCCTCTTATCGTGCTTATGTGCTACCATGGTTTGTTGTAGACCTTATTTTTTCTATCAAAATTTCTTTCAAAGTCACTATCATTTTGGGTAGAAACGTTACTTGCGCTTTCAGCAATGCTTGTTGCTGCTGTATGTTATAAAGAAGATCAACAGTTTACAATATCAGTGATATATTAAACCTAATAATATTCAGTTTACTGTCATAAAAGTGTAAGAGAACTAGAAAGTATTTAAATTTAAGAAAGTGGAACCAGTGAATTTTCTCCAGTTTTGGTTTAAAAAAAAAAGAAAAAGGGGGAAGCATAAAGCTAATCAACAATTTGCAATATCACTGATATCATGATATGACACATTTTTATCACATAAAAATTATACAAATATTTTCATGAAGGATATAGCATGGCACACTCCTAAGCAGATGATTTGGCCCCTTTGGAGCTCTGATAGTTTGTGACGTGTTGCTTGATACTCATATATCAGTTTGCTGTTTTCAGAACCTCCCTTATAGCCGATAGATTAATTGAGTCCAAACTAATATGACCCGACTTTGTGATAAAGTTACTTAAGACAGAAAAATACCAGAAACTCTTTTTCTAAAAAAACAACTGGTAGCGGTTGGATTTGAAAACCAACAGAAGCACCAGAGGAGGGTTAGATTGGCTTATATTGTTACCCGTCAAAGTGGCTGGTAGACTTGATAAATTCAGCGCCTATCGTGTAAGTCTGCCTGCATTTGTTTAGGTGTTGATGTTTATTGCAGGTATTATAGCAGGTGAATTATGAAATTTAGGTTCCACTTTAACCTGTGGGGGGAAAAAAGGGTAGTTTCTCTACAGACTAGAGGACATCAGTCCCTCTTGCCCTGCACTGTTGATTCAGTACAGCAGGAGTAATCCCCCACACACCCCTGATGAAGAGCCTGCCACCCAGGATGACGTCACACAGGGAGTGACGTGAAGTCGCCCTGCAGTGTACAGGGCCTGGCCTGCAGCACGTGGGGATTCACATGAGCATTAGTGCTGTCAGCCTGCAGAGGCTGGTGCTTCTCTAGTTACTGGCTTTAGCTTTAGCTGGGCTTGGTCTGCTTCACATTCAGGCTGACTTAGCAGGAGTTGATCTTGAATTTTTGACTTAGTCCTGCCTTGTAACATGTTAACTGCAAGTCATAGATCAATTTTGTTTCCAATATTAAAGCCTTTTTGAAGCTACATTATCTCTTACGTTAGTCGTGTTTTGTTTTGCAGGAGTCAAACGAATGTTCTTAATTCTAAAACAGCACAGCCTAACATCAAGTTAGTGTCTACGCAATGAAAAAAATATGGTTACGCTACTTGCACTTAAAATGTGAATTATGTGATATTAAACACATTGTTTGTACACTAAGCAAAAAGGGTATTTTTGGCGTCATTGCCAATCCTGAAACATTATTTGTTTCTAGTGTATAGTTTAATCTAAAAATACACCTAACAATGTTTTAATTTAACTTTGTCAGTCTGGCTTGCACAACATTAACAAAACATCACTAAGACCCATTTTTTTTTTTTCTTGTATTAATGATATAAATTGTTTTACTACATTTTTGTGAATACTTAGGTTGAGGTCAAAATGCTGACGCTTGTAGTTTGTTTTTAAAAAAACATGACCTTTTTAGGGCAGATATTCTGCATTGCACAACAACTGTATGAAAAAGCTTTCCAAACCTAAATTGAAATCTTGTGGTTTTGGATCTTGCAGTCTGTTGCCTTCCATTACAAATTACTATGTAGATGCTTTTAACTAAAGTGCCTGGCTTTAATGTGACGGTATACATTTTGACGTTTGGGCCTAGTGGGAGTCCTGTTGTATTAGCCCTATGCTGTATCTATTTTTTAAAATCATTTTTATTATTTTAATGATCTTAATAATTGCTGTGCATATTTTGTAGCTCAATGTTGAATTCCTTCATCCTTTGCTATTGAAAAGGTGGGCAGTGTTCAGATAGATGCAGATGCTTGTATTTCTTCAAAAAGGCTAAAAATCGATAAAGAGGCCGTCAGGGCCGAACAAGGACTTCTCACCCACAGAGTCTGGAGTTTAGGTTGGCAGCTTTCCGGAATACTGAAACCAACGCATAATGTTAACCAAGTGAAGCATCTACCTCTGTGCTGCTGTCCTTCAGAGGCAGAACACCCCCTTTCACTTAGTACTCTGCAGCAGTCACTTGTCTTCTTTTGGTTTTTTTTTTTGTTTTTTTTTCACTAAAACAGTAATGCATTGATTGCAGATTATCTTCCACCTCTGTCACTCACTTTGAGGTTCAGATCCCCCTCATTACATTTTCTGCTGTTTCAGATTGCCAGCGTCCTGACGCTGCACAAGGTAATGTACTCCCTGTGTGGAATGTGGGAATGTAACTTGTGGTCCCCTACAGCCCTCTCTCCAAAGCAGCCTGCTTCATGTGGCTGTTAATTAGAACTCCTTGACTGGCGATTACTGGGCCTGACTGCGGTGGCATGCCCCGTGCACAAACTAGGAACCTCTGAGTCTAGCTTTAATAGACTGCCTAATAAACCTTCTCAACAGACGAGCAGAAAAGGAGAAAATAAAACTTACAGCTACTGTTGGACAATGTAGACAAAATTACAATCATGATAATTATCATATTGATCCCTACGCATTTAAATATATACTATACATATGCAAAAGTCACTTGGTAACACTTTTAGGGCTGAATCTATTATTTTCAGTATTAATTAACCTACAAATTATTTTCTTGGTTAAACAATTCATTGTTTGGTCTGTAAAATGTCAGCAAATCTTGAAAAACTACCATCACAAATTCACAGAGTCCATAGTGATGCTTTCATATGTTTCAATTGCTGCAGTATTTACACTGAAGACTTTTTGTGACAAATTTGGGTAAAATTTTAAATGTTATCATTCATTTAGTTATTTACTTTAGCTATCTCGAGCTTAATCATAGGGGCTATGGACAAGAGATCACAAGTTGCTCTCAAATGAGACACATCCTGTTAAAGAGGAAAACGTCTGGGTAGGCCTGTTTATTTTTAGGCAACTATTTAGGCAAATAGTTGTTGCCGCTGCTGTATCCATATGGAGAAGTAGACCTCTGGTCATACGATTAAAGATTTGTCCTAAAATTCAAAACTGAGAAAGCTTATTGTCCACTAAAATGTGAGTTTGTTGTTTCATGCTGTGGCATGCCACGCAGTATTTTAGGGAACAGTGAACTAAGTGAATTCAAAGATCTCCGCTGCACGCTCCGCTTCACCGTGACATCAGTTCTCAGACACTTTGATAAACACTTGTGCTCAGACGCTAATGCTGCCCATTTTAGCTGGCTGAACTTGGCTGTTATTACTTTGCTCTAGTGAATATCAACAAGAGTCCACATTAGGCTCAAGGAAACCCCTATGAAAGACTTTAGTGTCTTCCACTTACTAGGAGACGTTGGGTCTGAAGCCATGTCCCCTTATCTGAACCAAATTTACATCTTGTGACCTAAATATTTGGCCAGTTGATGATGAGTTTGATGAGTCATTACGAACCTCTTTTGTACTCGTCCTATCTGTAAAAGAGTGCCCAATCTAGCTCTGCATGCTATGTTGAATTAAGGTCATCTTAACAACTGGAGGCTTTAGTCTGTAAGAACAGTGGGGCCTTAGACATATCATTTTCTTTTAGTTAATGAAAATTAGGTCTAAATCGGCGGGTACTTGGGTGTCAAGCTTTAAGAGAGCAGATGACATTGCTGATTTGTGATTTTCTTTCATGAAGGCATTAGGCGTTCACTGGGGCATTTTTTTCTCCCAGACTGTGTTTAAATGTTAGTTGTTGGCTGCTTTTGAACTCTGCACAGTGCAGAGTATCTATGTTTAAAGTTTGATTATGAGCAGATTATTTTTAGACTGTCTGAAACAGAAGGTTGCTCTAATTCTGGCAACTCAGAGATTAGGTGGTGATTCTCTGTATGCATTGGCACTGTAGTTGTGCTTACACAGCTGTTGTTGCTCTGGTTTAGACGCAAGGATAGATACTCAGAGCGGGCAGCTTCATGTCGAATGGGCATTGAGGGACAGTGTCCTCCTGATCAATACTAATAATAGACCTAAACCATTTTGTTAATGTCTTTTTTTCTTATTTCTCATTTTGCATTCATTCTGTGAACTATTGTTGGCTGGGCGGCGACAGCGAACGCTAATGTCCATGACTGGCTGACTTACTGAATGATTTACTAAGTTACACCATTGGTCAGCTGGCCAAGTGTTGGAGTTACCCTATTGGTCATTGCTCTTTCAAATGAATTGGTCCGAACTGTTTCTATTACATCATCTGGGGGGCCGTTATAGGCAGTGTCGCCAATTTTGTGCCTTTGTCACTAGATTTAACAACTTTTAGCAACCCCTTTAGTGACTTTTTTTCTTTTTTGGACAAACCTTAGCTACTTTCTGTAGAAGAGAGTTGCCAGTATTGCCTCGCGAGCGCGAGGTTGGACTTTCCCTCCTCGGGCTCACCTCTCTTCTATGTGTCTCATGCACTTGACTGCACATTGTATAGTGATTTTGTCAGATGACGTTGCAGTTATATAATCGAGATTTTAGTAGTGCTATTTCATACTTGTTCCCTTATCTGGCAACAGAAACAGAAAATCATGTAAATGAGAACAGCTTTCTTGGTAATTTGGCTGTATTAAAATACTGTACATGTGAGCACAGAGAGAAGGGTAAAAGCAAACAGATAAAGGGGTGAAACCGCTGTGACTAGGCGGAATATAAATAAGACGCGATGACGTCAGGAATATGCTAATTAGCGTATTACATCATCTAGTGACATTAAGTGACTTTTTGAGTAGGCTTTAGGGCCTTTACATTGAAAGTTGTTGTTTACAGTGGTTCCACAACAGTTTTCAACTACGTCCTCAATTTTGCCAGCCATATACTAGGTTTTTTAACGAGTCTTGTTAGATTAGGTGAACTTTATTTAGTTGCAGTAGCACAGTCATAAAGATCAAAACTACTGCAACCTTAGGCTAACACACTTTCTGGCTCCTTATACACTCCAAACAATAAAACTGGGGTCAAATTCATGATCTGTAAGAAGATCTTGTTTT